>NW_027361784.1:17117500-17685000 GCF_039654945.1 Dendrobates tinctorius | reverse complement strand
CCACATGCGCCATGGAAAGTAGAC
Source organism: Dendrobates tinctorius (assembly GCF_039654945.1). Lineage (NCBI taxonomy): Eukaryota > Metazoa > Chordata > Amphibia > Anura > Dendrobatidae > Dendrobates > Dendrobates tinctorius. The sequence goes on along the minus strand of NW_027361784.1, from coordinate 17,684,976 downwards.
ACAGAAGGCTTTCTAATTGTGAATGTCACAAATGTCATAATGCAATCTGCCTGACACATACAAAAATGATGTGCAGTTCTTGCTCTTTGCTCTGCAAATGTGTTTTTTTCTGGTGAGCACATGAATGAATATGTGTCTAATAGCATTTTAGGTAGCTTAAAGTTAAGCTTTATCGCCTAAACTTACTTTTTAATAATAGTTATGCATTGAAAACTGGGGGCTATTTGGTGGGAGCGATGAAATGTGTGTAGATTTATTACTTTTATGGTAAGTAAACGTTTTTCTTTTGCACCTGATTATGTGTGCTCTCTTTTATTACATCCCTATGAAGGTCACTGGTCACTTTTAGAGCACTGAAGTTGAGAAAATTAGATATTATAAGCATTTTTCTAGCCTGCGTCTGACAGGCGCCTTGCACCTGACAGGCACCTTGCACCTGACCACTTTAGTGAAGGCATTGTTCCTGACGGACGGTTAAACTATAAGTTATCTACATGGCTAATGAGCACATCTAACACCTTTTCTACATGAGGTCGAATTGGTCAAAAATCAACGAACTTCATTAAAATCGCCTATTTAAAACATTGGCGTTTGCGGACTAGAAAATGTTTCTACAGGAAAGAAGAAAAGGTCTTGCTCCATAATGCTCCACAAACGTCAAACTCAACCCTAGTCATCATATTTGCATCTGATAGAAGAGGGTGGCTGTCAGGCACAGTTTTCACAGTAACCAAGCCTCCTTATTTGATTCTACTTAATCCATGATAGAAAATTCACATAAATGTGATTTCTTATGATTACTATTAATATTTTATAGTAGATAATATTGATTTGTTTGCAGATTTCTTTATGAACTAAAATTTGCGGAAAATACTCCAAATATCACCAAGCTTTCACTGTTAAAGGGAATCTGTTGCCAGAGAGAGCAGCGTGATGAATCCAACGATGTATCAATTAGTTTACTGGGTGCTATAATGCTGACACAGAGTTTTCAGATTTAGCATGAAGCAGAGCTCAGAAAGCTGACCTCGCCCACACCAGACTCTGTTTATACACTGAGAAAACCAAAAGCAAAACACAAAACAAATATCCTGGAGTAAAAAAGTAAAAAAATAAAAAAATATATTGCAAAAATTGCATGAAGGTAGTAATAATAAGGGTATTTAGTTAACATAATTTTGATCAAAATAATGTAGAAGCCATCTGTTTATACACTGTCTATAGACAGTGAGCTGATTATTACAAGAGGGAATGTGTCGGACTACCTGGCATGTGCTGCTTTAAGGTACTGTCACACTAAGCGATATCACTAGCAATATCGCTATAACTAGTGACGTTATAGCGATATTGCTAGCGATATCGCTGTGTCTGATACTTACCTACAACCGGCTCCCCCACTGGTTATCGCTGATCGCGCGAGAACGTCCAGGACTGTTTCTCGTCGTCAGCTTCCTGCTGGGCTTCCTGCTGTGACGACGAGCGACGCGTGGAGCCGGGCGGGAGGACGCAGGATCGCCTGGTGTGACAGGTAAGTAGCGACCCCCGTCCCCAGCGATGTCACTGGTGAGATCTGCCTGTGTGGCAGCTCACTAGCGACCACTTAGCGATGTACCAGCGATCCTGACCGCGTCATATCGCTGGTCGGGATCGCTGGTACATCGCTGAGTGTGACAGTACCTTTAGTCTGAGCAATGATAAGCTCCTGGTGTTTAAACGATCATTGCTAGTAGACAACAGTATGGAGCTTGATAAGAGAGGCCTAGATGAAATCTTGGGTTTAACCCCTACAGCATGCTGTCTGCAGACTACATAGCAAAAACCTGCAGTCAGATTCCCTTTAAAGCATTTCCCAAGTATCTTCGAGCTTTGAGTTCATGGTCTGTGATCTGATATTTAAAATGAAGAAGATGTATGAAGCTTCAGTCTTATTTTATTCCCCCTGTATATCTCTACATATCTCAATTTTTCATGCATGACATCTTCACTATCAATCATGAAGAGCGGCAGCTGACTGGGGACCATTTGTCATTCCTTAACAACATTGTGCTTGTTTCTAAGTTTCTGTCTTGTCGTTGACTGACACATATAGCTGACACTCATCCTCAATGGAAACCCTAAGCACTCATTAGACATATGATCTTTCTTCTTTCTTTCCATCTAGTCAGATTGGTACCTGAAATGAAATATATAATGTTAGGCAATACATTCAGGGTCAGGTATTGAATGTGATATGCTTGAAGCATAAAAATAATACATTGAAAAGTGTAAGGAACTGAGTGACAAAGGGCAAATTGTGTTGGCGAGATGACTGGGTCAGTGTATCTACAAAATTACATGTCTGGTGGGGTGTTTCTTGTTATCAATACCTATTAAAAGTGGAATTATCATTGCCATTAGGTTGTTAGCAACGGGGAGAGTAACCACTTGGTAATATAATGCACCAGCCTAGGGCTCCAACATGCCTATGATAAGCTTGAGACTGCATAGCAAGTAAGCTAAGTTGGAAAAGACTAACCCAACACCTGCTATGGGAAGTCACCATTAGTAGACTGTGAAGAATGCCTCCAACTGTAAGGAGGAAATTTGAAGTTGTTGCCTGAATTTAAAGAAGAGTGCCACACCAGAGATGCCACAATGTGTGCCCGAAGCCTGTGTGTGAAGGAAAGAACTATGTCAAGGTATCTAAGAAGGGTAAGCCACAAGAGTGTGTACAGAAGTGGAAGACTATTAAGGAAAGAAGATGAAAGTTCTGCCCATGTTCTCCCTTGAAGACGTGTGTATGGTATTTTATGTGCAAAATGTTTAGTATCGTATGTTATTAGTGATAGATTGTATTCTGCCCAGCAGTAGGGAACTATTAAGGGCAGTTAGATTACACTAAGAGTGGGAGGGGCTAAAGTGAAGGGACAGAGACAGTATCCTGTCAGGAAGTCAGATACGGCCCAGTGTGCAGTAGAGGTAGACTAAAGGGGATTTTACACATAGCGATATCGCTAGCAATATCGTTAAAGCATCACCGATTTGGTGATGCAGCAGCGATATCGCTAGCGATATTGCTATGTGTGATACTTACCTCTGACCGGCTCCCCTGCTGTCTGTTGCTGACTGCGCGAGATCGTGCAGCTCCATTTCTCGTCGGGCGCTTCCTGCTGGGTTTCCTGCTGGCGCCGACGAGCGATGCGTGGACGCGGACGGGAGGACGTTAGGATCGCCTCGTCTGAAATGTAAGTAACGACCGCTGCTGCGTCGCTGCATCGCTGTGAGATCTGCCGGTGTGGCAGCTCACTAGCGACCATTTAGCGATGCACCACCGATCCTGACCGGGTCGTATCGTGGTCGGGATCGCTGTTGCATCGCTAAATGTAAAGGGGCCTTTATGGTCTGACCAACGAGCAGAACCGCATGAGGTGGGTGTTCCTGTAGTGAGACGAGACCAAGGCAATAGATAGCATGATCCAGAGTAGTGATAAGGAAAATAGAAGGAGTAAGTGATTCTACGGAGATGGGGTTTGGTGCAGGAGGCCTGGTGGGATGGTCCTGAGTTCACTACCCAAAGAGGTAATTGGACGAATAAGAGCAGGGAATGGATGTGATAGTTCTGAGACTTTGGCAAGGAGAGAAGTTAAGAAAAGGCCATAATGGCAGAAGTAGCTCTTCTAAGGGGAAAAGGATGTGAAACCACTGGTTGAGAAATAGGACTCTTATTGAGCTGTAGTGCTCAAAACCAGGGGAAGAGTCTTGAGGAGATCATTTGCATATTCCCAGTGCCTTCTGGGATAAGTGAAGAGTCTCCGCGAGCTCAACGATCACTGGGTTTTGGCCGTTGCAGCTGAAAAGAGGAAATCGGAAAACCAGGGGAAGAGTCTTGAGGAGATCATTTGCATATTCCCAGTGCCTTCTGGGATAAGTGAAGAGTCTCCGCGAGCTCAACGATCACTGGGTTTTGGCCGTTGCAGCTGAAAAGAGGAAATTTTGGCTCATCTTTCGTCGTTTTTAAGAAATCTCAAGATGGAAGAGGCCAGGAGCCATTTGGTGAGCTGCATTTCTTGCTACATGTTCACAGACTTACCAGTGGAAAAGCCAGACTTCACATGCCACAAATGCAAGCTTGTGTCCCTGTTGGAAGAAAAGTTGCAAAATCTTGAAGAGAGGTTAGCTACGTTGAAGATCATTAAGGAAGGTGAAGAGTTCTTGGACAGAGCAGAATTATCTCTTCATGTTACAGAAAAAGAAGAAATTCAAAGTGCACCTGAAGAAACAGAGGAATGGAGACATGTGACCCAGAGAAGCAGGAGGATCAGGAGGCAGTCAGCACCCATACTGCTCAGAAACCAGTACCAGGCTCTCACACAGGAAAACGATGAAGAAATACATCATGATAAGACTTTGCCAACAAACAGCAACCTTGTACGCCTTCAGAGTCCTCCTGGATGGAGAAAGAAAAATGTTGTGAAGAAGAAACGGAGAGTGGTGGTCATGGGGGATTCCCTGTTGAGAGGAACAGAGGCCGCTATCTGCAGACCGGATATATCTTCAAGAGAAATGTGCTGTCTTCCAGGTGCAAAAATTAAAGATGTGTCTGACAGGATATCAGGACTCTTCAGACCTACAGATGACTACCCATTCCTGCTACTACATGTGGGGACAAATGACACCGCAAGAAATGACCTGGAAACCATCTGCAGAGACTTTGAAGACTTAGGCAAGAAAGTGAAAGAACTGGGAGCGCAGGTGGTCTTCTCTTCCATCCTCCCAGTGGATGGCCATGGAACAAGGAGGTGGAATAAGATTCTGCAGGTGAACAACTGGCTACGTCAATGGTGCCGTCAGCAACGATTTGGATTTCTGGATCACGGAGTGAATTACTTATACGATGGACTACTTGCTAGAGATGGGGTGCACCTTACGAAGACTGGAAAGCATGTATTTGGAAGTCGCCTTGCTACACTTGTAAGGAGAGCTTTAAACTAGAACAACATGGGAAGGGAAGCAAAAGACCAGAAAAAGCCTTACACCTGACAAATGGTATTGAGAACTCTGCTATTAGAAGTGGAAAGGAAGAACAAAGACGAAAGAATCTAATTAATAAAAATATTGGAGAAAGAGAAACCAATCACAAACTAAAATGTTTCTATACTAATGCACAAAGCATGGTCAACAAACAAGGAGAATTGGAACTACTAACACAGGAAAAGAAATATGATGTCATTGGAATCACTGAGACTTGGTGGGACGATACACATGATTGGAATACAAGACTAGAAGGATACAACTTATTTGCAAGAAACAGACTTGATAAACGAGGAGGGGGTGTCGCATTGTATGTTAGAAATGCGTATATCTGCACAAAGATTGAAGCTTCAGTGACTGGGAGTTCTGTGGAAACTGTTTGGGTAAGAATACAAGGACAGAACAATGGAAAGGACACCATTGTAGGCATTTACTACAGGCCGCCTGTGCAAGCTGAAGATATGGATGAACTCTTTATGCATCAAATGGCCAAGTTCTCCAAAAATATGACATAATTGTCATGGGAGATTTCAACTATCCAGACATTTGTTGGGAATCTTTCTCAGGCAAAACTAACAGTTCAAGGAAATTCTTATCCTCTCTTGCTGACAACTTTATCTTCCAAAAGGTAGGGGAGAAAACAAGGGGAACTGCTACCTTGGATCTAATCCTTATAAACAGGGAGGAAATGGTTGAGGAGGTAAAAGTGGCTGGGACCTTAGGAGGTAGCGACCATGCTATTTTAGAATTTTGGATAACTAGAGGCGGAAGACCTGTGAAGACTCAGACGTCAAGGTTAGATTTCAGAAAGGCAGATTTTAAGGGATTCAAAAAGAGAATTGGAGGGATCCAATGGCTGGATATCCTTAAAGACAAAAATGTCCAGGAAGGATGGGAAATCTTGAAAAATGAAATTCTCAAAGCACAGTTGTTAACAATTCCGAAAAGAGGGAAGAATAGGAAGCATTTAAGGAAACCAGGATGGATGAACACAGAACTTAAGCACATGCTAAAAAGGAAGAAAGAAATGTTTATAAAATGGAAAGAGGGAGGCATATCTAAAGAAGAATATAATGCTGTCTGCAGAACCTGCAGGGCACAAATCAGATTAGCTAAAGCTGAAAATGAATTGAGGCTTGCAAGAGATGTCAAAAGCAATAATAAAGGATTTTGGGGATATGTCAAAAGTAAAAGAAAAGTCAAAGATGCTATAGGATTTTTACAGGATGAAAATGATGAAATGGTAAGACAGGATGTTGAGAAGGCTGAACTTTTAAATTCCTATTTTGCATCTGTTTTCTCTCAGAAAGGAAATGTAACATCAACTGTTCTTCACTGTCCTATTAAGGGAATAGAAGAATCCAGGATATCTATAAACAGAAAGATAGTGAGGAAACACTTAGCTAACCTAAATGAATTCAATTCTCCAGGTCCAGATGAATTACACCCCAGAGTACTGAAGGAGGTAGCAGAAGAAATTTTTGAACCCCTCTCCATAATCTTTGAAAATTCTTGGAGAACAGGAGAAGTGCCAGAAGACTGGAGAAGAGCAAATGTTGTTCCTATCTTCAAAAAGGGGAAGAAGGTGGACCCAGGCAACTATAGGCCGGTGAGTCTGACTTCTATACCAGGAAAGATCTTTGAACAAATTATTAAACAACATGTATGTCAATACCTGGATAAGAATGAAGTGATTAAACAGAGTCAGCATGGGTTTGTAACTAATAAGTCTTGTCAGACTAACTTAATTTCCTTCTACGACGGTATCACTGATTGGGTGGATCAAGGAAATGCTGTAGATATAGTATATCTTGACTTCAGCAAAGCATTTGACAAAGTCTCTCATACAATCCTTATTGAAAAAATGACTAAGTATGGAATGGACAAGGCAACTGTTAGGTGGATTCATAACTGGCTTAGTGATCGGACCCAAAGAGTGGTCGTAAATGGCTGCACATCCAGTTGGAAGAATGTCTCAAGTGGGGTTCCACAGGGCTCTGTCCTGGGCCCTGTATTGTTCAACATCTTTATCAACGATTTAGATGAAGGAATTGAGGGTAAACTGATTAAATTTGCTGATGACACTAAGCTAGGAGGGATAGCTAATACTAGAGAAGAGAGAGACAGGATTCAAAAAGATTTAAATAAACTGGAGAAGTGGGCAGCAACTAACAGAATGGTTTTTAACAGGGAGAAATGCAAAGTACTACATCTGGGCAATAAAAATGAAAAAAGCATATACAGAATGGGAGGAATAGGGCTAAGTGACAGCACATGTGAAAAAGACTTGGGTATACTAATAGATCACAGACTGAATATGAGTCAACAGTGTGATGCAGCAGCAAAAAAGGCAAATGCAATTCTAGGATGTATTAACAGAAGCATACAGTCTAGATCACGTGAAGTCATTATTTCCCTCTACTCCTCTTTGGTCAGACCTCATCTGGAATATTGTGTCCAGTTATGGGCACCACATTTTAAAAAAGACATCAACAAACTGGAGCAAGTTCAGAAAAGAGCGACCAGAATGGTGACCGGTCTGCAAACCCTGTCTTATGAGGAAAGGTTGCAGGATTTGGGAATGTTTAGTTTGCAAAAGAGAAGACTGAGAGGAGACTTAATAGCTGTCTACAAATATCTAAAGGGCTGTCACATTGTAGAAGGATCAACTTTATTCTCATTTGCACAAGGAAAGACTAGAAGCAATGGGATGAAACTGAATGGGAGGAGACACAGATTAGATATTAGAAAAAACTTTTTGACAGTTAGAGTGATCAATGAGTGGAACAGGCTGCCACGAGAAGTGGTGAGTTCTCCTTCAATGGAAGTCTTCAAACAGAGGCTGGACAGACATCTGACCGAGATGATTTAGCGAATCCTGCTTTGAGCAGGGGGTTGGACCAGATGGCCCAGGAGGTCCCTTCCAACTCTACGATTCTATGATTCTATGATTCTATTGGGGACAAGGAAAGCTCCCAAAGCACTGTGCTTGGTTGTGGTGAAGGCAGAGGAGCTAAATGAGGAGGAATCTTGCAAGTTTAGGAAGGAAAGTGTTTTAAAACACTGTATATTCTCCTACCAGCATTATGTTCAGTAAAAGAGAGTTTATGTTCAAGTGGTGATCTCTTTCATTGAACTCTGTAACAATTGGTCCTGGTCAGACTATGTCACCAGCACTATGCAGCCTGGAAGGGTGAAGCACTCTCATAGCTAAAGTCCACAAATCCAGCCAAGACCTCCATTTTAATGTAGCATGCTGGGGTGTGAAACAAGAGTATCACACCTAAGTCTACTGACCCGTACCACAGGATGCTGCTGCTTGACAGATTTGACCATAATGAGCTTTGCCAGAAGTGAGAAACTGCATTCTGTACTGCTGAGCTAGCGACAAAAAGATTTTCACTAAGTGACGGAGGTGCTGCTGAGGACATTGCAAACTGTTGTAAAAGTGTAAGCAGATTATCATAAGTGTTTACAAATTATTGCACATGTCAATTATCCACCTATGTTCAAGTCAAAGACTGCATTTATGTAAATAACTGGGTAACTATTAAACTTGATGCCTCCTTGTGAGGAAAGTTCTACAGTTGACATATGTGCATTCTTCCACCATATATAAACCAAAGGCCACAGCATCCAATAATATTTAAGGGGGCTCCCCTCAATACTTTAAAGAAGGGATTTTCTTCATGAGTTACTTCCATCAACAAATCATAGAATAGAGATAGTAAACCCACTGGTCCAAAAATGCCAAGCTAACGTGAAAAATCCCATCCTAAAATTACCAATTTTATTCGATATGCATTGAAACATGGATTCACGAAACATGAAAAATACAAACTAGATAAAACTCCACGTAACTGGTGTATATTAATGTGGATATAGGATTGATACAGTACTATGATAATGCTGAATGGATTACAAAGGTTGCTAAATAACCCTAAACCTGAACCTGAAAAGTCTGATACTGCCTAGTGGCAGAGGTTGACACCAAAACAATTGCATTTATGGCGCCCCCACCCACCGACGGCCATCCTTCAGAAGCCATAAATTACCATTATCACTTAGATGCAGTCCTTCTGGGGCAGCTGTTTGGAACATGCTCTGATATATACCAGTTTATCACCCTCTGTCTGCCCTTATATCAGATTTTGAACTTTTGTAGCCTTCACCATGACATCTAGTGCATCTTTTTATGTTTTGTGAGTCCACAGCTTTAATGCACATCTGACAAAATTGATCATTTTTAAAGGGAAGTTTTTGACATGTTAGCTTAACTTTCATCAACTCAACCCCTTTACATGACTGTAGTAGAAAAATCTCTTTAACCCCTTCCAGACAGGTGCCATAAACAGTGAGGAAAATAAGTATTTGATACAGTGTTGATTTGGCAAGTTTTTCCACCTACAAAGAACGTAGAGGTCTGTAATTTTCATCGTAGGTACACTTCAACTGTGAGCGACAGAATGTAGGAATAAAAAATAGAAAATCACATTGTATAATTTTTAAATTATTAAACTGCATTTTTTTTTGCTTGAAATAAGTATTTGATCACCTATCAACAAGCAAGAATTCTGGCTCTCACTGGCCTGTTAGTTTTTTTAAGAAGCTCTACTACTCTATACTCATTACTTGTATTACTTACATCTGTTTGAACATGTTACCTGCATAAAAGACACCTGTCCATACGCTCAATCAACCACCCTCCAACCTCTCCACCATGGCCAAGACCAAAGAGATGTCTAAGGACACCAGAGGCAAAATTGTAGACATGCACAAAGCTGGGATGGGCTACAGGACAACAGGCAAGAAGCTTGGTATGAAGACAACTGTTAGCACAATTATGAGAAAATGGAAGAAACACAAGATGACTGTCAATCGTCCTTAGTCTGGGGCTCCATGCAAGATCTCACCTCACGGGATAAGGATGATGCTGAGAAAGGTCAGAAATCAGCCCAGAGCTACACGGGAGGACCTGATTAATCACCTGAAGAGAGCTGGGACCACAGTCTTAAACATTACTGTTAGTAACACACTGTTGCAAACTCAGTTCTACAACTGTTCTTCTTTATTGAACTAGTTTTGCTATAATGATGCTCTATCTGTGCTACAGTGAGCCTCTGTTGCAAATCCAGCCCTGCGTCACTGGTTCCTCATCACTGATGAGCTGATCAAGCTCTGCTTCCATTATACCAGCTCAGCTTTTCCAGTGTGCTATTTTTGTTTCAGCTAGTTTGCTCTGCTGCACCATTGCCATCTGTCCGTGTTGCTTTAGAACTGCTGGTCTGGATCAAGGGCTTCATAAATCCACTTTTCCTGGTGAGACGTAACACTAGCTGCATGGCTTCTATGCATTGCTATAAAGTCATTTCCATGAATCCTTAGGATCAATTGTTAGATAAACAGATCCCCAAAACACACTGAAGGGCTAAGTTATTATGTCATACTATTTTATTATATGCGTTCCTATGCCCCAGAGCTATTTTTGTAGGTGCATAATAATATTACATAATTTTAAAATGACTCTCTTGTGCAATTTTACCACTTCCCCAAAAAATCCCAGGCAATGTTTTCTTACAGAATGTCTGTAATGCTTCAGGTGGTCCGCAGATAACTCATTCCTGGCAATTACAGTGATGGGAATTCAGACTTTTCTTCCACATGAAATGGTTTCAGTTCCATGTATTAATGTTTCTCACAAAGTAAAGGCTCCAAATGACCAATTATCAGTCACACAATTTGTATTTCAGCTCGGGGTTTTCTAGAACAAATATATCTTTTTTTTTCTTCCTTAAATGAAATTCTCGAATATAGATTACTTTATAAATACATGACACGAATTTGGAGTCTCAAAGACATGATAACTTTCTAAAATTAATGGCTACAGTGCCAGCAGCCATCTCATACAGAATGATGTAATTGCATTTCAGAAATTAAAAAAAAAATATATTTTTGTAAAAATACCAACTACCTTGTACTAATGGCATGTGAAAAGTTTCACATATAAAGTTAAATTATGAAATAAATAAAAAAATACTTCATATCTTGTGAGATGGTGACCGGCGTTATTGTGAATGGCCGGTATGTGTCGCAGAGACAGAGGTCCTCTGCACTGTAAGCTTGGAATGTTGCTCTGGGACCTATAGTTCCACGAGCCTTGTTTAGTTTATGTGGGCTGGGCTTGCAGGTTACCCGGAGAGCTGGGCGGGTCTACCTACCTCCCATCAATGGGTGTGTCTCATGGGATATAATTAGACTGTTGTTTGGTCACATGGTCTCTGTGTTGGAAGGTTCTGGAAGAGGACAGGTTTCCTGGAGAGTACATGGAGGAGGACATGTGCCTGAAGAGTCCGTGACGGCTATGCAAGTTGGGGAAACTACTGTTCTTCTGAGGGTCTGGAACTGACGGGTTGGAGCTTGTCGAGCAAGTCAGTGGACGGCTCAGTGATCCCAATAAGGCAGTTCCCCTGGAAGCCAGAACTGACAAGAAGTCAGCGTATGAAGCAGAGCTCCTGGAATATTCCATTGATGTTATATTGATGTATAAATAAACCGAATAGACTTTTAAAGTGGAAAATTGTTCCCAAGGAAGCGCTAGAACAGCGCGAAACGGCCGTTGTCAGCTTGTGAACACTCTTGCCACTCAACTCTGACCTAACATGTAACTACGTGTCAATAAAGGAGCTATATTTCATCCTGTTGAGTGCGACCTTTTTCTTCATATGGATTCAATTATTTGATCACTGCGAGGTCAAGCACCCAGGAGCATTGGATGACAGCTTGCTGCCAGACGCATACCATCAGCTGATATATGGTAATAGCGGTGCCGTCCGCGACTTCTATTTTTTAACTCTCTGTAATATATCTTATCAGAGAAGTATGCTTCTTTCCCCTGGCCTGATCTTTGATTCTAAAACTTCTCAATTCCCGGGTAAAATCCATTTCAGTAAATTCAGACTTTCCCATTACTGACATAGGAAAATGACAGTTGGTGCTAATGAAGTTCTACGGAAAACTGTCTGTCTCTGGCTCCTCCCCTCTCCATAGAATTTTAAAGGCACCAACTTTGATAGCCTATCTCAGTACTGGGAAAATCTGTCATCACTAAAAACAGATTTTGCAGATTTGAATGAAAGATCAGTCCAGTAGGAGAAAGAAGCAGATTTCTCTGATAAGATATATTACAAAGTTGCTTATTTTCATGTGAACTATTGATTTAGCTAATAAAATTAAAATGCCTGTTACTCTTTAACTTTTTTACCATTTCTTACTAGAGTAGACACAATAGATTGATATTTCCTGTTTGCTGTAATTCTTCATTGCTTTATAGCCTGGGACATTAGTGGTTTAAAAATATGAAATTTTTTTTTTCTTGATAAACACTTTTTGTCTCAGTGTTTCTATTATCTACCCCACAAGGGGACTTAAAGCTACTTATACAAAGCAAATATGACTTGTGATGAGTGAATCTGATGAACGTACAATTTGTCAGCTCCTTTGAATTTGAGCAAGAACTTAAATTCACATCCTATTCATTTGATGATAATTGAATGTTCCTTATTATTATTATTATTGTTATTATTATTCTCTGGGGTCAATCTAGACAAAATACTCATTCAACTGTCCCACCACTGCTGTCCGCCGCCCGGTCCTCCATGTAGCTGTCTCAAGCATGTCTTCTTTGGCTCTTCAGGATCTCTAATCACAGCAAGGGCATCCGGCACTGGGTAGACATCCGTCATCACAACATGTATCCCCAGAGGTCTATTCAGTGCCATAGGCAACGGAAATTGTGATGTTGTGTGTCGCAACAACAGAGGCTTACTTGGTGCCGCAAGTTTCGGTGCTCAGTAAAGATACAGGATTTTGCACCTCCTGTCCTGGAGGGAGCTTAGTGGAACACCAGACAAGGGATATCCATTGGTGCCATGATTACCCATTGGAGCCCATTTATTATGATAACTGAGAGTTTAAAGAGTATCAGTCACCAGATTCCACAATAGAAACTGCGTACATCAGAAAATTGATCTGCAGAAATTTTTTTTAGCTTGTGTCGTCATGTTCCAAGAGCAGTAACATTTTCAATTTTTGAGATATGACCTGTGTGAGGGGTTGTTTTTTGCGCCCAGAATTAAAGTTTTTATTGATACCTGTTAGGCATCGGGTTCCGGACTCTGCACAGGAGGAATCCCGAGCCTTGCCTTTTGTGGTCTCCCATTAAGTCCCGACCCCAGAGGAGGCTGCTCAGCAAAGGTGTCGATCCCGGTGCCTTGCTCAAGCTAGTGCTGTCAGGTTGGTTGCTGCTGCCACCTCTGGTTCAGCTTTAGCAATCCGCCCTAGCCAGCAGCAAGCAGCTCCAGAGGCTAAGTCCTTTTTGCAGCCTACTGAGCATGCCCGTGGATGACCTCTCATTGGAGGTCGGAGGTCACATGCTCAGGTCCTCAAGCAGCTCGGATTGGACCATCAGGAAGGTCCCGGAAGGACGCTGCAATAAAAGTCTTGCATGGCCGCTTGGCCATACGCTAGTATAGACTCTTTATGCTATTTTTGTGTGAGTGATGATAGATGCATGAAACTGGTGACTGACTAATGATAACACCCCTCCATTGGATACGCATGTTTGCAGGGTTTAGAGTCAGCACCTAGTAGTGGCATTGTCTATGCGCCACTGTGCACCCAGTTCTATGCATTACTCTTAGCACCAGGTTGTGCCATCCAGCACAAGGCACTATTGTACCGCATCTACTGCAGCACCTGTCAGGGCGGCGCCGTGCGCACTTCTGTATTATTAAAGTGCGCTTTCCAGTCCTAAGTCTAGGCTGGTTATTGGCGTCCACCAGTTCGGCACTGTATGCACTTTAGTGCGGTATCTCTTTAGTTAGTCCTCCCTGGCATCACAGCTGCGGTGCCGAGTGCTGGTGAGTCTAGAGGGACTCCGACCCTGTGTCTTGGGGCAGAGTCCTGTGACTCTACTCCAGTGCTCACTTCGCCGAGCTCTGTGAGCTTAACAGGCTTCGGCATCTATATTCAGCGGTAGTGTGGCTCTGTGAAGCAACAAAGTCCACCCCGTACACACCGGGTGACGTTAATCCGTATGTGTTCATTTATTATACCGCCACATAGCGTCCGCCATTACCGAGCAGCAGTTACCATCTCTGCACCTTGGACCCCGGGCTGCGAACGCACCTAAATACTTTATTATTTGGTGCGTTCAGCCTGCCCTTAACAGATACCAATTAGGGGTATATACATAGTTTTTATGGCCTATTATTTTTTTTGCTCTGTTGCAACTGCCGAAAAACAGCAATTCAGTCATTTTGATCTTTTTTCTTGTTATATCGTTTACAAATCAGATGAATTTATTTTATATTTTAATAGATCCGACTTTTATGAATTCAGAGATACCAATATCAGTAAATTGAAATCTTAGACCTGATGAGGCTGGTGTATTTACTTGAAAATATTCTTAAGAATGATCAAAAAATCCTGATAAAATAATGAGCATCTGTCGAGTACATGGATGCATCCACTGATATCTTCTTGTGTAATTAATCTATTATAAATGGGACTTAGCCTTGCGAAACAAGTTCAAGCCTAATTTAAGCACTTAATTTAAAAGCATGCACTGCGTGAGTCCGGCACAATCACGGTATACTAAAATAAATTGTTTCTGCAAATGTGATGACCTAGTAATTAAAGAGCAAAATAGTGTTTTTTAATGCAGCGCAATTAATTTTACCTTAATAACAACATGGCGGAAGAAGCTTTATCAGTGGTCCTTTTCTTTGCTTTTATTTTAGCACTCCCTATAAATAGTTCAGCGTGTTACATAAAATAGCACATCACTTCCTTCATTAGCATACAGATTATTTTACCTGGGACTATGTGACAGAATCTGCTTATTTTCCTTCAAGGTGCTAGCAATATTTGCTGTGTTACTCTACCTGTTCTGACATTGCGGACAGGGAAAGTTGGTTGCTAAACAAATTGGAATTACTCATGGGTAACTGTTTCTTTTGACTTTGTTGTTACAACACACACATGCAAAAAAAATGAAAATGATATTTGCTAAGATGATTTCACACTCAGAGTTTAAGTAGTTGGCTTATGAAGGGTTAATCTTGCAGCACTAACATTTATCACTTTACAGCTGACAGGGAAAGCTTTTAGGTCAATAAAGCCTACAGGACATTAGGAGTGTAACAGCCAGAATAAAATTAATAATTCTTTACTGATAATCAAACATGCAGTTGAAACCAGAAGTTTCCATACACTATATTTAGCTGTTCATTGCGCAGGTGCAAGATTCCCAGCCCCGCAGTGTGAGTACTTCAGGGGATTCAGAGGATTCCAAAACACTCAGGCTTCACACGCACTGCGCATGCCCGAGAACTGTCGGAACAACGCATGCGCCCTCCGGCATCCAACACAGGAGGAGGCGGTGCCGGACGCTACAGAAGGGTTGATGGACAGCTGGGAGGCGGCTTACACAGGGACACGCCTTACCTCTCTGACTGATTCCAGGTATGAGGACCTAGTTATAAAAGTCAATATTTTGCCGTTAATGGGGGTCAGAAACAGAAGAGCCACCTTCACAGAATGCAGCCTTAGTGCTGCTGAAGGTGGCTCTTTTAGTTAAAAATGCCCTGGGGGGGTGACAGGTTCCCTTTAAAGGGTAAGTACCAGGGAATCCTTTAGAATCTATACTCCAGTCTATTCTGAGCTAAGCTAACTGTAGTTTCCAGTTATCTCAGGTGAGCAATCCAACTGCTTTACTGCTATTTACCAGACAGTTTCCAGTTTAGTCTTGCTTCCTTTAGAAACATTTTTTTCTCATGCCACAGAATAAAAATATCACCAGGAAAAAAGCATAATTAGTGTACACCACATGTTAGAATCAACACAGATAAAAATAAGCAGCTGGAACACTTTGTTACATTTTCCTATCAAGTAGAAAATCTCCCATGGCAAAGAAAGTGATGTTTTTCTTATGTATTTAGGACATTTTCATGCTTAGTTAAAGGTTTGCTAAGTCCCCTTATTGTTTTACACACTAAATGTTGAAATAGTGGTAAGAAAGAGCTGTCCAATCCAAAGTAAAGTACATTTCCCCTTCAGCTTCAGCCGCTCTTTAAAGTATGAGTAGAGAAGATCTAAAATGTTATTTTTAATAGAAACGAGCAAATTTACTACTTGAGTTAAATTAATCAGATTTTCTCAATTGTAGGCACATTTCTGAAGCAGAACAACTGTCCCTCCTCACCTGCCGTCCCTCTTCATTGTTCTATATAAGACTGGAGTCTCACCTCCTGATTAACCTGATATCTCAGGGAGTGAAACACATCAAGGAGGTGATGTGATTTTGTAAACATGTACTCGTTTTTATTGTGGAAGTATTATTTATTGATGACTTGTAGAGAGGCAAGGTGGGATATATATGGCTAGCTTTGACTAAGAACTTGGAAATGGGTTCACCTTGTGTCAATCTGCTGGATGTTAAGCAGAGTGGAGTGTGGAAGCTGGTGAGTGAACAACCAAAATGTGAGCTGTAGCTGAGAGAGAGACAACCCAGAGTCTCTCTATGGAAGGAGACTGCACGGGTCAGCGAGGAAAGCTGAGTAGTTTGTGTGTTGTAGCTGCAGAGTAACTTGGGGAAGCTTCAGCCTCTTCAGTGTGAACTGTGCATGGAGATGAACAATTCTGTGTGACGCTGGAGGCTGCTAGAGCTCAGACTGAAGGTGACACCGACACTGGTAGGACCGTACCTCTACTGTGTGTAGAGTTTTCTTTGGGAAAAAGAACTGTAATCTGTTCAAGTAAACTTGCAACAATATTAAAGTGCCTGCTGAATGAACTATTTATTTGCAGTGAAACATTTGTACCTAGAAGAGGCTGTTTTGGTTTTGAGTCCCTTGGAGTTTTTTGAAAGCAATAAAACTGCACCTGTTTGGACCAAACCATAGTGCGTGAACACTACCTAATGCCTACTTGATAGAATGAATCCCTCCAGAGTATATAGGCTAAGAATTTATGTATTGCTATTTTTCCTGTTTTAGCCTTTAGGTGCATTATTAGGGATTAATAGGGCTTAGCCTATGTGGATTATGAAATTTTAGCTTGCCAACCTCTTCAGTTCAGATATGAGCAACTAAGTGTTAAAGTCACAGGAATAATGTAGATGCTCTCATTGATCCTACCATATTTTTTTTTACAGAATCCTCTTGTTACCCCTCTTTACTTGTATAGTTTTTTGGTGTTATTTGAGTTAGCTATCTGATGGCAGAACCATATTAACCCCTTTCCGACATCGGGCATAATAGTACACCAATGTCAGACTCCCTCCCTTTCATCTTCTCTGAAACTGCACAATCTGATTAAGGCCATCTTTGGTTTGGGCAGCCTGAATCAGGGGACATGTTCCCTTTTAAATCTGAAAGCAAAGTTCCTAATATATTACTCAAGTATAATTTTAATATCATATGCTATACAAATAGTATACTATTCCAGAACAGTACAAACTTAAAGAAGCACTGCCATCAAAGTTTTTATCCTCCTCATATATTGCAATCATCATATTATACAGTGCTGTCTATTTACAATTACTGGTTTTGCTTTTTGCCTTTCTACTCATTTAATTCTCTTTTCTATGTAGAAAGAGGCAGTGTTTTGTCCCTGCATTTGTCATTCCCCTCTTCAACTCCTGACTCAGATGCCCCACTCCTCCCCCTCTGCTGAGGACTTTTGCAGTGACTCATGACTTGTGCAGTGAAAATTGATCTCCTGTTTCTACATAGAGCTTAGAAGGATTCAGATCGTCAGTTATTAATCACATGATGTCATAGACCTAATGGAAAAGGAAAGAATTAACTGGGTAGAATGGCAAAATGAGCAATTGCAAGTACACAGTGCCATATCACATGATGATTGCAATATTTTAAGAGGATAATAACTTTGATAGGAGGAGTGTAACATAGCAACATAGTTAGCAAGGCCGAAAAAAGACATTTGTCCATCCAGTTCAGCCTATATTCTAACAGTATAAATCCCCAGAGCTATGTCCTGCTAAACAACCTAATAATTGTAAGATACAATATTGTTACGCTCCAGGAAGACATCCAGGCCTCTCGTGAACCCCTTGACTGAGTTCGCCATCACCACCTCCTCAGGCAAGGAATTCCAGATTCTCACTGCCCTAACAGTAAAGAATCCTCTTCTATGTTGGTGGAAAAACCTTTTCTCCTCCAGGCGCAGAGAATGCCCCCTTGTGACCGTCACCTTCCTTGGTATAAACAGATCCTCGGAGAGATATTTGTATTGTCACCTTATATACTTATACATGGTTATTAGATCGCCCCTCAGTTGTCTTTTTTCTAGACTAAATAATGTTAATTTTGTTATTCTCTCTGGGTATTGTAGTTCTCCCATCCCCTGTATTAATCTTGTTGCCCTCCTTTGTGCTCGCCCTAGTTCCATTATATCCTTCCTGAGCACCGGTGCCCAAAACTGTACACAGTACTCCCTGTGCGGTCTAACAAGGGATTTGTATAGAGGCAGTATAATGCTCTCATCAAGTATATCCAGACCTCTTTTAATGCACCCCATGATCCTGTTTGAATTGGCAGACGCTGCCTGGCACTGGCTGCTCCAGGTAAGTTTATCATTAACTAGGATCCCTAAGTCCTTCTCCATGTCAGATTTACCCAGTGGTTTCTCGTTCAGTGTGTAATGGTGATACTGATTCCTTCTTCCCATGTGTATAACCTTACATTTATCATTGTTAAACTGCATCTGCCACCTTTCAGCCCAAGATCTATCTGTAGCAGAATACCATCTATTCTCTTGTATTGACTGCCTTACATAGTTTTGTATCATCTGCAAATATCAATATTTTACTGTGTAAACCTTCAACTAGACCGTTAATAAATATGTTGAAGAGAAAAGGTCCCAACACCGACCCCTGCGGTACCCCACTGGTCACAACGACCGAGTTAGAGAATATACCATTTATAAGCACCCTCTGCTTTCTATCACTAAGCCAGTTACTTACCCACTAACACACATTTTCCCCCAGACCCAGCATTCTCATTTTGTGTACCAACCTCTTGTGTTGCACGGTATCAAACGCTTTGGAAAAATCAAAATATACCACATCCAATGTCCATAGCTTACCTCTTCATAAAAACTGATTAGATTGGTTTGACAGGAGCGATTCCTCATAAACCCATGCTGATGTGGAGTGAAACAGTTATTCTCATTGAGATAATCCAGAATAACATCCCTCAGAAACCCTTCAAATATTTTACCAACAATAGAGGTTAGCCTTACTGGCCTATAATTTCCAGGTTCACCTTTAGAGCTCTTTTTGAATATTGTTACCACATTTGCTATGTGCCAGTCCTGTGGAACAGACCCCATCGCTATAGAGCCCCTAAATATAAGAAATAATGGTTTGTCTATTACATTACTTAGTTCTCTTAGCACTCATGGGTGTATGCCATCCGGACCCGGAGATTTATCTATTTTAATCTTATTTAGCCAGTTTTGCACCTCTTCTTGGGTTAGATTGGTGACCCTTAATATAGGATTTTCTTTGTCTCTTCTTTACAAACCAAGCTGTAAATGACCAAGACATATCTAAAGTTCTAGAGTTCTATGTGGATAGGAATGGTAGGCAGGACAACAATCCAGGATAAATAATATTACACTGTACTATCCATATATAATACTGCAATAAACTGTATAAATAAGCAATGCCACCATATACTATACACACAATTAGTACCTTCATACACTATTTATATTAGTCACATTAATATATACGGTACATAAAAATATTATGTCTGTACAATGTGGAAAAAATATATCTGCAAACTATAACTATAAATACAGTAATTACGGTACATCATATTGTGTATATATACATAATGTGAGCTCATAAGGTAGGATGAGCTCATTTGTAACATTCCACCAGATGTCACAGATAGCTTTCCAATCAACTCATGTATAGCCCTACACTACATGTAATGTACCACCTTCAAATGTAAATCATTCATCTAACATTACAATGCATATGACCACTTATTACAACTCATGTATAACCTTTTACCAAACTTATGTAAAACTTTACACAACTCCATATATACAACCTTCAGTAGATCTAATTTATAACCTTCCACTAGATATTATGTATAACATTCAGTAACACATGGGCTCATATATTGAGCTACATAAATTTTCCTGCAACTATTTAGCATATTATTAGTTATGGAGATTCTAGTCATGTCACTGTATTGTTACTGTTTTGCTCCTGGGGGTGGAAAAATCTTTTTCTTCCGGTATACTACAAATTACAACCTGTTCTCACATTCTCTAATAGCGCAGTCTATTATTAGGTTGATTCCAAAGCGAAAGGTCACTGGTTCAAACTGAGGAACAGCCATGAAGAAGATTTCTGAAGAAAAGAGAAACAGCATCATCCAGTTCATCAACATCGGTCTCTTGGCCAAAAAAATTGCCAAACTGCGTCATGTGAGTGCTATGGCAGTTGGAGGAACATGAAATGAAGTCCACCCATCCATTCATTCAAAAGCCAAGAGGTGAATGTCCAGGCAAAATGTTGGAGTCAACAAGTCGGATCAACAAGGTGTATTAGGTCAGATGCGACAAACACGACTGTAGAGGTCACTCATATGCTTCATAATTGTGAGATAACAGATGTCCATGCAAGTTCTGTGTGACACACGTTACACAAGTCTGGAATGGTGGCCAGAAAAATGGGGAAGAAGCATCGACTTCAATAGCGTCATAAAAAGCATCAGCTCGAGTTTGCCAAAAAGCACGAAAAGTGGACAGAAGATTGAAAATGGGTAATTTGGAGCAATGAAATGAATGTCAATAAACTAGGCTCGATTGAGTGCCAATGGGTATGGAAGAAACAAAGGAAACAAGGACTAATGGATCAAGAAAATGAAGGAACTGTCAAGTTTGGTGGAGGAAGCCAGATGATATGGGGTTGCTTCACAGCCAAAGGCATTGAATACTTGACCACAATGTATGTTGGTCTCAGTGCTGAGCTATATTTCAGTATCCTACAAGATTAGTTACTTTGTACACTTGAGTACTATGAGTATGAAAATGATGACATAATTTCCAAGTAGGACAACAACCCAAAGCATAAGTCAAGATTGGCAAAGAAATGGTTCAATGACAATGAAGTAGAGCTGTAGGATTGGCCCCCACAGTCTCCAGACCTGAAACCAATCGAACACTTGTGGATAGAGTTAAAGAATAAGCTGTATACATACCCAAGTTAGGTGATCAGTAAGTGAGGCGACCAATATGCACCAACTTTGGGAACATGTTGAAGTGACCTGGAATCAGATTTCCATCAAGACATGCTTGAATCTGATCAAGAGCATATCCAAAAGGATTCTGGCACTCATGAAAGCAAAGATAGATTTACAAAATACTAGATAATTAAAATTTAGATTTTTAGGAGCAAAACAGTAGCAATGAAGTGACATGACAAAAATTTGCAGAACTAATCATATGCTAAATAATTGCAAGTCCAATTAAAGAAGGAGATAGCCAAGATGAATGTCTATAAAATGATGGTAGTCTCACATTCGAAGTTGTAATGGATGGTGAGATATGAAGCCTTAAAGTCAAAAGTTCAAAACATTGTTACCCTTTTGTTCGTTTGTAGAGACTTCCACTAAGCTTAACCTACCACTAAGCAGGAAAAAAATTCTATAAACATATGGGGAACTTCAGACCTCATGTATAACTTTCCATCAAACTTCATAAATAACGTTCCACTAGACCTCATATATTACCTTCCACAGGAGGTCATTAATAATCCTCCAGTGCAGCTCACGTGAAACTTTCCACTGGAGCTCATGTGTAACCTTCCACTGGAGCAAGCTCTTGTGTAACCTCCCACTGGAGTTCATGTATAATCTTCCACAGGAGCTGTGTAACTGTCCATTGGAGCTCATGTGTACCCTTCCATTGGACCTCATGTATAATTTTCCACTGGAGCTCATGTGTTACCTTCCACTGGAGCTCATGTATAAACTTCCACTGGAGCTCATGTGTAACCTTCCACTGGAGCTCATGTGTAACCTTCCACTGGAGCTAATGTGTAACCTTCCACTGGAGCTCACGTGTAACCTTCCACTTGAGCTTTTGTGTAACCTTCACTAGAGCTCATGTATAGCCTTCCACTGGAGTTCATGTGTAACCTTCAACTGCAGCTCATGTATAACCTTCCACTTGAGCTTATGTGTAACCTTCACTGGAGCTCATGTATAACCTTCAACTGGAGATGAGAAAAATGTGTATAAATATATAGAGACTTTCTGCCTTCCACCAGACTTGATGTATAACCGTTCCATAGACCTAATGTAAAACCTTCTACTGGAGCTCATGTATAATGTTATTCAGGTGATGAATAAAACTTGCATTAACATATGAAAACCTTCAACTCATATATAACATTCCATTTGATCTCATGTATGTATAACTCTACAGGAGCAGCAGACCTCATGTAGAACCTTCAACCGAAGCTCATGAATAACCTTTCCTCATACCTCATGTCAGGTTCACCAGGTGAGGTGGATCTTCTAAGCATCAGGTGTAGGTGGGCATACATACCCTGGGAGTTGATGCAGCAAGCAGAAAGGCATGTGGACAGCAAAGACTTGGCACACTCAGGAATTTCAGAAGCAGTAGGACAGATAAATTGGAACCAAGCAGGGATGGAAGCAAATAAAAAACAGAGTGCACAGAAGGTGGAAGACATCAATCATAGAGGTCTAGAGTCTCAGTCCTGAGACACAGATGTGTGTGTTAATAGGCTTTAAATAGGTTTAGGATGATGATGTCATTGATCCATGCTAGGCATCCTGCAAAATCCAACAAGGAGCACAACAGAGGGCAACAGTCAATGAGAAGGGAGCAAAGCCCGAAACATCTGGGACAGAAATGTAACAAGAGCGATGCACCATGTATAACCCTCCACCTGACATTATGTATAACCTTTCAACAAACCTCATGTATAACCTTCCACCTGACCTCACGTATGACCTTTTCCCAAACCTCGTGTACAACATTACAGTGCAGATGACTAAGATTTTTGACCTCATTTATGTATTGGTTTTCAGTCATTATTATAAAAAAACATTAAGTACAATATTCCTTATCATTGGAAAATAGCAGAAAAATATTAATATACAGTGGGGGAAATAAGCATTTGATCCCTTGCTGATTTTGTAAGTTTGCCCACTGACAAAGACATGAACAGTCTATAATTTTAAGGGTAGGTTAATTTAATCATTGAGAGATAGAATATCAAAAATAAAATCCAGAAAATCACATTGTATAAATTATACTAGCTATGAACCCGTTCTACACCCAGGTAGAATTTTTATTGGTATATGGTCTCCCATCCTGGTATGTGCTGTCCCCCTCCTATCCCGGTGTGCATGGCATCCCTTATCCCTATCCTGGTGCGCATGGCCCCCTCACCCCCCAATCTTGGTATGCATGGTTCTCTCACCCCCCAATCCTGGTATGCATGGTCCCCTCTCCCCCCTATCCTGGTATGCATGGTCCCCTCACCCACAAATTCTGGTATGCATGGTCCTCTCACCCTCCTATCCTGGTATGCATTGTCCTCTCACCCCCCTATACTGATATGCATGGTCCTCTCACCCCCCTATCCTGGTAAGCATTGTCCTCTCACCCCCTATCCTGGTATGCATGGTCCACTTGCCCCCCTATCCTGGTATGCATGGTCCTCTCACCCCCCCTATCCTGGAAAGCATGGTCCTCTCACCCCCCAATCCTGGTATGCATGATCCCCTCGCCCCCCAATCCTGGTATATATGGTCCGTCACACCCCTTTTTTTGGTATGCATGGTCCCCTCACCCCCCTTTCGTGGTATGCATGGTCCCCTCACTCCCCTTTCATGGTATACAAGGTCCCCTCACCCTCCTTTCGTGGTATGCATGGTCCCCTCACCCTCCTTTTGGGGTATGCATGGTCCCCTCACTTCCATTTCGTGGTATGCATGGTCCGCTCACTCCCCTTTTGAGGTATGCATGGTCCTCTCACTCTCCTTTCGTGGTATGCATGGTCCCCTCACCTCCCTTTCATGGTATGCATGGTTCCCTCACTCCCCTTTTGTGGTATGCATGGTCCTCTCACCCTCCTTTCGTGGTATGCATGGTCCCTTCACCCCCCTTTCATGGTATGCATGGTCCCCTCACCCTCCTTTTGTGGTATGTGTGGTCCCCTCACCCCCCTGTCGTGGTATGCGAGGTCCCCTCACCATCCTTTTGAGGTATGCGTGGCCCCCTCACCCTCCTTTCATGGTATGCGTGGTCCCCTCACCCTCCTTTCGTGGTATGCGTGGTCCCCTCACCCCCTTTCCTGGTATGCATGGTCCTCTCACCCCCTCTCCTGGTATGCGTGGTCCCCTCACTCCCCTTTTGTGGTATGTGTGGTCCCTTCACCTCCTTTCCTGGTATGCGTGGCCCCCTCACCCCCCTTTCCTGGTATGCGTGA
Organism: Dendrobates tinctorius; assembly: GCF_039654945.1. Lineage (NCBI taxonomy): Eukaryota > Metazoa > Chordata > Amphibia > Anura > Dendrobatidae > Dendrobates > Dendrobates tinctorius. The sequence goes on along the minus strand of NW_027361784.1, from coordinate 17,660,396 downwards.
TCCCCTCACCCTCCTTTCGTGGTAAGCATGGTCCACTCACCCCCCTTTCCTGGAATGCATGGTCCCCTCAACTTCCTTTCCTGGTATGCGTGGCCCCCTCACCCCCCTTTTGTGGTATGTGTGGTCCCCTCACCCCCCTTTCGTGGTATGCCTGGTCCCCTCACCCCCCTTTCCTGGTATGCGTGGTCCCCTCACCCTCCTTTTGTGGTATGCGTGGTCCCCTCACTCCCTTTTGTGGTATGCGTGGTCCTCTCACCCTGCTTTCGTGGTATGTGTGGTCCCCTCACCCTCCTTTCGTGGTATGCGTGGTCCCCTCACCCTCCTTTCATGGTATGCATCATCCCCTCATCCTCCTTTCGTAGTATGCGTGGTCCCCTCATCCTCCTTTCATGGTATGCATCATCCCCTCATCCTCCTTTCGTGGTATGTGTGGTCCCCTCACCCTCCTTTCGTGGTATGTGTGGTCCCCTCACCTTCCTTTCGTGGTATGCGTGGTCCCCTCACCCTCCTATCATGGTAAGCATCATCCCCTCATCCTCCTTTCGTAGTATGCGTGGTCCCCTCATCCTCCTTTCATGGTATGCATCATTCCCTCATCCTCCTTTCGTAGAATGTGTGGTCCCCTCACCCTCCTTTCGTGGTATGTGTGGTCCCCTCACCCTACTTTCGTGGTATGCGTGGTCCCCTCACCCTCCTTTCATGGTATGCATCATCCCCTCATCCTCCTTTCGTGGTATGCGTGGTCCCCTCATCCTCCTTTCATGGTATGCATCATCCCCTCATCCTCCTTTCATGGTATGTGTGGTCCCCTCACCCTCCTTTTGTGATATGTGTGGTCCCCTCACCCTCCTTTCGTGGTATGCATGGTAGCCTCACCCTCCTTTCATGGTATGCATTATCCCCTCATCCTCCTTTCGTGGTATGTGTGGTCCCCTCACCCTCCTTTTGTTGTATGTGTGGTCCCCTCACCCTCCTTTCGTGGCATGCGTGGTCCCCTCACCCCCTTTCATGGTATGCGTGGTCCCCTCACCTGCTTTTGTGGTATGCATAGTCCCCTGGTCCCCTCTCCCTCCTTTCCTGGTATGCGGGGTCCCATCACCCCCTTTCCTGGTATGCATGGTCCCCTCACCCCCTTTTGTGGTATGTGTGGTCCCTTCACCCCCTTTTCCTGGTGTGCGTGGCCCCCTCATCCCCCTTTCGTGGTATGCGTGGTCCCTTCACCCCCCTTTCATGGTATGCATGGTCCCCTCACCCCCCTTTCCTGGTATGTGTGGTCCCCTCACCCCCCTTTCCTGGTATCCGTGGTCCCCTCACCCCCCTTTTGTGGTATGCGTGGTCCCCTCACCCCCTTTCATGGTATGCATGGTCCCCTCACCCCCCTTTCGTGGTATGCGTGGTCCCCTCACCCCCCTTTTGTGGTATGTGTGGTCCCTTCACCCCCTTTTCCTGGTGTGCGTGGCCCCCTCATCCCCCTTTCGTGGTATGCGTGGTCCCTTCACCCCCCTTTCATGGTATGCATGGTCCCCTCACCCCCCTTTCCTGGTATGTGTGGTCCCCTCACCCCCCTTTCCTGGTATCTGTGGTCCCCTCACCCCCCCTTCGTGGTATGCATGGTCCCCTCACCCCCCAATACTGGTATGTATGGTCCCCCTCACCTCCCTTTCGTGGTATGCATGGTCGCCTCACCCCCCTTTTGTGGTATGCGTGGTCCCCTCACCCCCTTTCATGGTATGCATGGTCCCCTCACCCCCCTTTCGTGGTATGCGTGGTCCCCTCACCCCCCTTTTGTGGTATGTGTGGTCCCTTCACCCCCTTTTCCTGGTGTGCGTGGCCCCCTCATCCCCCTTTCGTGGTATGCGTGGTCCCTTCACCCCCCTTTCATGGTATGCATGGTCCCCTCACCCCCCTTTCCTGGTATGTGTGGTCCCCTCACCCCCCTTTCCTGGTATCCGTGGTCCCCTCACCCCCCTTTCGTGGTATGCGTGGTCCCCTCACCCCCCAATACTGGTATGTATGGTCCCCCTCACCTCCCTTTCGTGGTATGCATGGTCCCCTCACCCCCTTTTGTGGTATGCGTGGTCCCCTCACCCCCTTTCATGGAATGCATGGTCCCCTCACCCCCCTTTCGTGGTATGCGTGGTCCCCTCACCCCCCTTTTGTGGTATGCGTGGTCCCCTCACTCTCCTTTCCTGGTATGCGTGGTCCCCTCACTCTCCTTTCCTGGTATGTGTGGTCCTCTCACCCCCCTTTCCTGGTATGCGTGGTGCCCTCACCCTCCTTTCGTGGTATGTGTGGTCCCCTCACCCCCCTTTCCTGGTATCCGTGGTCCCCTCACCCCCCTTTCGTGGTATGCGTGGTCCCCTCACCCCCCTTTTGTGGTGTGCGTGGTCCCCTCACTCTCCTTTCCTGGTATGCGTGGTCCCCTCACCCCCTTTCCTGGTATGCGTGGTCCCCTCACCCCCCTTTCGTAGTATGCGTGGTCCCCTCACCCCCTTTCATGGTATGTGTGGTCCCCTCACCCCCTTTCATGGTATGCATGGTCCCCTCACCCCCCTTTCGTGGTATGCATGGTCCCCTCACCCCCCAATACTGGTATGTATGGTCCCCCTCACCTCCTTTTCGTGGTATGCGTGGTCCCCTCACCTCCCTTTTGTGGTATGCGTGGTCCCCTCACCCCCTTTCATGGTATGCATGGTCCCCTCACCCCCCTTTCATGGTATGCGTGGTCCCCTCACCCCCTTTTGTGGTATGCATGGTCCCCTCACTCTCCTTTCCTGGTATGCGTGGTCCCCTCACTCTCCTTTCCTGGTATGTGTGGTCCCCTCACCCCCCTTTCCTGGTATGCGTGGTGCCCTCACCCTCCTTTCCTGGTATGTGTGGTCCCCTCACCCCCCTTTCGTGGTATGCGTGGTCCCCTCACCCCCAATACTAGTATGTATGGTCCCCCTCACCTCCCTTTTGTGGTATGCGTGGTCCCCTCACCACCCTTTTGTGGTGTGCGTGGTCCCCTCACTCTCCTTTCCTGGTATGCGTGGTCCCCTCACCCCCTTTCCTGGTATGCGTGGTCCCCTCACCCCCATTTCGTAGTATGCGTGGTCCCCTCACCTCCTTTCATGGTATGCGTGGTCCCCTCACCCCCCTTTCCTGGTATGCGGGGTCACATCACCCCCCTTTCCTGGTATGCATGGTCCCCTCACCCCCTTTTGTGGTATGTGTGGTCCCTTCACCCCCCTTTCCTGGTGTGTGTGGCCCCCTCATCCCCCTTTCGTGGTATGCGTGGTCCCTTCACCCCCCTTTCATGGTATGCATGGTCCCCTCACCCCCCTTTCCTGGTTTGTGTGGTCCCCTCACCCCCCTTTCCTGGTATCCGTGGTCCCCTCACCCCCCTTTCGTGGTATGCGTGGTCCCCTCACCCCCCAATACTGGTATGTATGGTCCCGCTCACCTCCCTTTCATGGTATGCGTGGTCCCCTCACTCCCCTTTTGTGGTATGCGTGGTCCCCTCACCCCCTTTCATGGTATGCAAGGTCCCCTCACCCCCCTTTCGTGGTATGCGTGGTCCCCTCACCCCCCTTTTGTGGTATGCGTGGTCCCCTCACTCTCCTTTCCTGGTATGCGTGGTCCCCTCACTCTCCTTTCCTCATATGTGTGGTCCCCTCACCCCCCTTTCCTGGTATGCGTGGTGCCCTCACCCTCCTTTCCTGGTATGTGTGGTCCCCTCACCCCCCTTTCCTGGTATCCGTGGTCCCCTCACCCCCCTTTCGTGGTATGCGTGGTCCCCTCACCCCCAATACTAGTATGTATGGTCCCCCTCACCTCCCTTTCATGGTATGCGTGGTCCCCTCACCCCCCTTTCCTGGTATGCGGGGTCCCATCACCCCCCTTTCCTGGTATGCATGGTCCCCTCACCCCCTTTTGTGGTATGTGTGGTCCCTTCACCCCCCTTTCCTGGTGTGCGTGGCCCCCTCATCCCCCTTTCGTGGTATGCGTGGTCCCTTCACCCCCCTTTCATGGTATGCATGGTCCCCTCACCCCCCTTTCCTGGTATGTGTGGTCCCCTCACCCCCCTTTCCTGGTATCTGTGGTCCCCTCACCCCCCTTTCGTGGTATGCGTGGTCCCCTCACCCCCCAATACTGGTATGTATGGTCCCCCTCACCTCCCTTTCGTGGTATGCGTGGTCCCCTCACCCCCCTTTCGTGGTATGCGTGGTCCCCTCACCACCCTTTTGTGGTGTGCGTGGTCCCCTCACTCTCCTTTCCTGGTATGCGTGGTCCCCTCACCCCCTTTCCTGGTATGCGTGGTCCCCTCACCCCCCTTTCGTAGTATGCGTGGTCCCCTCACCTCCTTTCATGGTATGCGTGGTCCCCTCACCCCCCTTTCCTGGTATGCGGGGTCCCATCACCCCCCTTTCCTGGTATGCATGGTCCCCTCACCCCCTTTTGTGGTATGTGTGGTCCCTTCATCCCCCTTTCCTGGTGTGTGTGGCCCCCTCATCCCCCTTTCGTGGTATGCGTGGTCCCTTCACCCCCCTTTCATGGTATGCATGGTCCCCTCACCCCCCTTTCCTGGTTTGTGTGGTCCCCTCACCCCCCTTTCCTGGTATCCGTGGCCCCCTCACCCCCCTTTCGTGGTATGCGTGGTCCCCTCACCCCCCAATACTGGTATGTATGGTCCCGCTCACCTCCCTTTCGTGGTATGCGTGGTCCCCTCACCCCCCTTTTGTGGTATGCGTGGTCCCCTCACCCGCTTTCATGGTATGCATGGTCCCCTCACCCCCCTTTCGTGGTATGCGTGGTCCCCTCACCCCCCTTTTGTGGTATGCGTGGTCCCCTCACTCTCCTTTCCTGGTATGCGTGGTCCCCTCACTCTCCTTTCCTCATATGTGTGGTCCCCTCACCCCCCTTTCCTGGTATGCGTGGTGCCCTCACCCTCCTTTCCTGGTATGTGTGGTCCCCTCACCCCCCTTTCCTGGTATCCGTGGTCCCCTCACCCCCCTTTCGTGGTATGCGTGGTCCCCTCACCCCCAATACTAGTATGTATGGTCCCCCTCACCTCCCTTTCAAGGTATGCGTGGTCCCCTCACCCCCCTTTCCTGGTATGCGGGGTCCCATCACCCCCCTTTCCTGGTATGCATGGTCCCCTCACCCCCTTTTGTGGTATGTGTGGTCTCTTCACCCCCCTTTCCTGGTGTGCGTGGCCCCCTCATCCCCCTTTCGTGGTATGCATGGTCCCTTCACCCCCCTTTCATGGTATGCATGGTCCCCTCACCCCCCTTTCCTGGTATGTGTGGTCCCCTCACCCCCCTTTCCTGGTATCCGTGGTCCCCTCACCCCCCTTTCGTGGTATGCGTGGTCCCCTCACCCCCCAATACTGGTATGTATGGTCCCCCTCACCTCCCTTTCGTGGTATGCGTGGTCCCCTCACCCCCCTTTTGTGGTATGCGTGGTCCCCTCACCGCCTTTCATGGTATGCATGGTCCCCTCACCCCCCTTTTGTGGTATGCGTGGTCCCCTCACCCCCCTTTTGTGGTATGCGTGGTCCCCTCACTCTCCTTTCCTGGTATGCGTGGTCCCCTCACTCTCCTTTCCTGGTATGTGTGGTCCCCTCACCCCCCTTTCCTGGTATGCGTGGTGCCCTCACCCTCCTTTCCTGGTATGTGTGGTCCCCTCACCCCCCTTTCCTGGTATCCGTGGTCCCCTCACCCCCCTTTCGTGGTATGCGTGGTCCCCTCACCCCCAATACTAGTATGTATGGTCCCCCTCACCTCCCTTTCGTGGTATGCATGGTCCCCTCACCCCCTTTTTGTGGTGTGCGTGGTCCCCTCACTCTCCTTTCCTGGTATGCGTTGTCCCCTCACCCCCTTTCCTGGTATGCGTGGTCCCCTCACCCCCCTTTCGTAGTATGCGTGGTCCCCTCACCCCCTTTCATGGTATGTGTGGTCCCCTCACCCCCTTTCATGGTATGCATGGTCCCCTCACCCCCCTTTCGTGGTATGCATGGTCCCCTCACCCCCCAATACTGGTATGTATGGTCCCCCTCACCTCCCTTTCGTGGTATGCGTGGTCCCCTCACCCCCCTTTTGTGGTATGCGTGGTCACCTCACCCCCTTTCATGGTATGCATGGTCCTCTCACCCCCCTTTCGTGGTATGCGTGGTCCCCTCACTCTCCTTTCCTGGTATGCGTGGTCCCCTCACTCTCCTTTCCTGGTATGTGTGGTCCCCTCACCCCCCTTTCCTGGTATGCGTGGTGCCCTCACCCTCCTTTCCTGGTACTTGTGGTCCCCTCACCCCCCTTTCCTGGTATCCGTGGTCCCCTCACCCCCCTTTCGTGGTATGCGTGGTCCCCTCACCGCCATACTAGTATGTATGGTCCCCCTCACCTCCCTTTCGTGGTATGCGTGGTCCCCTCACCCCCCTTTTGTGGTGTGCGTGGTCGCCTCACTCTCCTTTCCTGGTATGCGTGGTCCCCTCACCCCCTTTCCTGGTATGCGTGGTCCCCTCACCCCCCTTTCGTAGTATGCGTGGTCCCCTCACCCCCTTTCATGGTATGTGTGGTCCCCTCACCCCCTTTCATGGTATGCATGGTCCCCTCACCCCCCTTTCGTGGTATGCATGGTCCCCTCACCCCCAATACTGGTATGCGTGGTCCTTTCACCCCCCTTCGTGGTATGCCTGGTCCCCCTCATCCCTATTAAACTACAAACATGCAAAAAAAACATTTATACTTACCCTTCTTTCCTGTGCTCCAGTGCTGCCTGTCACGTTCTGCTGGAGGCCGGGGTAGGAGTCTGACGCCGGAGTATGCGCATGCCCATAGCGCTGTCCGGCGACATATTGCTGAAGACACACTGCAAATGTGTCTTCAGTAAAATGGCGCCGAATCGCGCTATGCGCATGCGCGATTCCGGCCGTACTCCTGCCCCAGTCTCCGGCCGAAGAGAAGCGCCGCAGCAACACTCCTCCCGGTCAGGTAAGTATGTAAGTATGGCGCCGGACATAGGGGTATGCAGTGTGTATGCGTACCGCCATTTCCGATGCCTTACACACTCCTCACCACTGGCTTCCTCATTCTGTCTGGAGCCAGACTGCACAGGCGCGTCACGCTTGCGCAGTCTATAAAGGCTTCAGACAGAGTGACGCTTTGCCGGTTATATTATAGATACATTTATTTGCATTTTGCAGTGAGAAGTAAGTATTTGATCCCATACCAATACCAACCATTAAGAGTTACAACCATACCTACAGACAAAGGTGTGAACAGTCTGTAATTTTAAGAGTAGGTTAATTTTAACATTGAGAGATAGAATATCTAAAATAAAATCGAGAAAATCACATTGTATATATTATATAAATTCATTTCCATTCTGCAGTGAAAAATAAATATTTGATCCCCTACCAACCATTAAGAGTTCTGGTTCCTACAGAAAAGTTAGACGCTCCTAATCAACTCATTACCTGCATTAAAGACAGCTGCCTTACATAGTCACCTTTATAAATGACTCCTGTCCACAGACTCACTTAATCAGTCAGACTCTAACCTCTACATCACGGGCAAGACCAAAGAGTTTTATAAGGATGTCAGGGACAAGATCATAGACCAGCACAAAGCTGGAATGAGCTACAAAACCACAAGTAGGATGTTGGGTGAGAAGGAGACAACTGTTGGTGCAATAGTAAGAAAATGGAAGAAATACAAAATGACTGTCAATTGACATCGATCTGGGGAACCATGCATCACCTCGTGGGGTGTCCTTGATCATGAGGAAGGTGAGAGATCAGCCTAAAATTATAAGGGGGGAAAAAAGAGAGAAAGAAGGATCGACCAACTGAATTGGATAAAAAACTTCTCCTTTATTTCATGTCGTTAAAATGAGTCAAGACAGGTTAAGAACAAGAAGACATTAGAATGTCTTCTTGTTCTTAACCTGTCTGGACTCATTTTAATGACATGAAATAAAGGAGAAGTTTTTCATCCATATCCAGCTGGTCGATCCTTCTTTCTCTTTTTTTTGCTCATATTCGGTGGTCAGAAAGACTTTGGATCCCAGCTGTAAGATTGGAGGCTACCTACTTTTTACACAGTGAGGCTCATTTCCCTTTTGTTTTTTGTTTTATAAGGGGGTAACTTGTTAATGATCTCAAGGCAGCTGGGACCACAGTCACCAAGAAAACCATTGGTAACACATTACGCCGTAAAGGTTTAAAATCCTGCAGTGCCCGCAAGGTCCCCCTGCTCAAGAAGGTACATGTGCAGTTCATCTGAAGTTTGCCAATGAACACCTTGATGATTCTGTGAGTGATTGGAAGAAGGTGCTGTGGTCAGATGAGACAAAAATTGAGGTCTTTAGGAACACTGTCCCCACTGTTAAACATGGAGGTGCAAACTTTATGTTTTGGGGGTGTTTCTCTGCTCTGAAGAGCACAGGACTACTTCACCACATCAATGTGAGAATGGATGGAGGCATGTACCATAAAATCCTGAGTGACATCCTCCTTTCTTTCACCAGAACATTAAAAATGGATTGTGGCTGGGTCTTCCAGCAAGACAATGACCCAAAACATACAGTCATGGCAACAAATGAGTAGTTCAAAAGAAGCACATTAAGGTCATGGAGGGGCCTAGCCAGTCTCCAGACCTTAATCCCATATAAAACCTATGGAGGGAGTTGAAGCTCCTAATTGCCAGCCTCAAAATCTTGATGATTTAGAGATGATCTGCAAGGAGGAGTGGACCAAAATTCCTCCTGACATGTGCGCAAACATCATCATTAACTACAAAAAACTTCTGACTGCTGTGCTTGCCAACAAGGGTTTTGCCACCAAGTATTAAGTCTTGTTTGCCAGAGGGATCAAATACTTATTTCTCACTGCAAAATGCAAATAAATTTATATAATTTATACAATGTGATTTTCTGGATTTTATTTTTGATATTCTATCTCTCAATGTTAAAAATAACCTACCGTTAAAATTACAGACTGTTCATGTCTTTGTCAGTGGGAAAAAAAACTTACAAAATCAGCAAGGGATCAAATACTTATTTCCCCCACTGTATATATGAATAAATAAAGCAATTACAACCTTTTGCCTTTTATAAACTTTTGATTTACTAACAAATGGTAATTTTTATGTCTTGAGTGGAAATATACTAAAACTCTTGCTCATACGACACATTGAATGTACATTTGTTCCTGTATGTACTGTAAATGGAATATGTATTTTTTTTTAAAGTTTTTGACAACTGCATTGCTGACACTAAGGCCTCTTTCACACTTCAGTTTTTTGTGTCGTTAAAATCCACCAAAAAGGCGGAAAAGCGGAACCGTTCCTAACTGATGTGAATGGATGCCACAGGATCCGTTTTGTGACGGATTCGCAGAATGAGGAATTTTAAAGGAACCACTGGCTGGGAAGGAGAGAGAGAGAGAGAGAGAGAGAGAGATTTTTTGTCCGCCAGAAAGGATTTTAGGGTTAATTTTCTCCCTGACTTCCTTTTTCCGGGCATACGCAATTGAAAATGCGGATCCAACAACAGAAAAAACGTTGCATGATCCGTTCAACCATGCTGGCGGACGAAAAAAATTTGGCGGATCCTCAAAAAAACGGATCCAACGGATGGCCATCCGTCAAGATCCGCCAGTAATGCAACTCAATGGGGAAAAAAACGGATCCAAAAAAAAAATGGCGGATCCGTTTTTTTCAAAACCTGGCGGATTTTGACTGATGGTCAAAAACGGAAGTGTGAAAGAGGCCTTAGTATGCAGTGCAAAACCCAAGCCGCGGAGACACCATCACATGTTTCTCAACGCAAGCAATGACTAGCCAGGTCTTTCCCCGGGAAGGAACAACCACGGGAAGGGCAGTCTCCAATGAAGGAAACCACCTATGCCAAAACATGGTATCCACAGACAGCTGTTTCGGGGTATTGCCCCTCATCAGTGTGGATTAGGAAACTGGCCAGTAGGAGCAATGTCTGGTAGAAGACTGTAAAAAGTGAGGAAGAATGAAGTCATGGAGATCAGCATCCAACACTGCGGAGACACCATCACATGTTTCTCAACGCAGTGATTCTAGAGCAATGCCCCCATCCCTTATGGGAAATATGTAAAAACATGCAAAACACAAGCCGCGGAGACACCATCACACTGATGAGGGGCAATAAACCAAAACAGCTGTATGTGGATGGATACCATGTTTTTGCATAGGTGGTTTCCTTCATTGGAGACTGCCCTTCCCGTGGTTGTTCCTTCCCGGGGAAAGACCTGGCTAGTCATTGCTTGTGTTGAGAAACATGTGATGGTGTCTCCGCAGCTTGTGTTTTGCATGTTTTTACATATTTCCCATAAGGGATGGGGGCATTGCTCTAGAATCACTGCGCTGAGAAACATGTGATGGTGTCTCCGCAGTGTTGGATGTTGATCTCTATGAGTTCATTCATCCTCACTTTTTACAGTCTTCTACTAGACATTGCTCCTACTGGCCAGTTTCCTACTCCACACTGATGAGGGGCAATACCCCGAAACAGCTGTCTGTGGATGGATACCATGTTTTGGCATAGGTGGTTGCCTTCATTGGAGACTGCCCTTCCCGTGGTTGTTCCTTCCCGGGGAAAGACCTGGCTAGTCATTGCTTGCATTGAGAAACATGTGATGGTGTCTCCGCGGCTTGTGTTTTGCATGTTTTTACATATTTCCCATAAGGGATGGGGGCAGTGCTCTAGAATCACTGCGTTGAGAAACATGTGATGGTGTCTCCGCAGCTTGTGTTTTGCATGTTTTTACATATTTCCCATAAGGGATGGGGGCATTGCTCTAGAATCACTGCGTTGAGAAACATGTGATGGTGTCTCCGCAGTGTTGGATGTTGATCTCCATGAGTTCATTCATCCTCACTTTTTACAGTCTTCTACTAGACATTGCTCCTACTAGCCAGTTTCCTACTCCACACTGATGAGGGGCAATACCCTGAAACAGCTGTCTGTGGATGGATACCATGTTTTGGCATAGGTGGTTTCCTTCATTGGAGACTGCCCTTCCCGTGGTTGTTCCTTCCCGGGGAAAGACCTGGCTAGTCATTGCTTGCATTGAGAAACATGTGATGGTGTCTCCGCGGCTTGTGTTTTGCATGTTTTTACATATTTCCCATAAGGGATGGGGGCAGTGCTCTAGAATCACTGCGTTGAGAAACATGTGATGGTGTCTCCGCAGTGTTGGATGTTGATCTCCATGAGTTCATTCATCCTCACTTTTTACTAAGTATGAAGTGTCCTAAATACAGAACTTCAATCATTTGTACACTGCCATTGACACAACACATTCTGCATATGTCTGCATAACATGAGATGTATAAATGCCTTCTGTCGGGAGGAAAAATAATTTAGCATATAAATCACCCTTGGTCAAAATCCCTCCAGGAATTCTCGGAGCACTTGAGTGTCTGAGATATTTTAATGGAATGACAGTTCTAAATACATAGTCTGCTTTTTCTGCTACGCGTGGCCGTAACAAGAAAACTAATTACATATTGTTACTGTCAAGCAGTTATTGAAGGGCAGCGTGGAAATTGATCTAGTTCCCAAAAGTCGAGGATAAATGGGCATATTTATCCACATTTTTTATTGTTTAAGACCTTAAAGAGACAGTACTCTTAAAAATCAAAGGTTATCATTATTCGATCTATATCGATCTATAGGAATTTGTCAGAAAGTGTTCGTTTTCTTTGCGTGAGCTTTCCCCATGTGTTACATGGTTAGTTCCAGGGAATTGTTGTGAGCTTGAATAAACAAAAGACTTTAAAATTGTGAAAGTGTGGGATGAGCAGGTAGAGAGTGGAGACTCCTTGTGACAGTAGCCTCGGGTAAGGGGGAAATTAAACTCTAAATGCATTTTGTGACAGATCAAGTAGATGGAGAATTGGGTCCTTGCACATGTCAGAGCCAGTGACAGCGGCATCTATTGCGCTCCAACAGGTGGGGCACATCATTTTATGCTCTCATCCGTGATGGGGTCCATGACAGCCATGGGTCTGATCTAGACCCCATGCCTGTCATGACAGTACTCCTATGAAAACCAGCATGTACAGTAGCTGGCATTCATAGGAGACTGTAATTATTTTTCTATACATTACAATACTATGGTATTGCTGTGCATAATACAAGCATTCGGATGATCACAGCTTCAAATCCTCTAAGGAGACTAACAAGTACAGTTGGAAGTGAAAAAAAATGTTTTTAAAAAGTAATATATATATATATATGTGTATATATATATATATATATATAGTACAACTCACTCTCATTTTACTCCATTAAAAATAAATAAATAAAAATAAAAAAATGCACAAATTTGCTATTACTGCGTTCATAAAAGTCAGATATATTAAAATATAAAATAAATTAACCTGATCGGTAAATGGCGTAATAAGAAAAAAAATGTAAATGCCAGAATAACGATGTTTTGGCCGCAGCAACACTGCAATAAAATACAATACATTGTATCTACAGTACCTCAAAATGGTATCAATAAAAACATCAGCTCAGGCAAATGATAAGCCTTCACACAGCCCCATCAACCAAAAATTGAAAGCAACACGGTACTCAGAAAATGACGACACAAGTGAACTTTTTTTTTTTTTTTTTTTACAAATTCAAATTTCCACATTTTTTTTTGACACATGAATGATAAAAAAAAATCTATACATGTTTGGCATCTGTGTAATGGAACTGCCAGGTCAGTTTTACTGTATAATAAACATGATAAATGCAAAAAAAACCCCAAAAAACAATTGCAGAATTGCTTTTTTTTTTGTCTTTTGCCACACGTAAACATTTTTTCACATTTTCCAGTACATAACATCATAAATCGAATGGTGTCGTTCAAAAGTAACCACATAAAAACAAGCCCTCATATGGCTATGTGAAGGGAACAATAACAAAGTTATTATCTCTCGTAAGAAGGTGAGTAAGAAATAAAAGCACAGAAATGGAAAATCACTACCTCAGGAAGGGGTTAAAAACTGCTTATGAGTACTATAAAGCACCTTTTCCTCACTGAAGATGTAACCATCATACTTATGTGCCTCTTTGGAGAAAAATAAAAACATTTGTTTAAAGTGTAACTGTTGTTTTACTTTTTATTTCAGAAATCAACGGTACACATGAAAACAAACAACTTTGCAATACATTTGTCACAATTAAATGTTTCAGACCACAAAACAAATTAAATATTAGATAAAGATAACACAAGTAGACACAAAATGTAGTTTTTTAAATGAAGGTCTTTAATACTAAGGCAAAAAGAAGTCCAAACCTACAGGGCCCTGTGTGAAAAAGTGATTGCTTCCTAAACTTAATAACTGGTTGGTCCACCCTTAGCAGCAACAGCTGCAATCAAGCGTATGCGATAACTGGTAATGAGTCTTTAACAACATTTTGGAGGAATTTTGGCTTGCTCATCTTTGAAGAATGGTTATTGTGTTTCTTTCCAAGCATGTGCACATTGGCACAAATGACAAAGTTAGAGGTAGGTGGTAGGTCCTTAAAGATGATTTCAGGGAATTAGGCTGTAAGCTTAAAGCAAAGACCTCCAAGGTGGTATTTTCGGAAATACTTCCTGTACCACGTGCCACACCAGAGAGGCAACGGGAGATTAGGGAGGTTAATAAGTGGCTCAGGAATTGGTGTAGGAAGGAGGGGTTTGGGTTCCTGCAGAACTGGGCCGATTTCTCAGTTGGCTACAGGTTCTACACTAGGGACGGGCTGCACCTCAATGGGGAGGGTGCAGCTGTGCTGGGGGAGAAAATGGCTAGAAGGTTGGAGGAGTGTTTAAACTAGGGACAGGGGGAGGGTATTCCTTTTATAGGAGGGGAAGACAGTGCAGATAGAGACCTGGGCGCAAATAATGACATGGGGGGTGGGGTTAGAACAGTTAATAATTTAAGAAAGAATAGAGGTACAGAGAGATACATAAAGTGCATGTATCCTAATGCCAGAAGCCTCGCCAACAAAATGGAGGAATTGGAGTTAATGTTGTTGGAACATAATTATGACATGGTGAGGATATCTGAGACATGGCTGGATGAGAGCCATGACTGGGCGGTTAATTTACAGGGCTATAGTCTGTTCAGAAATGATCGTACAAATAAGCAAGGGGGAGACGTGTGTTTATATGTAAAATCATCCTTAAAACCCATCCTTCGTGATAATATATATGAATCTAATGAAAATGTAGAGTTGCTGTGGGTAGAGATAAGGGGAGGGGGAAAAATAATAAATTACTGATAGGGGTTTGTTATAAGTCTCCAAAATAATGGAAGCAACAGAGAATATCCTCATAAAGCAAATAGATGAAGCAGCGACTCAAGGAGAAGTCATTATTATGGGGGACTTCAACTACCCTGAAATACATTGGGGAACAGAAACCTGCAGTTCCAGCAAAGGTAATAGGTGTCTGACAACTATGAGAGACAATTACCTTTCACAACTGGTTCAGGACCCAACAAGAGGGCACTGCTAGACCTAATATTAACCAACAGGCCAGACCGCAGATCAAATGTAAGGGTTGAGGGTCACTTGGGTAATAGTGATCACAAATTAATAAGTTTTCATGTATCCTTTAATAAGATGTGTAGTAGAGGGGTTACAAGGACACTAAACCTCAGGAAGGCAAATTTCCAACGGATGAGAGATGATCTTGGTGCAATTAACTGGGACGATATCCTGAGACATAAAAATACACAAAGAAAATGGGAGACGTTTATTAGCATCATGAATAGGACCTGTGCACAATATATACCGTATGGGAATAAACATGCGAGAAATAGGAGGAAACCACTATGGCTAAATAGAGCTGTACGGGGCGCAATAAGAGATAAAAATAAAGCATTTAGAGAATTAAAGCAAGTAGGTAGTGATGAGGCATTAACTAAATACAGAAGATTAAATAAATTCTGTAAAAAGCAAATCAAGACAGCAAAGATTAAGACAGAGAGACTCATTGCCAGAGAAAGTAAAAATAATCCCAAAATATTCTTTAACTACATAAATAGTAAGAAACTAAAAAATGATAGTGTTGGTCCCCTTAAAAATAGTCTGAGTGAAATGGTGGATGAGGAAGAGGAAAAAGCCAATATGCTAAATGACATTTTTTCAACAGTATTTACACAAGAAAATCCCATGATGGACAACATGATTAGGGATAAAAATTCTCCATTAAATGTCACCTGCTTAACCCAGCAGGAAGTACGGCGGCGTCTACAAATCACTAAAATTGACAAATCCCCGGGCCCGGATGGGATACACCCCCAAGTACTGCAGGAATTAAGCACAGTCATAGATAGACCACTATTTTTAATCTTTAAAGATTCCATAATAACAGGGTCTGTACCACAGGACTGGCGTATAGCAAATGTGGTGCCAATATTCAAAAAGGGGACAAAAACTGAACTTGGAAATTATAGGCCAGTAAGTTTAACCTCAACTGTGGGTAAAATCCTGGAGGGTTTTCTAAGAGATACTATACTGGAGTATCTGGAGAAGAATAACCTCATGACCCAATATCAACATGGGTTTACAAGGGACCGTTCCTGTCAGACTAATCTGATAAGCTTTTATGAAGAGGTAAGTTCCGGACTGGACCAAGGGAATGCAGTGGACTTTTCAAAAGCTTTTGATACGGTGCCACACAACAGGTTGATACAGAAAATGAGAACAATGGGGATAGGGGAAAATACTGTTGTGGCCAAAAGTATTGACACCCCTGCAATTCTGTCAGATAATACTCCGTTTCTTCCTGAAAATGATTGCAAGCACAAATTCTTTGGTATTATTATCTTCATTTAATTTGTCTTAAATGAAAAAACACAAAAAGAATTGTCCTAAAGCCAAATTGGATATAATTCCACACCAAACATGAAAAAGAGGGTGGACAAAAGTACTGGCACTGTTCGAAAAATCATGTGACGCTTCTCTAATTTGTGTAATTAACAGCACCTGAAACTTACCTGTGGCACCTAACAGGTGTTGGCAATAACTAAGTCACACTTGCAGCCAGTTGACATGGATTAAAGTTGACTCAACCTCTGTCCTGTGCCCTTGTGTGTACCACATTGAGCATGCAGAAAAGAAAGAAGACCAAAGAACTATCTGTGGACTTGAGAAACCAAATTGTGAGGAAGCATGAGCAATCTCAAGGCTACAAGTCCATCTCCAAAGACCTGAATGTTCCTGTGTCTAACGTGCGCAGTGTCATCAAGAAGTTTAAAGCCCATGGCACTGTGGCTAACCTCCCTAGATGTGGACGGAAAAGAAAAATTGACAAGATATTTCAACGCAAGATTGTGCGGATGTTGGATAAAGAACCTCGACTAACATCCAAACAAGTTCAAGCTGCCCTGCAGTCCGAGGGTACAATAGTGTCAACCCGTACTATTCGTCGGCGTCTGAATGAAAAGGGACTGTATGGTAGGAGACACAGGAAGACCCCACTTCTTACCCCGAGACATAAAAAAGCCAGGCTGGAGTTTTCCAAAACTTACTTGAAAAAGCCTAAAACGTTTTGGAAGAATGTTCTCTGGTCAGATGAGACAAAAGTAGAGCTTTTTGGGCAAAGGCATCAACATAGAGTTTACAGGAGAAAAAAGAGGCATTCAAAGAAAAGAACACGGTCCCTAGAGTCAAACATGGCGGAGGTTCCCTGATGTTTTGGGGTTGCTTTACTGCCTCTGGCACTGGACTGCTTGACCATATGCATGGCATTATGAAGTCTGAAGACTACCAACAAATTTTGCAGCATAATCTAGGGCCCAGTGTGAGAAAGCTGGGTCTCCCTCAGAGGTCATGGGTCTTCCAGCAGAACAATGACCCAAAATACACTTCAAAAAGCACTAGAAAATGGTTTGAGAGAAAGTACTGGAGACTTCTAAGGTGGCCAGCAATGAGTCCAGACCTGAATCTCATAGAACACCTGTGGAGAGATCTAAAAATGGCAGTTTGGAGAAGGCACCCTTCAAATATCAGGGACCTGGAGCAGTTTGCCAAAGAAGAATGGTCTAAAATTCCAGCAGAGCATTGTAAGAAACTCATTGATGGTTGCTGGAAGCGGTTGGTTGCAGTTATTTTGGCTAAAGATTGTGCAACCAAGTATTAGGCTGAGGGTGCCAATACTTTTGTCTGGCCCATTTTTGGAGTTTTGTGTGAAATGATCAATGTTTTGCTTTTTCCTTCATTCTCTTTTGTGTTTTTCATTTAAGACAAATTAAATGAAGATAATAATACCAAAGAATTTGTGTTTGCAATCATTTTCAGGAAGAAACTGAGTATTATCTGACAGAATTGCAGGGGTGTCAATACTTTTGGCCACAACTATATGTGTAGGTGGGTTACGAGCTGGCTCAGGGATAGGAAACAAAGGGTGGTTATTAATGGAGCACACTCGGACTGGGTCACGGTTAGCAGTGGGGTACCACAGGGGTCAGTTTTGGGCCCGCTTCTTTTTAACATATTTATTAATGACCTTGTAGGGGGCAAAGAGAGTAGAATTTCAATATTTGCAGATGACACTAAACTCTGCAGGGTAATCAATACAGAAGAGGACAATTTTATATTACAGGAGGATTTATGTAAACTAGAAGCTTGGGCTGATAAATGGCAAATGAGCTTTATTGGGGATAAATGTAAGGTCATGCACTTGAGTAGAACGAACAAGATGTATAATTATGTGCTTAATTGTAAAACACTGGGCAAAACTGTCACTGAAAAAGACCTGGGTGTATGGGTGGACGACAAACTCACATTTAGTGGCCAGTGTCAGGCAGCTGCTGCAAAGGCAAATAAAATAATGGGATGCATTAAAAGAGGCATAGATGCTCGTGTTGAGAACATAATTTTACCTCTCTATAAGTCACTAGTGCGACCACACTTAGAATACTGTGTACAGTTCTGGCCTCCGGTGTATAAGAAAGACATAGCTGAACTGGAGCGGGTGCAGAGAAGCGCGACCAAGGTTATTAGGGAACTGGGGGGTCTGCAATACCAAGACAGGTTATTACACTTGGGGTTATTTAGTTTGGAGAATCGAAGGCTCAGTGGTGATATTATTACAATGTATAAATATATGCAGGGACAGTACAAAGACCTTTCTAATGATCTTTTTACTCTTAGACCTGTGACGGGGACAAGGGGGCATCCTCTACGTCTGGAGGAAAGAAGGTTTAAGCATACTCACAGATGTGGATTCTTTACTGTAAGAGCAGTGAGACTATGGAACTCTCTGCCATATGATGTTGTAATGAGTGATTCCCTACTAAATTTTAAGAAGGGACTGGATGCCTTTCTTGAAAAGTATAATATTACAGGGTATATACACTAGTTTCCTTAATATTGCGTTGATCCAGGGAGCTAGTCTGATTGCGGTATGTGGAGTCGGGAAGGAATTTTTTTCCCCAATGTGAAGCTTACTGTTTGCCACATGGGTTTTTTTTTTTGCCTTCCTCTGGATCAACATGTTAGGGCAGGTTAGGATAGGATATGGGTTTAACTAGATGGACTTAAAGTCTCCCTTCAACCTTAATAACTATGTTACTATGTTACTTTTTTTAAGATCATGCCACAGCAACTCAATTGGATTAAGGTCAGGACTTTGACTAGGCCACTCCAAAGTCTTAATTTTGCTTTTCCTAAGCCATTCAGAGGTGGACTTGCCAATGTGATTTGGATCACAGTCCTGCTGCATAGCACAAGTGCGCTTCAGCTTGAAGTCACAAACAGATGGACAGACATTCTCCTTTAGGATTATTTGGCAGACTGCAGAATTCATGGCCCCATTTACTACAGCAAGTCTTCCAGGTCCTTAACCAGGAAAACAGCCCCAGACCATCACACTACCACTATCATATTTTACTGTTAGCATGATGTTCCTTTTCTGAAAGCCCAGGTTATGTCTACGCCAGATGTAATGGGACATACAAATTTTAAAAAGTTTAACTTTTGTCTCATCTGTCCACAGAGAATTTTCCCAAAAGACTTTGGGATCATCAAGATGTTTTCTGGTTAAACTGAGACAAGCCTTTATGTTATCATTGCTCTGCAGTGGTTTTCATGTTGGAATTCTGCCATGCAGGCCATTTTTGCCCAGTCTCTTTCTTATGGTTGACTAACCTTAACTGAGGCAAGCCTGAAGTTCTTTGGATGTTGTTGTGGGATGTTTTGTGACCTAAACAACAAAGCAACTAAAAGAGGAATATAAATCCTCCAAATATTTGAAAAACAGCAGAAAAAAAGACAGTGATGCTTACCTGCCCAGGTCTCCAGACAAATTCACTCTCAGGATGCAGCCGGCCCATGAAGTTAAGATGGTAGTAACACAGGTGCTTAAATACTGATGGAACAACCACTCACAGCCTACCAATCAGTGGAGGGGGTGGCTGCTTAGTATGGTATTGCACAATAAAGGCTTGCATGCGGCTCTGTCCACACAATGGTAATGCACAGCATCCAGGTTAAAAGCCTATTAGTGACACCTATACTATCAGATCAGGCGGGCTGCCCAGCGCTATCCAAATGCATCCAATGTAAACAGGCACCACAGTTTACAAGACCAAATGATTCTATCTGCACCAAGAAATTTAAAGTGCAAAAAAATACATAAAAAAAATGTGAGGTATTAGTCAATATCTTGGCCAACATATGCAAGCTCACAACCCGCGTCAAGGGTCCCCACATTTGCGAGTCCTATCACTAAACAACAAACCAACTAAAAGAGGACTGTACATCCTCCAAAAAATTGAAAAACAGCAGAAAAAAGGCAGTGATGATTACCTGCCCATGCTTTCAGACAAATGCACTCTCAGGATGCAGCAGGCCCATGAACTTAAGATGGTAGTATCACAGGTACAAAAATACTGATGGAACAACCATTTACGGCCTACTAATCAATGCAGGGGGTGGCTGCTTATTATGTTATTGCACAATAGAGACTTGTATGCGGCGCTGTTCACACAATGGTAATGCACAGCATCCAGGTTAGCAGCCTATTTTTTGGAGGGTTTAGTGATAGGACTCGCAAGCGTTGGGATTTCAAGACTTTTGCAACCTCTTGAATAAGTTGTCGCTGCGCTCTTGGGGTAATGTTGGTCGGCCGCCACTCCTAGTAAGGTTCACCACTGTTGCATGTTTTTGCCATTTGTGGATAATCTCTCTCTCTGTGGTTTGCTGAAGTCCCTTTTTATATTTTGAACAAAAATTAATTAACCACATGCACCATTTTGAGGAATCTAGCGCAAAATGCCAATGAATATCACAAGACAAAGAGAGAAAAATGGACTTTAAATAATTGGAAATGATGAAAGGGGCTTAAAATGTTAGAATTTTAAATTGTAAACAATTTACTTTTTACAATATTTTTCTCATATTAGTTATATCCTATGTGT
The DNA here is from genome assembly GCF_039654945.1 of Dendrobates tinctorius. NCBI lineage: Eukaryota > Metazoa > Chordata > Amphibia > Anura > Dendrobatidae > Dendrobates > Dendrobates tinctorius. The sequence goes on along the minus strand of NW_027361784.1, from coordinate 17,639,973 downwards.
ATTATATTAGTTATATATTGCTTTGCCTGCTTTGTCACCACTCTGTCCCCAATCTGGTTATCTGCAAGGGTCGTGTGAGCCGAGGTGTTCTGTTGCAACCCTAAGCAGCAGTGAAATTAGAACCTTTGGGTGTGCTTGTTGCTGCTCTAGATGTTTCTGTATGCAATCCATACCTATGGAATCATAGAATCATAGAATGGTATAGTTGGAAGGGACCTCCTGGGCCATCTGGCCCAACTCCCTGCTCCAAGCAGGATTCACTAAATCATCCCAGACAGATGTCTGTCCAGCCTCTATTTGAAGACTTCTATTGAAGGAGAACTCACCACTTCTCGTTGCAGCCAGGTCCACTCATTGATCACCCTCACTGTCAAAAAGTTTTTTCTAATATCTAATCTGTGTCTCCTGTGTCTCCTCCCATTCAGTTTCATCCCATTGCTTCTAGTCTTTACTTATGCAAATGAGAATAAAGATGATCCTTCTACAATGTGACAGCCCTTCAGATTTTTGTAGACAGCTATTAAGTCTCCTCTCAATCTTCTCTTTTGCAAGCTGAACAATCCCAAATCCTGCAACCGTTCCTCATAGGACATGGTTTGCAGACCGGTCACCATTCTGGTCGCTCTTCTCTGAACTTGCTCCAGTTTGTTGATGTCTTTTTTAAAATGTGGTGCCCAAAACTGGATACAGTATTCCAGATGAGGTCTGACCAAAGAGGAGTATAGGGTAATAATGACTTCACATGATCCAGACTCAATGCTTCTGTTAATACATCCTAGAATTGTATTTGCCTTTTTTGCTGCTGCATCACACTGTTGACTCATGTCCAGTCTGTGATCTATTAGTATACCCAAGTCTTTTTCACAAGTACTGTTGCTTAGCCCTATTCCTTCCATTCTGTATATGCTTTTTTTCGGGAGAACAGGAAGGAGGTGTCATTCAATGTGCTGCTGAAGGAAGCTCGATGGCAAGGTGAAATCAATAGTGTTTTATTGTAAAGGTTTATAGGTCAACATATTTCAAGGTCTCACACAACCTCTTCATCAGGATAGAAACCTAAGCTTCCTTACACACACACACACACACACACACACACACACACAATCTGCGCTTTATATTCAACTCATGACGTTTTTCCTGTTCAACTCTCAATCCCCATCTAAGCTTTAGGACACCCAGAGATCTATTCTACATAATTAATGCTCAGTCAAGCATCACTCTACAATGCCAATCATAGGAAACATGCCCTAACATTACATTCTTTTGTATATACAGTACAAATAAGACTTAGCCACCTAGAAACATCTCACAAGACTCTTCCCAGCTGCAGGGCTGACTCACTTTAGCTCTTCTCTGCCCAGTTGCCTTTTCCCTCACAACATTTACAAACAGAGATTATAATTAGGCATGAGGGAATGCTCTTAGTTATACTCGGAAATCATTCGAGTATCTGGGTGCTTGGATGATCTTAGCACTCGGAGAGCATTATCTGATGCATGATTTCAAACTTGAATCAATGCCCCACATGTTTGGCACCTGTTACGCAGTCAATAAACATGTAGGGATTGCCTGCGAGTCACTGTAATGGTGTAGCCATCTTAGTAGTGGCATTACTGTGATTGGCTGCCTGTGTGGCATCATCAGGGGTTATAAATGCCACCAGGCTCAGAACACTAACTTCATTGAACGGCTCTGTGACAGTTGTTATTGGAGGGAGAAAGGGCTTGTGCAGGCATGTGTGCACACACTCTAATGAATCAGAAGCTGAACCATCATACTAACAGTGTTTGTAAGGGTTAAATTTGGGATTTGCTGTATGTATCGGATACAATCTATATTTAGCCTAGGAATGGAGAGAGAGTTGAAGAAGCAGGGAGAGTGGTTGAATACAGTCTTTAGGCAGGGATTTGGGCTTTGCAGTCCATTGCTAAATATGCAGCTGTGGCAGTTGACCATGGTTTTATTTTTTGGGTGAAAAAATTGACTATATCATCATCTATAGAGTATTAGAGGCTTTGTGGTACATTTCTCTGTTAATAAACACTCCAACAAAGCGCTAAAATATTTTTCTGGATTCAATTACTCATCCATATAGTATTAAGTGTTTTGCAGCACATTTCATTGTTATGTAACATTACCAAAAAGCATTGAAACATTTTTCTGTATTAAATTACTCCTCTATATACTATTACATTGTCAGTGGTACATTTCGGTGTTATATAAAAGTCCAAAAAAAGTGTTGAAAAATGTTCCTGTATTCAATTGCTCATCCATATACTATTGCATGTTCTGTGGTACATTTCAGTGGCATATAACACCTCCAAATAAGCATTTAAACTTTCTCTGGATTCAATTACTTATCCATACACTATTACGTGCTGTGTTACATTTTAATGTTATAGAACAGTCAAAAAAAAAGTTGAAAAAGGTTTCTGTATTCAATTACTCTCCATATACTATTACATCATCTGTTGTACTTTTCATTGTTATATAACACTCCAAAAAAGCATTGAAATTTTTTACTGTATTCAATTACTCATGCATATACTATTACGCGTTCTGTGGTACATTTCAGTGGCATATAACACTCCGAAAAAGCGTTGAATGATTTTTTTGGATTCAATTACTCATCCATATACTATTATGTACTTTGTGGTACATTTCGGTGTTATATAACAGTCCAAAAAAACATTGAAAGATTTTCCTGTATTCAGTTAATCATCCATATACTATTATGTGATCTGTGGTACATTTTTATGTTATATAACACTCCCAAAATGCATTGAAACATTTTTATGTATTCTATTACTCCTCCATAATCTGTTAAGTGGCTTGTGGTACATTTCGGTGTTATATAACAGTTTTAACAAAATTGAAACCTTTTTCTGCATTCAGTTAGTCATTCATATACTATTACATGGTCTGTGGTACATTTTGGTGTTATATAACACTCCCAAAAGAGCATTGAAACTTTTTTCTGGATTCAATTACTCATCGTTATACTATTACGTGGTCTGTGTTACATTTCAGTGTTATATAACAGCCAAAAAAAGCAGTGACATTTTTTTCTGGGTTCAATTATTCATCCATATAGTATTACACGCTCTGTGGTATATTTCAGTGCTATATAACACTCAATTTTGCATATCTGTATCAGCTTTGAAAAACACAAAATGTTCTGATACTCTGTCAGGAGTTGATGCGGCTATATCTGTGGCTACTAAATGGTTGTGATTGGCTACTATGTCCCAATATTGTATTCAATTTGTTTTGTGAGTGGGAGGACACATCTTTATGCACAGATACACAGAACAGAGTCTTTAAATTTGGCAAAAATTTTCATCATACAATAACACAACACAAAATTATAAAATAACACAATTTTTAAATTTAAAGAAAAATATTTAACATATTTAACAGATGAAAGGCAAAAATCTAGAAAACTTGCCAACTGAAGGAAAAGTAATATGAAGAATTTCTGGTCTTTTCTCAGTTTGAAGATCGAAGTTGCAAAGAGAAGAGCCAAAAATCTGAGCCTCAAATTCATCTAGGCACTGAAATAGTGTTATTTCAGGTCTGCAGTCGCATACTGTAGCGCTAAGTGAATGTAGGTTTTCCAGTCAAAAATAGTCTGGATAATCATACCTTGTCTGTTTTCATTGTATCATTGACTTTCTGAATATTCACAATATATTGTTTGTAATACAGCGGAACATTTTGAGAACATCAGGTACTGTATGTAGTAAAATGCTAGATGGATAAGGATGCCCCGAGGCATGTATTAAGTTGGAACATTTGAAAACAGACTATAAACTTTTCCGTTTGCTGAATTTATGAAGTGCCAACTTATTCTGCTATTCTCTGCAACAAAAAGGAAACTATTTCAAATAAAAATTACGAGCGGCCATCAATAACGGGATTGTTTTGATCCACCTTGTGCTTACTATAATAAGATATTTCACTTGTTTTGGTCGAAGTCTTGTAAATCAGTAATATGAGTTTGGATGATTAATGGAAACCTGTAAAGCGGAATTGGCTTGCCCTGTAAATTGAATTCAGATCTAGAGTTTTAGGGAAAGGTGAGGGAGGAATGTAAAGTTCTACTTGCTCCAAAAACCATTTCTCGATAAGTCACAATGTACACAAGGCATTAAAGTGAACCCGTGTAGAATCAAAAACTCTAATCAGTCTATATGGACAAATGGGTGATAGGAAGCTGAATAAAATGATAACTTGACATGCACAATCTGATAACTTATTACTGAGAAATTCACGTATTTATTAGTATATATATATGAGCTGTTAGAATCTATGGGCCAGACATAGATCTCCCTGAGAATCTGCCTCGAACTTATTTTAAATGAAAGGTGGCATTACTAGAGTGAGACATGTAATGACTGAAAGTCTGCTCTCCAGATTTGCATGTCTCATACTAGTAATGTTTCCTTTCATTTAAAGAGAAGCTGTTAAAAGGTTTTTGCTATGTTATCTGGGTGCAGCATGATGCAGGGACAGAAATCCTGATTCCAACAATGTGCGACTTACTCAACTGCTTGGTGCAGTTTCAAATGAATCCATATTTTATCTGCTGTAGATATAGCAGTGCTCTGAATGCTAAGCTCTGTATAACTCCACCCACATCTCTGATTGCCAGTTTCCAGTGTACACTGTGCAGAGTAAGCAAGCTGACAATCAGTGGTGGGAGTAGGTTTAGACAGATTAGCCTGACTTTCCCATCTGTGCACAAAGGGTCTCTACTTCATATGGGAGACACCTGTCAATCATCTGGAAGACCAAACTGGCTGGGGCATTGCTAGACTAACCTTGTCTATCCCATGTGTGCACATAGGGTCTCTACTTCATATGGGAGAGACCTGTCAATCACCTGGAGGACCAAAGTAGCAGGGGCATTGCTAAACTACCCTTGTCTTTCTCATGTGGCCACATAGGGTCTCTACTTCATATGGGAGACACCTGTCAATCATCTGGAGGACCAAACTGGCTGGGGCATCACTAGACTAATCTTGTCTTTCCCATCTGTGCACATAGGGTCTCTACTTCATATGGGAGAGACCTGTCAATCACCTGGAGGACCAAAGTGGCAGGGGCATTGCTAGACTAACCTTGTCTTTCCCGTGTGTACACATAGGGTCTCTACTTCATATGGGAGAGACCTGTCAATCACCTGGAGGACCAAACTGGCTGGGGGATCGCTAGACTAATCTTGTCTTTCCCATGTGTGCACATAGGGTCTCTACTTCACTTGGGAGAGACCTGTCAATCACCTGGAGAGCCAAACTGGCTGGGGCATCACTAGACTAATCTTGTCTTTCCCATCTGTGCACATAGGGTCTCTACTTCATATGGGAGAGACCTGTCAATCACCTGGAGGACCAAAGTGGCAGGGGCATTGCTAGACTAACCTTATCTTTCCCATGTGTGCACATAGGGTCTCTACTTCATATGAGAGAGACCTGTCAATCACCTGGAGGACCAAACTGGCTGGGGCCTCGCTAGACTAATCTTCTCTTTCCCATGTGTGCACATAGGGTCTCTACTTCACTTGGGAGAGACCTGTCAATCACCTGGAGTCAATAACTGGACAAGTCTCATTTCTCACGTTGGTTTCGGATGGTTTTCCCATATATTCATGTATAGCTGCAATCATGCAGCCAATATCTGATTCATTGTGTCCATTGTTTGGGCAGCATGAATTTACTAGCAGGTTTAGGAGCTACTGTTTGTCTTAGGCTTTACTTTGGTCGAAATTGGTCTCACGCACATGAATTTTTGAGCATTTTTTTAAGATGCTAAGCTTTCATTCAAAGCTGCACACCAGCGCCAATGAGCAGAAAGAGATGGATGTCATTTTTAAAATAAGCCAGGAATCTACCATAGTCTGCTATACTTTTGTTTACAGCACAGAAGATTCATTTTCTTCAACTTCTCAACTTTTTTTTTAACTTCTCAAGTTATTACCATTTAGGCCGGTAAATTAGGAAAGACAAGTTAAGTTACTGAATAGAATTACCATATCCTAAAATGTATGTGGTATGTACGGTAAAAATTGAATATAACAATGATGTTAACCTCTGATATAAATCACAGATGCAGCCATTTATTATATGTGTTGACACATCATTTTATGATTTTTTTTTGCTATTTTTTATGTATAGATTCCAGGACGTTCAGCATTCTGGCTCCTATTTTCACAATATAAGATTACTTAGCACATCACTGATGTTGGCCCAGATTGCAAAATAGAAAATGGAAGTTGGCATTGTATTTACACTATATGAATAAATGTTCTTTTTATAGCTAATTTACCAAGTGCTGCTGAATTATTCATTAGTATAACGAGCAGCAGAAATGCAAATATTACTGTTTTGTAAAATATAAAGTATAGTTATATATACAGCTTTAATAAACATTGTATTTGTTTATAAACTTATGCTCATAAAAGTGCAGTAAGGATTTCTATAAATATGGTAATTTTATCTAATTATGTCTTCTAGGACTTCTCCTTCATGCTTCCTCGGAAACCAGTTGTTCTTTATAAAGCACTGAATCCTGCACTTATCAGCTTTATCCATGGCGGCATCGATTTAGGTCCTCTAAGGCGGAGTTCAGACAAAGATGTGGAGAGACATCAGATTGGCCCAGATTTCTGACCATCACTATAACGCTGACTCCAGCCACTCAATAGAATATATACTTGTAAAAGCTACCATAAAAAAAATCTTTCTCACACTTTTTTTCTCACAATTCTTTGTTGTAGCAGTCCAAGAATAAATCTGTATATTGCACTCGAACACAGCGGTCTGTTGCAGGTGCTCGATTTTGGAACGTGAATTTAGCAAGCTTTTTTTATTATTTTTAAGAGTGCTGGGGAAGTAAAAAAAAAAAATGTAAGAAATCTTTTATACACCAGATGCGTATCCTGTAGATATATCTTGTTGTCAAATTCAAAGTAATTGTGGGTGAGGATGAACTTTATAAGTTTCACCACAGCATCAGCATCAGTCCCTGTGTTTTCCATGAAGAATTTGCAGGCATTTAATCCATATTGGTGTGGGATATTAGAGTACAAAGATTCCACGGACAAGATAAAGATCTCCAATTCACATCAGGACTACAAGATCCCAGGTACTTTCAGCTGCATCACATCTAACGTGGTGTAGTTAATTGTTTGCATTAAATGTCCAACTGGGGGTCTGTATGTGGGGGAGACAGGGCAAAAACTGAGAACAAGGATGAATTCTCATCGTCACACAATAAGAGAAAAAAGAAAGGATATACCTGTTGTAAAACACTTTTGTATGCCTGATCACAGCACCATGGACATGAAATTACAGGTATTGAAAGGTAACTTCACATCTTAGAGAGAGAGAGAAGAGCCTGTGAGTACAAATTCATGACGACCTTTGACACTCTCAGTGCAGGAATGAATGTGTTGCATGGGTTAAAGTCTTTTTACATCAATTAAGGAATTTGCTCCTAAGACCTTGTGGGGGCATCACAACACAGAACCAGACCTCTGAGGACAATAAAACATCCAGACTCCTTATCTATGAACTGTTCCAATATTTACCGTATTTTTCGCTTTATAAGACGCTCCGGATTATAAGACGCACCACAATTTTTGAGGAGAAAAATAAGAAAAAAATATTTTTTAATAAAATGGTGGTGCCTCTTATAATCCTTGCATCTTATTGCTTACCGGGGTTGGTGGCTGCGGTGTAGAGGGGTCCCAGGCTCGCTGCTGGAGGAGGCAGGCGTGGAGTGATGCTGCAGGCCGCATTCAGGGATGAGGGGGGGCTCCGATGTGTGCTGTTGCTGCTGCAGAGTCTTGTGCTGGTGTCAGGTTTCTCCACTTGTCCGGCGGTTGGAGGCCGGTGCTGCAGGTGCTCCGGTGCGGCGTTGTGTGTCCATCGATGCCCGGGGCTCTGCCGACATTGTTTGACAGACCAGAGCCCCAGCATTTCCTTGGTTCCCTGTATATGTGCGCTGAAGTGCCGGTAAAAAAAAAATGGCCGCCGGCGCGTGCGCAGATGGGATCTCGGGACCAGTTCTCGAGAGATGAGATCTGAAATCTCATCTCTCGAGAGCTGGGTCCCGAGATCCCATCTGCGCACGCGCGGCGGCCATTTTTTTGCAGGCACCACCGCGCGCACACAGGGAACCCAGGGAAAATGGCCTCCGGCGCGTGCGCAGATGGGATCTCGGGACCCACCTCTCGAGAGATGAGATTTCAAATCTCATCTCTCGAGAACTGGGTCCCGAGATCCCATCTGCGCACGCGCCGGCGGCCATCTTTTTACCGGCACACAGGGAACTGAGGAAATGCCGGGGCTCTGGCCTGTCGCACAATGTTGGCAGAGCCCCGGGCATCGACGGGCACACAACGCGGCACCGGACACACCCGCAGCAGCGGCCAGCAACCGCCGGACGCCCCCGATCACAGCCTAGGTAAGGCATGTCCGCTTTGTAAGACGCACCCCTGTTTTCCCCCCAAATTTTGGGGAAAAAAAGTGCGTCTTACAAAGCGGAAAATACGGTATGTCTATCCCTCTCCCATAATGACAATTCTGCTTCATGTCACTTGTCTTATCTATTGCTTTATTTCTGTGCTGTGTTGTGCATAAATATGTGACTCTTCAGATGTTGTATTAGTCTAGCCTGATGAAGAGACCTGAGAGTAGTCTCGAAAGCTTGCAATGTGTTACCATCTTTTCAGTTAGCCATTAAAAGGTATCAACCACTGAGGACTCTCAATCCTGAATATTTTTCTATCTACTGGCTAACACGGTACAAAGATATACATCTTTCCTGTTTTAATAGTTCAACTTATGGAAAGTACAACCCATGACCATATTGCAAGATGATGAAATATCTTAATTTCCAGACATGAGCCTACTGTACGTGCAGCTACTTTGCAATGTAGCATTTTGGGTTACATTGGAATTTTGTGAGAAGGTGAAGTCATCAGAGGGGGTTGGCCTCAGTGGAAAGGTCTGTTGACGGTGGCGACTACTCATAGATACAGACATCTCATGAGAGGTTATCTCGTATAAACTCGATAGCATATTTTTTTTAGACTGAACACAAGTGTTGAACAATTTCATAAATCTTTTACACTTAACTTAAAGATCATTTATGCCGCAGAAGTCATCTTAATCAGCCAAGCAAATAATTTCTCATAAGTAATTATAAAGACAAACATGTCTCAGATCTTAGATTCCTGTTAACAAAAAAGAAATGTGTAAAGCAACAACATTACTTTTTGCAAAATAAAATATTGCAAACAAAATGAATAGAAATATAAAACTGAGAAACAGAAATAACCCCTTCATGACCAGAGGTATTTTTGTTTTTGCATTTTCATTTTTTGCTTCCCTTCTTTCAAGAGCCATCATTTTTTTATTCTTTGGTCAAATTGGCCATGTGTGGACTTCTTTTTTGCAGGACGAGGTGTAGTTGTGCATGACACCATTGGTTTTACCATGCTTTGTACTCGAAAATGGGAAAAAAAATTCCAACTGCGGTGAAATTGCAAAATAAGGGGCAATCCAGGTCATTACAAGTTCATAGACACCAAACATGTCTGGATTCTTTTTTATTTAAGTGGTCAAAAAAATTAAAAAATTGTTAAAAAAATTGTGCCATTTTCTGATACCTGTAGCGTCTCAATTTTGGGGTTGGGTGAGGGCTTATTTTTTTGCATGCTGAGTTGACATTTTTAATGATACCATTTTGGTGCAGATGTGATCTTCTGATCGCCTGTTATTGCATTTTAATGCAATGTTGCGGTGAGCAAAAAAAATAATTCTGGCGTTTTGACTTTTTTTCTCATTACACCATTTAACGATCGGGTTAATTCTTTTTTTATTTTGATAGATCTGGTGAGCCTGAATGCAGCTGTACCAAATATGTATATATTTAATTTTTTTAATTGTTTAATTTTTAATGGGGCGAAACCGGGTTGATTTGAACTTTTATATCTTTATTATTTTTTAAAACTTTTTTACTTTTTGCATGCTTCAATAGTCTCCATGGGAGACTAGAAGCTGCAGGACTTTGGCTCTGCTATGTACAGGTGATGTAATACACTATAGGAACACAAAAGCGCAATAGGGTCTTATCCAGGTTAATATTGAAATAATAAAAGAAATAAACTCACCTATTATAGGAGAGATCGGGCATATATGATCAGTGTCAGCTGCTGCACGTCCAATGGTCAAACAAGTAACCGCTGCTATATCAATTCTTACGGAATTAATTTTTGGACTTTCTGTGCGCTGCTTGACAAAATACACGATTCCAATTATGATTGAAGATTAATCATTTATTCCCAATGCGTTTCGAAGTGAACACCACTTCTTCCTCAGGGGATATTTGTCATCCCCTGAGGAAGAAGTGGTGTTCACTTCGAAACGCGTTGGGAATAAATGATTAATTTTCAATCCTAATTGGAATAGTGTATTTTGTCGAGCAGCACACAGAAAGTTCGAAAAATTAATTCCGTAAGAATTAATGTACAGGTGATGATCAGATCGCCTGTGGTAGCAGAAATGCTCACTTGCTATGAGAGCCGACCTGGAGACCTCTGGTTGTCATGCCGACTAACCAGTGACCCGCGATCACGTGATGGGGTCACACCCCATTTGCCCCAATCAAAATAAAACAATAAAAAAATACACATATTTGGTATTGCCGTGTTCATATTCGCCTGATCTATAATGACAAAAGAATTAATCAGATCGCTAAATCGCTTAACAGGAAGAACATTCAAAATGCCAGAATTACGTGTTATTGGTTGTTGTTACATTGCAATAAAATGTAATAACGGGCAATCAAAATATCGCATGTACACCAAAATGGCATCAATAAAAATGTCAGCTCGGTGCACAAAAATAAGCCCTCACACAACCCGAGATCAGGAAAACTGGAGACGCTATGGGTCTCGGAAAATAGTTCCTTTTTCTACCAAAACTTGGATTTTTTCATTCACCACTTAAATAAAAAAGAATGTAGACATGTTTGGTGTCTATGAACTCATAATGACCTGGAGAATCATAATGGCAGGTCAGTTTTAGCTTTTAGTGAACATGGTAAAAACACCAACAACTCTGGAATTGCACTTTTTTGCAATTTCACCACACTAGGAATTTTTTCCCATTTTACAGTACAAGATATGCTAAAACCAATGGTGTCTTTGAAAAGTACAACTTGTCCCGCAAAAAAACAAACCCTCACATGGCCATTTTGACTGCATAATAAAAAAAAGTTATGGCTCTGAGAAGAAGGGGAGCAAAAACGCAAAAATTAAAATACTTCCGGTCATGAAGGGGTTAATATTTGGTACAGAAACTTTTTTTTGCGATTCCAGAGGTCAGACTTTTCCTGTAGTTCTTGACCAAGTTTGAACACACTGCAGCAGGGATTTTGGCCCACTCCTCCATACAGATATTATCTTCTTCAGATCTTTCAGGTTTTGGGGCTGTCGTTGGGCAACATTGAGTTTCAAGTAACTCCTAAGATTTTCTAAAGGGTCCAATTCTGGAGACTGGCTAGGCCACCCCAGAACCTTGAAATGCTTTTTATGGAGCCACTCCTTAGTTGCTCTGGCTGTGTGTTTCAGGTCATTGTCATTCTGGAATATCCAGCCATGAGCCATCTTCAATACACTTACTGGGGAAGGAGGTTGTTGGCCAAAATCTCACCATACATGACCCCATCCACTTCAATACGGTGCAGTTGTCTTGTCTCCTTTGCAGAAAAGCACTCCCAAAGCATGTTATTTCCCCACCATGCTTCACAGTTGCGATGTTGTTATTTTGGTTGTACTCATCCATCTTCTTCCTCCAAACATAGCAAGTGGATTTGATACCACAATGTTCCATTTTTGGCTCATCTGACCACATGACCTTCTCCCATGCCTCATCTGGATCATCCAGATGATCATTGGCAAACATCAAACGGGCCTGGGCATGCGCTGGAGGAACCTTTTGTGCGCTGCAGAATTTTATTCAATCACACAGCAGCGTGTTACGAACGGAAATATCTAAGACTGAGGTCCCAGCTCTCTTCAGATCATTGACCAGGTCATCCCGTGTAGTTCTGGGCTGATTCCTGACTTTTCTCAGAATCATCCGTACCCCAGGAGGCAAGATCTTGCATGAAGCCTCAGAAATAGAAAGTTTGACAGTCATCTTGTATTTCTTCCACTTTCTAATAATTTTGGAAAAAGATGTTCTCTTCTCAACAAGCTGCTTGCCCATCCCAGTTTTGTTCAGCTCTACAATTTTTTCTCTGGTATCCTTAGAGAGCGCTTTGGTCTTGGCTGGGGTGGAGAGGTTGGAGTGTGATTGAGTGTGTGGACAGGTGTCTTATACAGGTAATGAGTGCAGAGTAGGAGGGCTTCTTCAAGAAATACTAACAGGTCTGTGAGCCAGAATTCTTGCTGGTTGGTAGGTGATCAAACACTTATTTCATGTAATAAAATGCAATTTAATTATTTAAAAATCCTACAATGCGATTTTCCAGTTTTTAGTTTTAGATTCTGTTCTTCACAGTTGACGTGTACCTATGATAAAAATTGCAGACCTGTCCATTTTTTGTAGGAGGGAAAACTTGCAAAATCGGCAGTGGATGAAATGCTTGTTTTCCCCACTGTATTACGGGGATAAAAACTTTGATAGTAGTGCTTCTTTCAGACTATATGATAGGTCGCACTTGGGTGAGAATCATATCAATTCACAAAAGATTTAATTAGAGTTTTATATTAATATTCCACAAGGCTCATTTCAAAGTGACCCTCCTCCAGAAGGTTAAGAGCCCCTTGTGTGAAGCCATGGTTTCAAAATATTCTCTCTGATTTTAATATATGAATGAAGGGGTGAATTATCACATGACATTTTCTGTTTAGCCACCCAGTTAAAGTATACAATTATTTGTAGCTTGTCCCTGTAGATATGATCTTTAAGTTTAAGAAAAAATAGCGCATGAATCTAGAAAATGAAATGTTAGCTAAGGTGCTGCTGGTAATCAATACAAATTATAACAGATTAAACTCCGTTTGGTGAACCTGAAATATATTAAAACAATACATTCCATATTTGTAGAGAAGAATCCGCCTATTGTGTTAATTTAAAGGATGTTAACAACAGATAAATGTAAGAAGAAAATGATTTCAACTCCTCCAGGACTGACCTATTTTGAACCTCCTAGAATGAAGCATTTATGTTTTATTTTTTTTTATTCTATTTTTAGTGTCGCATTCAAATAGGCCTAACATTTCAACTATTTTTTTTTTCATAAGCATATGAGAGCTTGTTTTTTGCAGGAAGAGTTGTACTTACCATTTGCACCATATTAGAGGACATACTTAATAACCAACTTTTTTAACGCTTTATGGGAAAGTATAAAAAAAGATAAAATTATAGAATCGTAGCGTTGGAAGGGACCTCCTGGGCCATCTGGTCCAACCCCCTGCTCAAAGCAGGATTCGCTAAATCATCCCAGACAGATGTCTGTCCAGCCTCTGTTTGAAGACTTCCATTGAAGGAGAACTCACCACCTCTCGTGGCAGCCTGTTCCACTCATTGATCACGCTCACTGTCAAAAAGTTTTTTCTAATATCTATTCTGTGTCTCCACCCATTCAGTTTCATCCCATTGCTTCTAGTCTTTCCTTGTGCAAATGAGAATAAAGTTGATCCTTCTACAGTGTGACAGCCCTTTAGATATTTGTAGACAGCTATTAAGTCTCCTCTCAGTCTTCTCTTCTGCAAGCTAAACATTCCCAAATCCTGCAACCTTTCCTCATAAGACAGGGTTTGCAGACCGGCCACCATTCTGGTCGCTCTTTAGATCAATTCAAAAGTACCATATTTTTCAGATTATAAGACACACTTTCCCCCCCAAACGTAGCTTACCAGAAGAGGAATATCTGCATTAGACCATGGTCACAGTAGGCAGGGTCACTGTTGCAGGAGGCCTGTGACAGCAGGGGTGGGGCGACGCTGTTAGCCCCTGACTGGGAGGAGGGCGGATCCTCGCAGAACGCATCTGCAGGTGCTGGGCTCTCATAAGATGTCGGAGGTGAACGTAGTCCCTTTCCCATTGATTTTACTTCAGTGGGCTTCAGGAAAATGGCCGCCGGAGACAGCCATGTGCAGATTGAAATCTCGGGAGACGAGATGTGGGGACGACCACCATTTTATTTAACCCTTTAATGACCAGAGGTATTTTTGATTTTGCGCTTTCATTTTTTGCTCCCCTTCTTGCAAGAGCCAAAACTCTTTTTCTTTTTAGTCAAAATGGCCATGTGATGGCTTGTTTTTTTGCACGGGAGTGCTTTTGAACAACATCTTTGGTTTTACCATGTTGTGTACTCGAAAAATGGGAAAAAAAATTCAAGTGCTGTGAAACAACAAAAAAAAAAAAAGCAATCCAACAGTTGTTTTTTTTTTACCATGTACACTAAATGCTAAAAATAACCTATCATTATAGGTTCATAGACAACAAATATGTCTGAGTGCTTTTTTCTTTTTAATTTAAGAAGGGAAAAAAATTTCCTATGTTTGGCTAGTTTCACACTTGCTTTTCTTTGCAGCGCGTTTTTCCCGCAAAAAAACGCATTGAAAAAACGCATACATAAGCATACAACTGCTGCGTTTTTTTCAAGCATTTTTATGAGCATGCATGAAAAAAACGCAGCGTTTTTATGCGTTTGTATGCGTTTTTAGTGCGTTTTTACCGCGTTTGCGTTTTTTTCCAACATTTTTAGGTGGCCCCTCACACTACCCAAACCATGACTTTACTAACCCTAACCCTGACCCTAACCCTAACCCTAACCCTGACCCTAACCCTAACCCTAACCCTGACCCTAACCCTTAACCAAATCATACTTAACCCTAACCCAAACCCTAAACCCTAACTAACCCTAACCCTAACCCTAACCCTGACCCTAACCCTAACCCTAACCCTGACCCTAACCCTAACCCTAACCCTGACCCTAACCCTAACCCTAACCCTGACCCTAACCCTTAACAAAACCATACTTAACCCTAACCCTGACCCTAACCCTAACCCTAACCCTAACCCTGACCCTAACCCTAACCCTAACCCTAACCCTAACCCTGACCCTAACCCTTAACAAAACCATACTTAACCCTAATCCTGACCCTAACCCTGACCCTAATCCTTAACAAAACCATACTTAACCCTAACCCTGACCCTAACCCTAACCCTGACCCTAACCCTAACCCTGACCCTAACCCTAACCCTAACCCTAACCCTGACCCTAACCCTTAACAAAACCATACTTAACCCTAATCCTGACCCTAACCCTGACCCTAACCCTTAACAAAACCATACTTAACCCTAACCCTGACCCTAACCCTAACCCTGACCCTAACCCTAACCCTAACCCTAACCCTGACCCTAACCCTTAACAAAACCATACTTAACCCTAATCTTGACCCTAACCCTGACCCTAACCCTTAACAAAACCATACTTAACCCTAATCCTGACCCTAACCCTGACCCTAACCCTTAACAAAACCATACTTAACCCTAACCCTGACCCTAACCCTAACCCTGACCCCAACCCTAACCCTAACCCTGACCCCAACCCTAACCCTAACCCTGACCCTAACCCTAACCCTAACCCTGACCCTAACCCTTAACAAAACCATACTTAACCCTAATCCTGACCCTAACCCTGACCCTAACCCTTAACAAAACCATACTTAACCCTAACCCTGACCCTAACCCTAACCCTGACCCCAACCCTAACCCTAACCCTGACCCTAACCCTAACCCTAACCCTAACCCTGACCCTAACCCTTAACAAAACCATACTTAACCCTAATCCTGACCCTAACCCTGACCCTAACCCTTAACCAAACCATACTTAACCCTAACCCTGACCCAAACCCCAACCCTAACCCTGACCCTGACCCTAACCCTAACCCTAAACCCCCTTAACTAACCCTAACTCTAACCCAAACCCCTAAATTCCATGGTTAAAAAAAAAAAACGCATATGCAAAAAAACGCATACATGAGCATGCCAGTGCGCACATATGCGCATCCATAGGCTATAATGGCCATTTTTAGCGCAAAACGTGCGCATATGTGCGCATGCGCTTTTTTGCAGGGCCAAAAAATGCAACATGCTGCGTCTGGAAAATACCAACGCACACCCCAAAAAAATGCAGCGCATGAAAATCGCATACATGCGCTTACAAGCGCGCAGGTATGCGCACCCATGTTAAATATAGGGGAAAAAACGCATGCGCAGGTATGCGTTTTTTTCCAGCGCTAAAAAACGCAAATGTGAAACCAGCCTCTGTTAAGAGAAAAAAAAGGGCTTTTTTCCGGTACCCATAACATCTCCATTTCTCGTGATCTTGTTTTGGATGAGTGGTTTTTTTTGTGTACCGAGCTGACATTTTTAATGATACTATTTTGGTGCAGATTTTGATCTCCCATTATTGCATTTTAAAAAAACGTAATTCTGGCGTTTTGACTTTTTTATTATGCCATTTAACGATCGGGTTAATTTTTTTTATATTAATAGATAGGTCGTTTCTGAACACGGCAATACCAAATATGTGTACTGTATGTTTTTTTTATTGTTTTATTTTGAATGGGGTGAACGATGGGTAATTTGAAGTTTCAGAATTTTTTTAATTTTTTTAAATATTTTTAAAAAATGTTTTGTTTTTTACTTTTGGCATGCTTCAATAGTCTGCAAGCTGCCATAATCCGATCGGCTCTGCTACATACAGGCGATGATCATATCACCTGTATGTAGCAGAAATACTCACTTGCTATAAGCGCCGACCAATGGACTGCACTCATAGCAATCCGGTAGTGGCAACCATAGAGGTCTTCTGGAGACCTCTGGTTGTCATGACAATCCATCGGTGACCCGCAATCACGTGACGAGGTTACCGATGGGTGGGATTTCCAGCGCGCTTGCTGGAAGCACGAGTTAAATGCTGCTGTCAGAGACTCACAGCGGCATTTAACTAGTTAAGAACCACAGGTGGATCGCAATTCCACCCGCAGCTGTTAGAGGCCCGTACCAGCTGCCCAGATCAAAGGGAGGGAGTCCGACAATGGTGTACTATTACGCCTGATATTGGAAAGGGGTTAAAACATTTTTTTCAGATTTTCCTCCCAAAAATTGGGAGTGCGTCTCATGATCTGGTGCATGTTATAGTCCGCATAGTAGCTTTTTTTACATTTTAAATTTTAGACCTTTTCTGCATTGTCCTCATTCTCTGGATCAATGTGATTATGGCGATAACACATTTTTTATCATTTTATTTATATTTTATTATTTTTTTACACTCATTACACCATTTGAAAAAAAATAGTTTGGTTTTTCTACATTTTAAAAGTCATAACACATTCTTTCAATATTCCATTAATGTACGAGAAAGAAATATCCCTACGTAGGTAAAAAGCAGGATATTTTCTTATGCCGCACCCCATTGTTAGACTATGATATACTGTATTGGATAAGGCATTACATTTTTCATTACTTTCTTTGTGAGTTTAATAGCAAAAGCCCTAAATTTCATAACCAATAAAGGGATTGTCCACTTTCTGACTTCTCCTGTCCTGTTGTAGCACATCTGAGTGTGTATTTGTGTCTGTTGTAGCTGTGCTGTGTGTGTATTTTAGCTGAGCTGTGTGTGTATCAATTGTAGCTGTGCTGAGTGTGGGTGTTGTAGTGGAGCTGAGTGTATGTTTTGTATCTGTTGTAGTGGGCTGTGTGCGTGTTTTGTCAATGAACTGTGTGTGTCTGTTGTAGCTGAGCTGAGCGTGAGTTTATGTGTTGTAGCTGAGTGTGTCTTTTGTAGATGAGCTGAGTGTGAGTGTGTCTGTTGTCGCTGAGCTGTGTGTGTAACAGAGCTGTGTAAGTACAGTATGTAGGTCTGTCACATGACAGTAATCATAGTCATAGTGGCATATGAAGGAGGAGGGAGAGCAAACGTCTACAGAGAGAAGGAGAAATTAACTTGGATGAAGTTGAAGATGGAGTAAATAGGACATAGTAAACATTATTTTTAAAATTTTTCAGATAAACCAACACAGGCAAGAGAGAAAAAGCCTACAGGAAGAAGAGAAATCAGGAAGTGATGCGGGAAGGGAAGAAGGTATGCGAGATAGGAGTGGAAGGTGGGGTTCACGTCCCTGTCCTCTCAGGATGTTAGCAAGCAGAGCTATAGGTTGAAGGCACTACATGGAAATGAGCAAAAAAAAAAAGAAAAATTTTAGGTTATGTAAGCACTATGCCTAAAATAGTATCATTTTTCATTTTTATGCCAAGTAGGATTAATTGGGTCCTCTATGCTGCAGATGAAAATCCAAAAGAAGATGTCACGGTCCAATTCTTGGATCCATGTCAGAGTCTGGGTTCCCTCATGAAAACCTTTATTTTCAGGCTTCTGGGGGCTTGATATGGGTTTTTGCCCCTGGTGGTCACAAGTGTCATTACATCTGATACTTTCTTTAGTTTGCCTTTTGCCCCCGGTGGTCACTGGGGTTATAGCAGCTTTTGGCCCCTGATTATTTGACCATTCCCTCTTCCTATATAGGGTCACTTGGTCTATGAGCAGGTGTTGGTAATAGCAGCATTTTCCTTTTAGATGCGAACAACAGTGATGTGAGCAGCGGGCTCTCAGGTGAAGAGCCACTGCTGAAACTTGTGTGAACTCTGACTGCCCGGTGTCCACAACAGAATTAGATTGTGAAGGTGGCAGCTGGCTCTTAGGTGTTGAGCCACTGCGAAAAGTTTATCCGGTGATAAGTGTTTTGGTGTTTTTCCCTTTTTCCTTTGGGTGTTGTGCAGTACACTTTATTTCCTGTCTCACCTCCTGGGGAGGGGGTTGGTGGTTTAGCTCAGGGCAAAACAGGAGATAGGGACAGGTCGGGGACTTGGGCCTCACTACCTTCAAGTATACCCCCAAGTTAAGGAAAGACAGGGCAACTCCTTAGCTTGAGGGGCAGTTCAGGGGTCCCGGTTCCACATCACCTGTCTACCCCCCAGTGCCCCGTGACAGAAGATTCCAGGAGACAGGATTAGTAGCGATATGGTTTATCATCAACACGTTTCAAAGACATTCAGCTTCTTCAGCATGAAAAAAACACAAACTCAACCTCAAAGAACTTGTGTTTTATTATCCACAGTAAAAAAAAACATCGCTACCAATCCTGTCTCCTGGAATCTTCACTTGGATTTTCATCAGCAGTGCAGAGAGCCCAATTATTCCTACTTGGAATTTTACCGGTTTTCCAACTCTGTGGGGCTGCTGTTATGATTGAGTCACCGTAAGAGGCAAAAACAGAAATGCTAGCTAAGTCCAGAAAACCAGAGAAGTTGGCAGCTATCGGATTGCAGACCCCTGAACCTAACAACACAACTAGCAGTAGCCGTGGGGGGTTCCTACGATGCCCTAGACCCCTCGATCACAGCCGGAGAATTAAATAGGCCTAAAGAAAGAAAAGGGGAAATCTAAACTGCCCCAGAGCAGACCCCAAAGAAATAGGCAGCCCCCAACATATAATGACGGTGAAGCAAGATGAAAATACTAACACAGACAGAAAGATAGACTGAGCAAAGACGGGGCCCAAGCTAGCTAGATAGAAAAGGACAGGAAGGCTGCTGTCAGCAATCCGTGAAAAACCCTATGAAAATAAGAGCCAACAGACTGACAGTGAAAAAGGCCCTGAAGACGCTAGGCTTCAAAAAAGCTAAGTCAGTACTCAGGAATATTCTGAAGACAGAGCTACAGGCAAAAGGAGATTCAGCTTACCCCAGCAGGGAATGGCAGAATACAGAAAAGCAAGGAAAACAAAAAACAAAACAAAAATGCTAACAGGCAAAACAGAAAACTTAGCTTTAGAGGAGCAGGAATCAGACTGGTGTCCTAGAAGTCCACAGAGAAATCACCCGCAGGGCAGAAGGGTGTCGGCAGCCTTATATCCAGTCTGTGACTCCACTCAGCCAATCATCCTCATTAGGCTCAGGTGCCTGATAATCAGGCTCACTACCTTCCTTCACCAGAATAGGGAGTTCACCAGACCTCAGTGACGAAGGGGAAAATGAACTCACAACAGTACCTCCCCCTTGAGGAGGGGTCACCGAACCCTCAACCACGCCACCAGGGCGATCAGGGTGAGCCCGATGAAAGGCACGCACCAATCTTTTGGCATGAATATCAGAGGCAGAGACCCAGGAATTATCCTCCTGACCATAACCCTTCCACTTAACCAAATACTGGAGTCTCCATCTAGCCAGACTGGAATCCAGTATTTTCTCTACCTCATATTCCATGTTACCTTCAACCAATACAGGGTCTGGAGGTGCCACCCCAGGAACAACTGGTTCAACAAACCTCTTCAACAAGGACTTATGGAACACATTATGGATTTTAAATGTGACAGGAAGAGCCAAACGAAAAGAGACCGGATTAATAATCTCCAAAATCTTGTAAGGTCCAATAAATCTAGGCTTAACCTTAGGAGAAGCCACCTTCATAGCAATATTTTTTGATGATAACCACACCATATCACCAATCTTAAACTGGAGACCAATGGTCCTATGTCGATTGGAAAACCGCTGGGCCTTTTCCTGGGAGAGAGATAACTTATCCACCACTTGGTCCCAGATCTGGTGCATTCTCTCCACCACAGTGTCAACACCTGGGCAGGCAGAAGGCTCCACCTGCCCTGAAGAAAATCGAGGATGAAACCCAAAGTTACAAAAAAAGGTGACATCAAAGTGGCAGAACTAGCTCTATTATTTAAAGCAAATTCGGCCAAGGGCAAAAATGAAACCCAATCATCCTGATCAGCGGAAATAAAACATCTCAAATACGACTCCAAGGTCTGGTTTGTTCTCTCTGTCTGCCCATTGGTTTGAGGATGAAAAGCAGAGAAGAAGGACAACTGAATTCCAAGCTTGGAACAGAAAGTCCTCCAAAATCTAGACACAAACTGAACTCCTCTGTCAGATACAATGTTCTCAGGAATCCCGTGTAAGCGAACCACCTGTTGCAAAAACAGGGGCACCAACTCAGAGGAAGATGGCAACTTAGGGAATGGTACAAGATGAACCATCTTAGAGAACCTATCACAAATCACCCAAATAACAGTCATTCTTTGAGAGATCGGCATATCAGAGATGAAATCCATTGAAATATGGGTCCATGGCCTCCTGGGGACCGGCAAAGGCATCAACAACCCACTAGAGCGAGAACAAGGTTTAGACCGGGAGCAAGTCCCACAGGACTGCACAAAATTCCTGACATCATGAGACAAAGTGGGCCACCAAAAAGAGCGACTCACCAGATCTCTAGTACCAAAAATACCTGGATGACCAGCCAATGCAGAGCAATGAACTTCAGACATCACTCTCTTCTTCCACTGGTCAGGAACATACAACTTTCCACTGGGACAACGCTCAGGTTTGTCCTCCTGGAACTCTTGCAGAGCAAGTGTCAAATCGGGCGAGATGGCAGAAAGAACTACCCCTTCGCCTAAGATGGTAGCAGGCTTGGTCACCACAGGAGAATCAGCAAAGAAACTCCTAGAGAGGGCGTCTGCCTTGACATTCTTAGTTCCAGGAAGAAAAGAGACCACAAAATCAAAACGTGTAAAAAACAAGGCCCACCTAGCCTGTCTAGGGTTCAAGCGTTTAGCCGACTCTAGGTAAATCAAATTCTTGTGGTCAGTGAGGACCACAACTTGATGTTTAGCTCCCTCCAACCAATGTCTCCACTCCTCAAATGCCCATTTCATGGTCAACAGTTCCCGATTTCCCACATCATAGTTACGTTCAGATGGAGAGAACTTTCGGGAAAAGAAAGCACAGGGATTCATTTTAGATGTTACAGGATCCTTTTGGGACAAAACAGCTCCTGCACCAATCTCAGAAGCATCCACCTCTACCTGGAACGGGAGTGAGACATCAGGTTGCCGCAAAACCGGGGCGGAGGTAAATCTTCGCTTCAGCTCCTGAAAGGAAGCAACAGCCTCATGAGACCAATTCAACACATCAGCACCCTTCTTAGTCAGATCAGTCAATGGCTTGGCAATACTAGAATATTTTGCTATAAATTTCCGATAAAAATTAGCAAAACCCAAAAACTTCTGGAGGGCCTTCAAAGAAGTGGGCTGAACCCAATCATAAATGGCCTGTACTTTGGCCGGGTCCATTTCAATAGTTGACGGACACAAAATAAATCCCAAATCCTCTGTACTCCAAAAAGGCATTTCGATCCTTTGACATACAGGGAATTCTCCCTCAAGATCCGGAACACAGTCCGAATATGTTCCACATGAGAATCCCAATCCTTGGAGAAGATCAAAATATCATCCAGATAGATAATCAAAAATGTATCGACAAAGTCTCGGAAAATATCGTTCATGAAGCACTGGAAGACAGAAGGGGCATTAGTGAGCCCAAAAGGCATCACCAGGTACTCAAAATGTCCCTCTGGAGTATTAAACGCCGTCTTCCATTCATCCCCCTGCTTAATGCGGATAAGATTATACGCCCCCCTGAGGTCAAGCTTGGTAAACCAGCAAGCACCTCTAACTCTAGAGAATAGATCCGAAATCAGGGGTAACGGATACTGATATTTAATAGTAATTTTATTGAGGGCACGATAATCAATACAAGGCCTTAAGGAACCATCCTTTTTGGCCACAAAAAAAAAGCGGCACCTAAGGGTGAAGAGGATGGTCTAATATGACCCTTCTCCAACGCCTCCTTAATATAGGACCGCATAGCCTCGTGCTCGGGTACAGATAAATTGAAGAGCCGACCCTTGGGAAATTTACACCCGGGCTTAGTTCAATTGCACAGTCATAACTCCTATGAGGAGGCAAGGACGCAGACTCATTCTCACTAAATACATCATAAAAGTCTGCCAAATAGTCAGGAACATCATGCGACTGAGGAGAGGTGGAAAAAACCGGAGCCTCACTAAAGGCACACCGACAACCCCAACTCACCACAGACACAGATTTCCAATCCAAAACTGGATTATGAATTTGCAACCAGGGAAACCCCAGAACAACGGCATCATGCAGACCATGCAATACCAAAAATCTGCAATTTTCTTGATTGTCTGGGGCGACCCGCATGACCACCTGGGTCCAAAACTGGAGGTTTATTTTTAGCCAAAGGAGTAGCATCAATCCCCCTCAAAGGGATAGGCGTCTGCAGAGGTGTCATCAGAAATCCACAACGTTTAGCAAAATCCAAGTCCATTAGGTTTAGCGCTGCTCCCGAATCCACAAAAGCCTTGGCGGAAAATGTGGACAGGGAGCAGATCAGAGTAATTGCCAGAATAAACTTAGGTTGAACACCACCAACAGAAAACGTGTGTGCAAAGCGTTTCACTCGTTTAGGACAAACAGAAATAATATGCGAGGCATCTCCACAGAAAAAACACAGCTTGTTATTACGCCTTCTGAACTCCTGACGTTGCGCCTTAGACAAAACTCTATCACATTGCATAGGTTCAGACGTCTGTTCAACCGGTGGCAACACCTCTCGTGCAATCCTGCGTTCACATAAACGCCGATCAACCTGAATGGCTAATGACATAGAATCGTCCAGACCAGAGGGAACAGGAAATCCCACCATAGTATCTTTTACGGCTTCTGACAAACCCTTCCGAAAGAGAGCAGCCAAGGCATTATCATTCCAGGTAGTAAGGACCGCCCACTTTCGGAACTTTTGACAGTACAACTCTGCAGAATCTCGACCCTGGTTCAATGCCAACAGGGTCTTTTCAGCCTGATTAATAGCATTAGGTTCGTCATACAACAACCCCAAAGCTTGAAAGAATGCGTTCACATTAGTCAGAATAGGATCATCTGGTTTCAAAGAAAACGCCCAATCCTGGGGATCGCCACGCAGCAAAGAGATGACAATTTTAACCTGCTGCGCGGAGCTCCCTGACGAGTTAGGCTTCAAGGCAAAAAATAATTTACAATTATTTTTGAAACTCAAAAATTTAGATTGATCCCCAAAAAATACATCAGGTGTAGGGATCTTTGGTTCAACAGCATGCGAACGAGCAAGGTAGGCGGAAATACCCCGCACTTCCGCAGCGAGCTGCTCCACACGATCAGACAATTGCTTTATCTCCATTGAGAGAGGAAAAAAAAATTCCCCCTACGGCCTCAGAGATATAGAGGAAAGAATATACACACACTTTTTTTTTTTTTTTAAACACAATTCTTTCCTGCTATTGAGTACCCTAGGATCTGCGGTATGGTGGGTGATTCTGTTATGACTGAGTCACCGTAGGAGGCAAAAACAGAAATGCTAGCTAAGTCCAGAAAACCAGAGAAGTTGGCAGCTATCGGATTGCAGACCCCTGAACCTAACAACACAACTAGCAGTAGCCGTGGGGGGTTCCTACGATGCCCTAGACCCCTCGATCACAGCCGGAGAATTAAATAGGCCTAAAGAAAGAAAAGGGGAAATCTAAACTGCCCCAGAGCAGACCCCAAAGAAATAGGCAGCCCCCAACATATAATGACGGTGAAGCAAGATGAAAATACTAACACAGACAGAAAGATAGACTGAGCAAAGATGGGGCCCAAGCTAGCTAGATAGAAAAGGACAGGAAGACTGCTGTCTGCAATCCGTGAAAAACCCTATGAAAATAAGAGCCAACAGACTGACAGTGAAAAAGGCCCTGAAGACGCTAGGCTTCAAAAAAGCTAAGTCAGTACTCAGGAATATTCTGAAGACAGAGCTACAGGCAAAAGGAGATTCAGCTCATCCCAGCAGGGAATGGCAGAATACAGAAAAGCAAGGAAAACAAAAAACAAAACAAAAATGCTAACAGGCAAAACAGAAAACTTAGCTTTAGAGGAGCAGGAATCAGACTGGTGTCCTAGAAGTCCACAGAGAAATCACCCGCAGGGCAGAAGGGCGTCGGCAGCCTTATATCCAGTCCGTGACTCCACTCAGCCAATCATCCTCATTAGGCTCAGGTGCCTGATAATCAGGCTCACTACCTTCCTTCACCAGAATAGGGAGTTCAGCAGACCTCAGTGACGAAGGGGAAAATGAACTCACAACAGGCTGCAGCAGGTGACTATTTGGAATCCAATCAATCATTGTTTACTTCACAAACGAGCCAGGTGGGCAACTCCTTTCACCTTACTGTCCCTGATCATCAGATAAAACCCTATGTGCTACTTTGTTCCAAGTCTCTGCTACAATTTTCACTTTTAATCATTTTTACCAACGCAAAAAACCTTTAAGTTGTGGATATATAAGTATTCAATATTACAAAATATATTTAAAATTACTATATTTTATAACAGTGAGCCAAATCTCCTAAAAAATAAAAATAATCGTAAGACATATGAATCTGCTTTGCAAACATGTTTTCTTAGTAACAGATAGTCTCAGTTAGTTTTTACTTTTATAGGGAACTATATACAATGGGGAAAATAAGTATTCCCACCTGCAAAGAATTGAGAGGTCTGTAATTTTTATCGCAGGTACACATCAAATGTGTGAAGCAGAATCAAAAAATAAAAAACATAAAATCACATTGTATGTACATTTTTAAATAATTAAATAGCATTTTATTGTATGAAATAAGAATCTGATCATCTACCAATCAGCAATAATTCTGGCTCTCACAGACCTGTTAGTTTTTATTTAAGAATCTCTCTTACTCTGCATTCATTACCTGTATTAATTGCACCTGTTTGAATTGGTTACCTGTATAAAAGACACCTGTCTATACACTCAATCACAGTCCAACCTCTCCACCATGGCCAAGACCAAAGAGCTGTCTAAAGACACCAGGGACAAAATTATAAACCTGCACAAGGTTGAGATGGGATACAGGACAATAGGCAAGCAGCTTGATGAGAAGGCAACAACTGTTGGCTAAATTATTACACAATAGAAGAAACACAAGATGACAGTCAATCTTCTTCTGTCTGGGGCTCCATGCAAGGTTTCACCTCATGTATCGCTAAATTTTGGGCAACAATGGCCTTCCATCAGTAAGAGCATTGATGATGGGTCGTGGCTGGGTCTTCCAGATTGACAATGACCTGAAACACACAGTCAGGGCAACTAAGGAGTGGCTCTATAAGAAGCATTTCAGAGTCCTGAACCAGTCTCCAGACCTGAACACAATTGAAAATCTTTAGAGGGAGCTGAAAATCAATGCTGGCAAACGACCTGAAAGATCTGGTGAAGATCTGTATGAAAGAGTGGGCCACAATCCCTGCTGCAGTTTGTGCATACTTGGTCCAGACCTACAGGAAACGTCTGTCATCTGTAATTGATCAAAGTTTTCTGAGCCAAATATAAGTCCTGTTTTCATATTGATTCCTATACTTATTTCATGCAATAAAACAAAAATTAATTATGTGAAAATCATACAAAGTGTTTTTCTGGATTTTATTTATATATTCTGTCTCTCACAGTTGAAATGTACCCATGATAAAAATTACAGACCTCTCCATTCTTTGTAAGTGGGAAAACTTCCAAAATCGGCAGTGTATTAAGTACATATTTTTCCTACTATATCTATGTATTTCCAAATTGATTTCCCCATTTTTTTTCAAGCTGTGAAGAGTAAAGCGGTGAAAATATTCCAAACATTAAGATGTAAAATTTACTCAACGGTTTAGTCCAATATTTAAAAATATATTTTTGACATTTCAATAAAAGTTTTCTGTTTTCAGCCTTTAATATGAATATATTTGATTTTGTACAAAAAGAGAAAAAAAAAAGTGATGGCACTCACCGTTCTGTCATGAAAATTCTTTATTAATTAAAAGGCATTTGCACGGGAGGAATGTACAGAGAGTGGACAATGGCCGTTTCACGCACTTGCGCTTCAACAGGTCCTGAGGCTGGAATACAGGCAGATTTCTCTTTTGTACAAAATCAGATTTCATGTTTGCTTTTCTGGATTGAGCACCCGTTCTGACGGTATTTTGGCGGTCGGTCCAGGTGTATAATTTTCGACTTGAATAGCCGTCATGGAACTGCTTTGGGGTTATGGAGCAGTGCCGAATCTTCTGTCTCTCTTATGTAATATGAATATATTTGATTATAGACTGCTCTCATCCTAAATCAAAGATCTGTCAAAAATAAGCTAAAATTTTATAAGAGACTTACTGTGCCCACTGTTCTTACATTGACTTAATATTGATACTTTTTTAGTCATCTTAGAAAACTTGAACTTGTAATTGCTTGTGCTAGATACTGCAATAAAACATTACAGCACTGTAAGGTGAAGTTAACATTCTCCTGCGAAGATCACTTGCAGGTTGGACTTCATAGAAGTACAAAGATTAAGGTGATGGGGCATCCACTAAGCCCCATCTGCCATGGCAACCCATAAAAACTCATGATTGTGTTGTGGAGGGCTGATGGGTTCTTGAATGAACACCCTACCTGTATGTCACCATTTCAATGCCACTGCTATGATTTGACAGCAACATTTCAGTGGTTAAACAGCAACAACTGGAGGTAGCTCATGTTGCTGCTATTAGATTCACATGCCAGCTGGATAAAACAGCTGCCACCTGCTGTGTATAGTTGTTGTTAGAAAGGTAGTCCGGCACCTAAAGTGCATTTTCTAAACATCTATATTTACACACTAACCACTTTTGTAATTTGCTTTATTATGCAATATTGTACACTTTTCCCTATCTACTTCTTGTGATGTTCTGCCATACATAGCTCTGCTGCCAAATGGAGTTCACCATTTTCTCCATATTCTCTGCAATATGAGTATGAAATAGGCTCATACTGTAGGGCCGAAAAGTTATTATTTTTGAGATTGGCTTATAAATAAAAATATATTTTTTATGAAAAAAAATAATCTTTTTGAATTTTGAGTGCAATAGACTTATTGATACTGGGTTGAACCTTTACTTGAGCACCACATTCTGAGTGCCATATATTCATCAATAATAATACTACTTCCTTTGATGTTACGTTTCAGAAGAGCCTCAAACGTGACTTCACAGAAGACTGAGATTACACTCATTCTCCACAGTATCCATCGCCCCTCTTGGAACAGAACATCATCAAGGGGCAGCACTACAGTTACTCGCTAGTTTCTTGCATCAACATCCTGGAACCTGGGTGTTGGACGCTGTGGGCGATGCGAAGGCAGCACCGGCTCTCTGCTTCAGTCTACGTCACTATCGAAGCTTGTGTGAAAGAAAATGTCATCAGGGGGCAGAGATAGAAGCAGTGAATGATATCAGCTCTGCTCCACAGCTTCTAGGACAGGACTACGACAAGCAAATATAATTCTTTTCAGGACCTTCTCTGCCCTGAAAAGAATCCAGTGAAATAGATGCCAGGTAGCCAATATTTTGCTGAATTTGGGATAATTGAATCTGACTTTATCCCCAGTATACACAAAATTTTAAACTACAAGAGGAGGAATACCAGCAATGACTCAAACTTTAAGATTGGACTTCAGAAAGAAAGATTTTAATGGACTCGGAAAGAGGGTTGGAAAGGTCCAATGGCTTGATGTTCTAAAGGACAGAGATGTCCAAGAAGGATGGGAGATTTTGTCAAATGAAATTCTCACTGCACAATCAGTAACAATCCCAAAAAGAAGGCAGAATTTAAAGAGACAAGGATGGATGAACACGGAACTGAAACACTTGTTAAAAAATAAAAAAATAAGTGTATATTTAATGGAAAGAGGACGGCATATTTAAAGAAGAATATAATGTTCTCCACAGGGAATGCAGGGCAAACGTTAGAAGAGCTAAAGCCTGTAATGAAGTTAAGCTTGCAAGGGAGACCAAAAGCAATAAGAAAGGATTTTGGGGGAATGTCAAAACCAAAAGAAAAGTCAAAGATGCTATAGGATTTTTACATTATGAAAAGGTGAAGTGATCATAAACGATGTTCAGAGAGCCAAACTTTTAATTTTTTGAAATTCCTATTTTACATCTGTGTTCTCTAAGAAAGCAATTGCAGCATCAATTGGTCTCCATGCTGCCATCCACACAATCTATAAACAGAGAAATGGGAAGTGAAAACTTAGCTAATTTAAATTAATTTAAATCTCCTCTCCAGATGAATTAAATACTAGGGTACTGAAAGAGTTAGCAGAGGAAATTGCAGAACCACTAGCCATAATCTTTCAGAATTTCCTTCTATGATGGAATCACTGACTGGATGGATCAGGAAATGTGGTAGATATAGTATATAAATAATAATAATAAATTTTATTTCTATAGCACTGACATATTCCACAGCACTTTACAGCACTTTACATTTCAGAGGGGATTTGTACAGACAATATACATTACAGCATAACAATAATCACATACATTATAACAAATACCAAGAGGAATCAGGGCCCTGCTCGCAAGCTTACAGTCTATGAGGGAAAAGGTAGACTCGAAAGGTGGGTGGTAACAATTGCCCTGATTGTTTGGACCAGCCATAATGTTAAGTGTGTAACAGTACAGACACAGAGGGCTAATCGATGCATAAAGCATGTGGGAACATGATGCGGGGAACCTGGTTATGGTAAAACTTTTGACTGTGCCACCCAGGGATAGATTAGGCTAATGTGTTGAGGCGGTAGGCCAGTCTGAATAAATGCATTTTCAGGGCACGCTTAAAATTGTGGGGATTGGGGACTATTCGTATTGACCTGGGAAGTGCATTCCAAAGAATTGGCGCAGCACGTGTAAAGTCTTGGAGACGGAAGTGGGAGGTTCTGATTATTGAGGATGCTAACCTCAGGTCATCAGCAGAACGGAGGGCGCGGGTAGGGTAGTATACTGAAACAAGGGAGCAGATGTAGGGTGGTGCTGAGCCATGGAGGGCTTTGTGGGTGAGGGTAATAAGTTTATACTGAATTCTGGAGTGGATGGGTAGCCAGTGTAATGACTGGCACAAGGTAGAGGCATCGGTGTAACGATTGGTGAGGAATATGATCATGGCTGCAGCATTCAAGACAAATTGGAAAGGGGAGAGTTTGGTAAGAGGGAGACCGATTAGAAGAGTGTTACAATAGTCGAGACGAGAATGAATAAGAGAAACAGTAAGAGTTTTTGCAGAGTCAAAAGTAAGAAAAGGTCAAATTCTAGAAATGTTTTTGAGGTGCAGATGACAAGAGCGAGCCAGTGATCGAATGTGTGGGGGCAAAGGAAAGCTCGGAGTCAAGTATGACCCCAAGACAGCGGGCAGGTTGCTGGGGAGTAATAGTGGAACCACACACGGAAATGGCAATGTTGGGTATAGGTACATTAGTAGCGGGAGGAAACACAAGGAGTTCAGTCTTTGACAGGTTCAGTTTCAGATATTGTGAGGACATGATGTTAGACACAGCAGTTAGACAATCGCCAGTGTTTTCTAGAAAGTCTGGCGTGATGTCAGGAGAAGAAGCGTATAATTGGGTGTCGTCAGCATAGAGAGGGTACTGGAAACCAAATCTACTGATTGTTTGACCAATAGGGGCAGTGTACAAAGAGAAGAGGAGGGGGCCTAGGACTGATCCTTGAGGAACCCCAACAGTAAGGGGAAGGTGAGAGGAGGAGGAACCGGCAAAAGATACAGTAAAGGAGCGGTCAGAGAGATAGGAGGAGAACCAGGAGAGAATGGTGACCTTGAGGCCAATGGAATGGAGCATAGTGAGGAGGAGCTGATGATCCACAGTGTCGAATGCTGCAGAGAGATCCAAGAGAATTAGTATGGTGTAATGACCATTTGATTTAGCTGTTAGTAGATCATTAGAGACTTTAGTGAGGGCAGTTTCAGTAGAGGGGTTTCTGGGTGTAGCAGTTGGGGGGGTTTGACTTTCTGTAACATGGGGGACCAGGGTTGGGAGCAATGTCTCCTGCAACTAGGAGATGGAGGATAGAAACAGTGAGCAGATGGTTAAGTGATTCGTGAGAGTGTCTCTTATGTTGAATGGTGGGACTGACTGGATGCAATTTAACAATGTGAAAAGAGCGTGAATGCTATACATAGGAGAGGAAAGGAGCGAGGGGCCGATATGGATGGAGTGTAGAGAGTTAATGCCAGGGCGGTGGATGTGTGTGAATGCAGCGGCCAGGATATAAATTACACAAATGCATATGGTATATATTTGTTGCACTCCAAATGTATAGGGAGTAGATGTATATAAATGTCTTACCTGTCTCCTGCTCTGTCTAGCTGCCATGTTATAACTGCCTCGTACTTTGATACATGTACTTCGATTACATGTGCATAAATGCCCCCTGCATAAATGCTCCCCCAAGCTATGTCTGAATATATAGGAGACTAAGGCTTAGATTTTTTTTTTGCTCTCTCTCTTCTCGTTAATCAGTCAAACTAAATTGAGACAGCAGGACCCAACAAATGTTGTGGTCAGATAAACAGATGTCCAGCACTACATGGATCAAAAAGCACTTTGAAAAGTTTCTTGCACATATAAAGCATTCAGGATTAACTGCTTGCTGACACTGAATGGAGTGGAGAAACACAGGAGTTGATTCAGAGCAGAGATTGAAAGAGCTGGTTACCAGATATAAGCTTGCATAGTTGAAGACACATATAAAGCATTCAGGATATTCAGTATATCTCGACTTCAGCTTAGCATTTGAAAAAGTATCTCATACTATCCTTATTGAAAAAATGACCAAGTGTGGGATTGACAAGGCTTAGGTTAGATGGATTTAAAAACTGGCTCAGTGATCATACTCAAAGAGTGGTGATAAATAGTTGCATATCCAATTGGAAGAGTGTTTCAAGTGGAGTACCACAAGGCTCTGTCCTGGCCCCAGTATTGTTCAACATTTTTATAAATGTTCTAAATAAGGGAACTGAAGGTAATCTATTCAAATTTGCAGACAATGCAAAGCTAGGAGGCACAGCTAACACTAGAGAAGACAGAGAAAGGATTCATAAAGATCTAGAAAAGTTTGAACAATAGGCAGCGACTAATAGATGGTATTTAACAGGAAGAAATGCAAGACTACATCTGGGTAAGAAAAACGAAAATTACATCTACAGAATGGGAGGAATAGAACTGAACAACAGCTTGTGTGAAAGACTTGGGTATACTAATAGATAACAGGCTGCATGAGTCAATAGTGTGATGCAGCAGCAAAAAAGGCAAACACAGTTCTAGGAGGTATTAAGAGAAGCATAGAGTCTAGATCACATGAAGCAATTATCCCCCTCAACTCCTCCTTGGTCAGGAGTCAGGATGTATCTGGAATACTGTGTTCAGTTCTGGGCACCGTATTTTAAAAAAGACATTGAAAAACTTTAGCAAGTTCAGAGAAAAACTACCAGGATGGTGAGTGGACTGCAAAGTATGTCCTGCGAGGAATGGTTAAAGGATCTTGGGAATGTTTATCTTGCAAAAAAAGAAGGCTAAAAGGAGATTTAATAGTTTTCTACAAATATCTGAAGGGATTTCACAGTGTAGAGGAATCATCCTTATTCTCATTTGCACATGGGAAAAAAAGAATCAATGGAATTAAACTGAAATTGAGAAGAGATGATTGGACCCCTGGATGTTTAGGTCCTGCGTGTAGAGCCAAACAGCTAAAATTAGTTCAGGTTCGGGTACCAGAACAGTGCCCGACCCGGATTCCATTTACCTGAATGGGGGGCCCAAACATCCAGTGTTTGCCACACTATCATGTGCATGAAAGCTCAGCAAACACTGCCTCTGATCGGCGGTAAAATCCCATCAGCCTACCCCTGCTGCCGCTAATACCAGCAAGAGCAGGTGGCGGCTGATGGGAGTATTCATCAGTCGGCACCTGCTCTCTAAATAAATAAAAAATAAAAAAACAGTATGGGTTCCCCTGTATTTTTGATAACAAGCCAGGTAAAACTGACAGCTGCAGACTGAAACACTCAGATGTTAACATTAGCAAGGATGGTTATTAGGAATAGAAAAGTCCACAAATAAATAATTTTAAAAAATGGCATGGGGTCCCCCCATTTATGACAACCAGCCAAGCTAAAGCAGACAGCTGGAGGATGGTATTCTCGGGCTGGTAAGGGGCTATTAGATGCACCAATTCTGGCGCTTTGCCCCGCTCTTCCCACTTACCCTATGTTGGTGGCAAGTGGTAGTAATATTTGTGGGGTTGATGTCATCTTTGTATTGTCCCGTCATATCAAGCCCACAGCTTAATAATAGAGAGGTGTCTATAAGACACCAATCTATTACCATCCCTATAGTTATATTGTAAATAAACACACATCAAGAATAAAGTCCTTTATTTGGAATAAAAACAAACACACTACCTTTTTATTTAAAATAATAAACACAGTTATACTCACCTAATGCCCATTCCACTGAAGCCCTCATCTCCTGCAAAAGAACATGAAATAAGAAACAGTCACACATATGAACCCCACTTACCACAACCAGAGGACAAGTGGGATACAGCTGGACAAAGCGCTGGAATTGGCGCATCTAATAGATGCACCTTTTCTGGGTGGCTGCGGGCTTCTATTTTTAGGGAGGGGCCAATATCTATGGCCCCTTACCAGCCTGAGAATATTAGCCCCCAAGCTGAATGCTTTAGGTTGGTTGGTTGTCAAAAAAGGTGGGAGCCCACGCCATTTTTAAAAATTATTTATTTAAAAAAAACACGGCATGGAGACCCCTCTATTATAAATACAGGGGAACCCATACTGTTTTCTTTAATTATTTATTTAGAGCACAAGCATCAGCTAATAGATACTCCCATCAGCCTACTCCTGCTCTCGTTGTTATTAGCGGCAGCATGCATTGGCTAATGGGAGTAATAGTCCCATCAGTCGATGCCAGTGACCAGAGGTAAACTTTTTACCTCTGATCACAGTTGTGTGCTCATGCTGTCATTTGTCAGCGTGGGAACCACACCTGTGTGACAAGTGGTAAAGATTTTATCGCCTATCAGAGGCAGTGTTTGCTGTGTTGTAAATCATCATGACAGCGCAAGAAACACCCGATGTTCGGGGTGCCAAACCCGAACAGTAACACAGAATTTCTGGTGAAGTCCATATTTGGGGTCCGTGCCTGAACAGTAGTAACATTACTGTTTGTTTTTGCCCATATCTAAAAGTGAGAAGATAAAGATTACATATCAGGAAAATCTTTTTGACAGTGAGGGTGATCAATAAGTGGAACAGGCTGCCACGAGAGGTGGCGAGTTCTCCTTCAATGGAAGTCTTCAGACAGAGGCTGGACAGACATCTGTCTGAGATGGTTTAGTTATTCTTGCATTGAGCAGAGGGTTGGACATGATGACCTTGGAGGACCCTTCCAACTCTAACATCCTATGACTCTATGAAGATGAAAACTTATTCAGAAAACCATCAATAGGTAAGTACCTTTGCTCTAATGAGTATTCTCCCAGATCATAAAGAAGCCACAACAATGGTACTGAAATACACAGCTCTTATATATAAAGTGATGGTAAAAATGCTTAACAAGGTTGAACCAATAAAAGGAAAATAAATAAACAATTCCCGCAATACAACCAAATATGCAAAAAAGGGGAACATTAAAGTAGCAAACAATCCAGGTCACAGCAATAAGTATATGCACCAAATTGAAAAAGCAGTATAAATCACAGCAAAAAACTATACTAAAATATATAGTTTACTGCAACACAAGGGGTAAGTGGTCAAATCAACCTGCAAATGGTAAATAAAAAATGAGAATGAAAAATGTGAACCAGTCTGATCAGATTACCCTTACAATATAACATATATGTCAATGTGATACAAGTCACAGTGTACATCCTCACTTATACAGTACATAAATATCGATGATGATGATGTACACTGATGATATAGTAATTAACCCACTCACCGATGTACAGTCTAGCAGAGTTCAGTAAATAAGCAAGATCTGATATAAATCACAGCTGAAGGAAACAGTAGTAAAATATACACAATGTACTCTACAGTATATAATATCGCAACACCTGGGGTAGAGGTCAAATCCAGCTGCAGATGGTGAATGGAAGATAAAAATCAAAAATGGGAACCAGCCTGACTAGATTCACCCTTATAATATAACATACTGTATGTGTCAATGTGATTTAGGTCACAGAAAGAGTACACACACATACGTACATAAAGGTCAATACTAATATCAATCCTAATACACAGGGAGAGCTCAGAAGACTTCCAGGTTTCTGGAAATTGAAGCACAATCTCCTCTGATGAAGGAAATGGAGACTTCCGAAACGCGTAAGGACTAGAACTTTGGACCTCAGCAGCTCCCGCACTCCTTGGACTGTGTGATGTCACACATTGCTTTTTTTTGGCTCTATTGCTTCGCTCGTTTTGCTTTCAGGCATGCCATCAGCTGGGACTGCCTGATCACTGCACCGCAGCTCCACATTTCTCCTCATACACCTGATGAGTGCAGGTTGTTTTACACATTTTTTACTTTAATTGACTGAAACTCGGAACTCTGCTGAACTCTCCTTGAATCTACAGTGGTGAGTGGGATAATTATCTACTCCTTCAGTATACAGTTAGGTCCTTATATATTTGGACAGAGACAACATTTTTCTAATTTTGGTTCTAGACATTACCACAATGAATTTTAAGCAAAACAATTCAGATGCAGTTGAAGTTCAGACTTTCAGCTTTCATTTGAGGGTATCCACATTAAAACTGGATGAAGGGTTTAGGGGTTTCAGCTCCTTAACATGTGCCACCCTGTTTTTAACGGGACCAAAAGTAGTTGGACAGATTAAATAATTGTAAATAAAATGTTCATTTCTAGTACTTGGTTGAAAACCCTTTGTTGGCAGTGACTGCCTGAAGTCTAGAACTCATGGAAATCACCAGACGCTGTTTCCTCCTTTTTGATGCTCTGCCAGGCCTTCATTGAGGTGGTTTTCAGTTGATGTTTGTTTGTGGGCCTTTCTGTCTGAAGTTTAGTCTTTAACAAGTGAAATGCATGCTCAATTGGGTTGAGATCAGGTGACTGACTTGGCCATTCAAGAACATTCCACTTCATTGCTTTAATAAACTCCTGGGCTGCTTTGGCTTTATGTTTTGGGTCATTGTTGATCTGTAGTATGAAACAACGACCAATCCGATACACAAGTAATCACAAAATGCAGTTTTTGAATGGAGATCTTTATTACTAAGGGAAAAAGAAATCCAAACCTACAGGTGTCTGTGTGAAAAACTGATTGCCCCCCACCATAAAGCATAAATTACCTGTGGTTTATCACTTCTTTGGGAAAGAGTTCAAATTCTTTAGTCACACCCAGGCCTGATTACTGCCACACCTGTTCTCAATAAAGAAATCACTTAAATAGAACCTGTCTGGCAAAGTGAAGTAAACCAAAAGATCCTCAAAATCTAGACATCATGCTGAGAACCAAAGAAATTCAGGAACAAATGATAAACAAAGC
Source organism: Dendrobates tinctorius (assembly GCF_039654945.1). Lineage (NCBI taxonomy): Eukaryota > Metazoa > Chordata > Amphibia > Anura > Dendrobatidae > Dendrobates > Dendrobates tinctorius. Next base: position 17,603,525 of record NW_027361784.1, on the reverse strand, counting down.
AATTGAGATCTATCAGTTTGGAAAAGGTTATTAGGCAATCTCTAAAGCTTTGGGATTCTCGTGAGACACAGTGAGAGCCATTATCAAGAAATGGCGAAAACATGGAACAGTGATGAACCTTTCCAGGAGATAAAAAACCCCACAACAAATCAAAAGACCTGCAGGCCTCACTTGCCTCAGTTAATGTCAGTCTTCATGACTCTACCATAAGAAAGAGACTGGGTAAAAATGGCTTGTATGGCATAGTTCAAATATGAAAACCACTGCTGAGAAATAAGAACATAAAGGCTCATATCAGTTTTGCCAGAAAACATCTTGATGATCCCCAAGACTTTTGGGAGAATACCGAGGAGATAAAAGTTGAATGATTTGGAAGGTGTATGTCCCATTTACACAGAATTTCTGAAAAGGAACATTCTACCAGCTGTAAAATATGGTGGGGGTAGTGTGATGGTCTGGAGCTGTTTTGCTGGCTAAGGACATGGATGACTTGCTAATGTAAATTGAACCATGAATTCTGCTGTCTAGCAAATATCCTGAAGGAGAATGTCTGGCCATCTTCGTGTCTTCAAGCTGAAGTGCACTTGTGTTATGCAACAGGACAATGATCCAAAACACACCAGCAAGTCCACCTCTGAATGGCTTAAGATAGACAAAATTAAGACTTTGGAGTGGTCTAGTCAAAGTCCTGGCCTTAATACGATTGAGAAGTTGTGGCATGACATTAAAAAACGTAGTTCATGCTTGAAAACCCTCCAATGTGGCTGAATTATAACAACTCTGCACAGATGAGTTCGCCAAAATTCCTCCAGAGTGTTGTAAAAGACTCATTACCAGTTATCGCAAATGTTTAACTGTCGTTGTTGCTGCTGTTATTAGGTTTAGAGGGCAATCACTTTTTCACACTGGGTCCTGTAGGTTTATATTTCTTTATCATTTAATAATAAAAGCATTCATTTAAAAACTGCATTTTGTGTTTACTTGTGTTTTCTTTGTCTAATGTTTACATTTGTTTGATAATATGAAACATTTAAGTGTGACAAGCACGCAAAAGAATAGGAAATCAGGAGGGGGCAAGCACTTTTTCACATCACCATATGCTATATTGTATATTGTAAGGGTGAATCTAATCAGGCTGGTTCCAATTTTTTTATTTTTAGCCTCTATTGACCTTCTGCAGCTTGAGTTGACCTGTACCCCAGGTGTTGCCATATTATATACTCTACATTGTATATATTTTACTACTGTTTCCTTCCTCTGTGATTTATATCAGATCTTGCTTATCAGCTGAACTCTGCTAGACTCCACAGCGATGAGTGGGTTAATTACCTACATCGTCAGTGTAGATCAGCATTTATCTTTGTGGATATGTGAGGACGCTGTCTGTCATTGACACATTGACACATAGGTTATATTGTAAGGGTGAATCGAATCCGATTGATTCCCATTTTTGATTCTCATTTTTTGTTTATCATTTGCAGATTGATTTGATCTCCACCCCGGGTGTTGCAATATGCTCTACATTTTATTACTGTTTTCTGTTGTGATTTATTTTGCTTTTTCAATTTTGTACATATGCTTGTGCTTATTGCTTTAACCTGTATTGTTTACCATTTTAATGTTTCCCTTTTTTTGCATATTTGGTTGTATTGCGGGAATTTTTAAAAAAAAATATTCAGAGTTGAGAGTCCTCAGTGGTTGATACCTTTTAATGGCTAACTGAAAAGATGGTAACACATTGCAAGCTTTTGAGACTGCTCAGGTCTCTTCATCAGGCTAGACTAATACAAAATCTGAAGAGTCACATATTTATGCACAACACAGCACAGAAATAACACAATAGATAAGACAAGCGATGTGAAGCAGAATTGTCATTATGGGAGAGGGATAAACATAAATTTTGTAACAGTTCATAGACAAGGAGTGTGAAAGTTTTATTGCCCTCTGATTTGGTGTCTGGTTCTGTGTTGTGTGATGCCCCCCAGAAGGTCTGAAGAGCAAATTCCTTAATTGATGTAAAAAGACATAAATCCATGCGACACATTCATTCCTGCACTGAGTGTGTCAAAGGTTGTAACAAATTTATACTCCCAGACCCTCCTGTCTCTCTGTGACTTGAAGTTACCTTTTAATTCAAGTAATTTAATGTCCATCATGTTGTGACCAGGGATGCAAAAATGTTTTGCCACAGGTAGATCCATTCTTTTTTCTCTTATTGGGTGGCGATGAGAATTCATCCTTGTTTTCAGTTTTTGCCCGGTCTCCCCCACATACAGACCCCCAGTTGGACATTTAGTACAAATGATTAGGTACACCACATTAGATGTGATGCAGCTGAAAGTACCTGGGATTTTATAGTCCTGGCTAACACGGTACAAAGATATATATCTATCCTGTACGGAAATTTTTTTATTAATTTTCCTTTTTTTGGTTCATCCTTATTAAGGATTTTTAACATCACTTTACATATATAATCTATCATTTTTGTGTTTTCTATATGTTTTTGGGGAATGCTCATTAGCGCAAAAGTACTTACCTATTGATGGTTTTCTGAATATGTTCTTATACTTGCACGCGGTTGACGGGACCTGCATATACCTTTTTGCAGCTTTTGCTTTTTTTTTACTCCCATTGTCTGTTATTTGAACAGTGATAACGTAGGTGTTTCCCAATAGCGTTTGTTGCAAGATGAAAACTGATTTCTACAAAACAGAACGTTTGTGCTCATCGGAAATCTGTAACATTTCACAGTAATTCCTGTATATAAATCTAATGGATTGAAAATGGAAAAAAAAAGCAAGAAAGTGTCAAGAATAAAAAAATATACAAAATAAAAGCATGTTGGCAAAATGTTGATTTATTTTTTTAACTATGTAAATTCAAAGTAAAGCTTAACTTTAAAGCGAACAGTAAGGATAATTAATTCTGGTATTAATAGAATATAACTAGACTTCAAGGTTTCCTTTTTTTGGAACGTTGAGTAACCACATCATTCCCGTAATCCCCATATTATACTACATTCTGTGTATGAATTGGCATTCGTGCAGATGATTTGACCGTCAGAGAAGTTTCCATCACTGGCATAAAATAATATCAATACTGAATAAATAGAAATATAAAATAAAAAAATAAATAAGAACAAGTTTCCTTTTTTTTAAAATTACCTATCCACTATGTTTCTTTTTTTACATAAGCATAATATCCAAAATCGAAGTAAGCAAATAAAATAAAACATTTATTGATAAAGTCATAAACTTTCCATTTTTCGTGCTGTTTGGTTGCCGTGGTAACTTTGAAATAGAACTTTTACTCCTAAATAAATATCGCTTTTAAATGCCAGTAAAAATGTGTGAAGAGCGGCAGAAGTTGTAGATTTTACTTTTAACTCGGTACTGTATGTGCTTTAGAAAATTTTTCCGAACATTCCAGTAAGTCATAGAGCAGGAATGATACTTTTTAAAGATTGTGTGGAAGGATTAGCAGCAAAACATGAAAGTAGCTTCCAGTAATTGACTGTTTGTCGATTGTGCAGAGTCAGATTTGTACAGAGTTCAAATTTGAGTATGTTCCCAAGATAAATAGACATCTGTTTCTCCTGCTCCAGCCGAGAAAGTCTTGTCAATTTTAGAAAGTGTAAAAACCCTATTCTAAGCTAACATACAAATATTTTCAACTTACCCTCTGGCTCATATAATATAATAATATTAATACTAGTAACAATAGTAATAGCAAACATATAAACGAATCCCTTAACGGAGTTTTCCACTTTTAGAAACAATTACAAACTATTGAAAGTGCTACAGATTTTACTCAGCCTTCCCAGGTTAAAGGGGTTGTCCGGTCCAAATTGATAAGTCTGTCGACACTCTGTGTGACTGCAACCTTTTGAATCCTGGTCATTAACGTGCAAACCACTTCCGGGGTTAAAGGGGTTAAATCTTCCATTTATTGAGGGTTTTTTCAGTAAATCATACATTTGATGTTTATTTAGCAGACTGTCCTCAAATTTCTTCAATAGTCAAAGACACAAACTTGGATTGAAGTGAATGTTAATATTAGGAAAATAAGTGTGTATGCTCAGAAACAGTGTCTGATTACACATAATTCTATGCATTATCATAACACATTGTCACCATATACATTTAGCATTTAGGTTTTCAATAGTCAGCACTGGATGTCCTGTTATTGTCCGGCTATTTTTGTAAGGTATTTTTTTTTTCATTCTAATTGACTATATATGGCTTTGGCTACACTGGATGACATTTGACTCTTCACATTGGCGCCACAGGTCTACTTTTTAGTATAATTTAAGCCACAGCACAGTTTTATAGGTTTACAATGTTCAAAAAATTAATTCTAACTTCATGCAATTCTTGTGAATATCAAAAATTTTTAAACTTCCAGCTCTGCATTAAAATGTGTATGATGACCAGAAACCTACTGGACTTCTGCACAATATTTAGTTTTTTTATTAGCCATACTGTTATGTTTGCTGAGACTTTCTTAGTATCTTACCTTATTTTGGCGATAGTGCTGAAAGATAGCTATTAGAATAATGATTACTGCTCCCTACACTAAACTTGTCCTCAGCAAATGCTCCCGAATGCAATAATCAAGCTCATAGATAGAATACACGTTCCACTTATTACTCATACTCACAAAGCTCTCCATAGTGCTGCATCATCCTATACCTCCACCCTCATCTTGGTTGGTCGGTCAGCTAATGGCACAACATACAACGGGGATGGAATAGGTGGGAGGAAGGCCCTACCAATAGGGAATGAGGGATGGTCACACCTGAGCTCCAACCTGAGCCTGTCCCTGCACTCTCCTAACGCCCTATGTGGGTCCTTCCCTCCACCGCCGTCTGGATACCTCACCCCTAGTTGTCACCTATAACTGCCCTGGCTAGTGCACTTGAAAGCAAGGAGCACTAGCCTCACCTCTGCAGGTAATAAAAACAGGGGGAGTGACAGACACCAAAGGGACAAAAACAACCAAAACTTAACACTTAGCTTTCTCTGCTGCAAATCACTGCACAACAGAATAAAGACACCAGATCAGCAAACTGAGCAGAAGCACCACTGCACCCAGAGAGCTCCTTACTCCAGCTTGGTCATTGCAGATTGCTCTAACACCAACAGTCAGCTGATGCATCAGCTGACCTTTAAAGGATGATGGGAGTGGTCACACCCACATCAGCTGACCCAGCAGCAATTAAATTACAACAGCTTGCCAGTTGGGGAAAAACTAACATTTAACCCCAGCTGGCCAGAAAGGGAAAAAAGGTTTAACTCCATGGAGCCAAATCTGCCACAAATCCAAAAATGGATTGTGACAAGCGCCCACAGGTTGAAGAGCCAGTACAGTGCCAAGTAGGAATACATGGATCACCTGCGTTGCTGATGAAAATCCAAAGAAAAATTGCAGGAAACATGATAGCTAACGATGCAACGCCTTTCGAAGTCATCCAACTTCTTTATCAAGAAGAAACCCCCAATCTTGTTTCCTGGAATTTTCCTTTGGATTTTCATCAGCAGTGCAGGTGACCTATACAAATATCCACAACTCGGGCCTGAGAACACATGGCACTTCCCAACTACTATATGCACCAAACAGATCTAGGAAGCATAATGCCATAAAATACAAATTGCTTTATTGAAATACGTACAACAAACATAAACATGATAAAAAGAGATGGATATATCGATGGATATCACTGGTACAAATGTGCTAATCGTGTAAAAATACACAAAAAATGGTACACCAAACAATGAAATATCAAAGAATCGCGACAAAGTGTATCAGTATGAGGTATACGGGGTATGCAAAACATATGCATTCCTAAGCAGCTAGATTGTAGTCTACTGCAGTAGTGATCTAACAGGAAAAAGTACTGAAAGCATCCAATATAACACGACAGTGAGATAGCCACTACCAAAATGTATGCCCTACATAGCGGGAAAATGCTCTCAATAAATAATGTAAAGTATGGTCAAATTAGATGCACGACACTGCTATAATAGTTTAGACAAAAAACCGTGTCCTAAAAAAGTACTAATGGTACACATATTGACCTGTTGTCATAGCAGTAACATTAAGCAAACGTGCATAAAGAATGGCCAGAATACTGAGTGTTTATAAATATGCTGCCATTAGCAATATTAGACACTATCTAAATCAGGGTTCAAAGGGTAGTATATACCCACAATGTCATGTCATAACATGAGTGCAATAAACGACAGAAGTGTGTCTATGGCATATATGCCCCCATTCTAGGTGCAAAGCAACCCCCCTAAGTGAAAAGCACATATGACCTGAGATACCGCAGTCCCCGACGCGCGTTTCGCCTTAGCTTCGTCCTGGGAGGTCACTTACCTCCCAGGACGAAGCTAAGGTGAAATGCGCGTCAGGGACTGCGGTATCTCAGGTCATATGTGCTTTTCACTTAGGGGGGTTGCTTTGCACCTAGAATGGGGGCATATATGCCATAGACACACTTGTGTCCTTTATTGCACTCATGTTATGACATGACATTGTGGGTATATACTACCCTTTGAACCCTGATTTAGATAGTGTCTAATATTGATAATGGCAGCATATTTATAAACACTCAGTATTCTGGCCATTTTTTATGCACGTTTGCTTAATGTTACTGCTATGACAACAGGTCAATATGTGTACCATTAGTACTTTTTTAGGACACGGTTTTTTGTCTAAACTATTATAGCAGTGTCGTGCATCTAATTTGACCATACTTTACATTATTTATTGAGAGCCTTTTCCCGCTATGTAGGGCATACATTTTGGTAGTGGCTATCTCACTGTCGTGTTATATTGGATGCTTTCAGTACTTTTTCCTGTTAGTATCACTACTGCAGTAGACTACAATCTAGCTGCTTAGGAATGCATATGTTTTGCATACCCCGTATACCTCATACTGATACACTTTGTCACGATTCTTTGATATTTCATTGTTTGGTGTACCATTTTTTGTGTATTTTTACACGATTAGCACATTTGTACCAGTGATATCCATCGATATATCCATCTCATTTTATCATGTTTATGTTTGTTGTACGTATTTCAATAAAGCAATTTGTATTTTATGGCATTATGCTTCCTTGATCGATTTGGTGCACATAGTGCAGGTGACCTGTTTATTCCTACTTAGCAATGATCTAGAACTAACACCCTCCATTCCTCCATGCTTTACTCACTTTACCTATTCCTGCTTCACCTCTTCAAAGGGTGTCTGGATAACCAAATAGTCGGCTTGGAAAAACATATGACCAGTGCAGTAAGTCAATGGCTGCTTGCGGTGGGTCGAGGCATGCCCATTTAGACCCAACAGAAAATGCAGAGACTTGTAAAGGTCCTACACAGGCTTGAAAGAGAAGTATTGGTGATGGGTAAAGTAGGCATATTTTAATTTAAACATGGCATACTTTTTTTAATGCAAAAAATTTAGTTATTTAAATGAGTTTTTTTTAAACAAATATTTTTTAGGATTTTCTGAGTTACGACAATAATATCTAATAACAAACAAAGGGTTTTTTTCCCAAAACTAAAAAATATATGGAAACCCAACTCCAGTGTTTGCCCAATGAAAAGCCAAACTATCTCTACAAATAATGATCATTCATGAAATTTCCAGGCACATAAAACTTAGAAAGAAAACAGATAACATCCTACCTTCAACTAAATGTTTGATACCATGTTGTGCTCTTAGATGAAAATAAATCAAAAGTATTAGATTTGAGCTTTGCTGAAGGTTTCACTGAGCTTTGATAAAGTTAACAAAACCAAAGCACACAATACTGAGAGCGGTGGATTAATGACCTGCATGCTGCTTTTCAAGACGAAGAGAATGGTATTTTTTCCAAATTTGGTGTGAGGTAGCTTGAAAAAAAAGCTCAACTCTGAATGATCCACCCAGGAGTCCTATTTCCGCTTCTTCTGTTCTCCTCCATCTCTTGGTACAGGAATAAGCTGTCCTGGTGATTCTTGCTGTTGCACAATGAAACACAAAGGAAGGTATATTCTATAGCAAGGAAAGTCAATCACGTAATGTTGAGCACCATTATCTGACCGAAAACAGGCAGGTATTGCAAAGATAAAGTTAGCTTTGGAAGCTGAATTGCTTAGTCTTTGCAGTTGGATAACTTTAAGAACATTATCAGTTATCCATAAGGATGTATTAAAGCTGTTTCTTAGTTTGGACAATCTATTTTATAGTAGATTTCCTTATAGTAGATTTCCTTTTTTCTTATTGATTCCCTAAAGATTAGCTGAAATTATACAGTTGAAAGTGCTCCTAGTGCGGATCAAGTGGTGCTAGATCTCTGGTAAGGTGAGTGTGATTACTCACCTGGGGGTGTTGTACAGCGTCAGGCAAAACACTGAGAAGCACAAGACAGGTCTTTTCCACTATTGCAGCTACACTAACTGAATCTCGGATGAAAATTTTCTGGGACTGAAGTATTGGAACAGATAAACAAAGTTCCTGGGATTCAAAGACCGCAGAGTATATACCTGAGGAAGGAGCTGGAACAGCTGTGAAACATGTAGTTTTATTACAGAAGTTTTCTAACCATTTGGAATCTCTGTTATTTGGCAGTGATCTTTGCAGCCCAGGAACTTTGTTTATCAGTTCCAATACTAATGATTAGCTGATCACAGGATATTTTGCTTCCTAGGGGTACTTCACACTAAGCAAAATCGCTAACAAGATAGCTGATGCGTCACCGAATTTGTGTGGCACGCATCAGCGACCGCCCCCCTTGCCGGGTATCACTGATCGTGCAGGAATGTCCTGGGCCATTTTTTGATCGTTGGTCTCCCGCTGGCCAGCATGCGTGGCTGCGTGTGGCAGCGGGAGACCAACGATCAGCGAGCTCCCAGCGCTGTAAGCAGACGCTGGAAGCTGGTATCCAAGGTAAATAGTGGGTAACTAAGCATGTGCGTCCCTTAGTTACCCGCTGTGTACCCTGGATACCAGCATGCTCATGCTGGGAGCTGGTATCCAAGGTAAGCAGCGAGTAACTAAGCTCCCAGCCCGAGCACGCTGGTATCCAGGGTACACAGCGGGTAACTAAGGGAAGCACTTGCTTAGTTACCCGCTATTTACCTTGTTACCAGCGTCCTCGCTGGTCCTGATCTCTGGTGAGTCTACCTGTTTGAGAGCTCACCAGCGATCATGTTGCGACGCACCAGCGATCCTGACCAGGTCGTATCGTTGTCGGGATCGCTGGTGCGTTGTTTAGTGTAACGGGACCCTAAGAGTCTTAGAACTTCACTGTAACCGTGGGGGAACCATCAAGTACAGTGCATCCAAAGGGGAAATAAATCATTGCACAATCAATAGATGGTCCTTTTGATGCATGGATGTGCAGGCTCCTTCAAAGTGAGAAACACCAGTGGACATTTATTAAAACAGCCATTCTTTAGGGTTACGTTCCCACTATGAGTTTTTGGTAAGTTTTTCATGCTGCCTATTTTTTTTAATACAATGTAAGTAACCTATTTTACTTAAATGGTGTATGGTGATTGTCTGAAAAATCAAAATCTCACCAAAAGCTCATCATGGGAATATAGCCTAAGTCGGTCTCAGTATAAAGCATGCTGGTGTAATTTGAACTTGATTAAGGCCAAATTGCTGAATTCAGTAGGTCAGTAGTCATAATCAAAAAGAGAGAAGTTGATTTTTATTATGGCTAGGTCAATTTTTTATCACAAAAGAATAGAAAACAATGGAGAGTGCCATAATAATGTCATAATGGGCATGGACAGAGCTTAGCAGAAGGGTTTGATGGCCCAAGAGGGGCACTTAATCATTACTTAGTTCATAACCTCAAGTGATTGTCCTTTGAACGCATGTTTGTGCTGTTTTTTTAAAGTCAGAGACACTTGTGAAGACTTCTGAAAAGAGCCGTACTTTACATTAGTCTCAGTAGAAGGCACGATGGTGCAAGATGTGCTTCATTAAGGCCAAATTCAGATGCCTGTGTCACAATCTGAGTAAGTCATTAATATATTAGTTTTAAGTAGTAAGAAATTCATTATTACGGCTGTGTAAATTTTTTGGCATAAAAAAGTCTCAAACCATGGAGCACATTATAAGTGTGTCATAATTTGTAACATTTTTCCACTGCTTGTGGCACTGTTCGAAAAAGTGTACGGAGCTTAGCAAAAGGGTTCACGGCTACAAGCGGCCCAAAAAATGTGTTATAAATTATGCCTGAAAGCGTCATGAAAGTGCAAATCTACGCTTGCTTGTGTTTGACATTGTTCTGCCCATTAGGAGAAAAGACTAGGTTAAAATTACTGTTGTCACTTTAATAAGTTGTAATACTCTGTTAGTGACATCCAGTGCGCTAATAACATCATCTGATGACATTTACTTGTATTACAAGTTTTCTGTAAAGCTGTCAATTGTATTATGGGAAAAAAACAATGCATGTTGGCTAAGAAGGTCCTGGTGAAGCAGTCACTTTGTAAAAAGCAGTCTCGCAAAACAGTAGCGTAAATCTTTCTCCTGCATTAAGTTACTAAAACTCCATTATCTTGGATAAAGTATATCTGGTAAGGGTATGTCTGTTCTGTAACATTGAATATTTAGAACTGTTGTTAAATCATACGGTGATTGTTACTAAGTCATGTGTTGACATATACAATCTCCATGTTGCTGTGTGCTTTCACTTGTAAATGTCAATACTTTTAATTGTATTCTAGTAGTTTTACCATATCCACATACTTTTCGATTCATATACAGTGGGGAAAAATTATTTAGTCAGCCACTAGTTGTGCAACCTCTCCCATGTAAAAAGATGAGAGAGACCTGTAATTTCCATCATAGATAGACCACAAATATGAGAGTCAAAATGAGAAAACAAATCCAGAAAATCACCTTGTCTGATTTGGCAAGATTTATTTTTCAAATTGTGGTGGAAAATAAGTATTTGGTCATTAACAAAAGTTCATCTCAATATTTTTTTATATATCCTTTGTTGGCAATGACAGAGGTCAAACATTTTCTGTAAGTCTTCACAAGGTTGGCACACACTGTTGGTGGTATGTTGGTCCATTCCTCCACGCAGGTCTCCTCTAGAGCAGTGATGTTTTGGGCCTGTCGCTGGGTAACACAGACTTTCAAATCCCTCCAAACATTTTCTATGGGGTTGAGATCTGGAGACTGGCTAGGCCATGCCAGGACCTTAATATGCTTTTTACAAAGCCACTCCTTCATTGCCCTGGGATCATTATCATGCTGAAAGACCCATCCATGTTTCATCTTCAATGCCTTGCTGATGGAAGGAAGTTTGCACTCAAAATCTCATAAAACATGGCCCCTTTCATTTGTTCATGTACCCGTATCAGTTTCCTGGTCCCTTTGCAGATAAACAGCCCCAAAGCATGATATTGCCACCCCCATGCTTTACAATAGGTATGGTGTTCTTTGGATGCAACTCAGCATTCTGTCTCCTCCACACAAAAAGTTTTGTTTCTACCAATCAGTTCTACTTTGGTTTCATCAGACCATATGACATTCTCCAAATACTCTTCTGGATTATCCAAATGCTCTCTAGCAAACTTCAGATGGGCCCAGACATTTACTGGCTTAAGCAGGGGGACACGTCTGGCATTGCAAGATCTGAGTCCCTGGCGGCGTAGTGTGTTACTGATGGTAGCCTTTGTTACAGTGGTCTCAACTCTATGCAGATCATTCACTAGGTCCCCCCCGTGTGGTTCTGGGATTTTTGCTCACCATTCTTGTGATCATTTTGACCCCATGGGGTGAGATCTTGCATGAAGCACCAGATCGAGGGAGATTATCAGTGGTCTTTTATGTCTTCCATTTTTTTATTATTACTCCCACAGTTACCGTATTTTTCGCTTTATAAGACGCTCCGGATTATAAGACGCACCACAAATTTTGAGGAGAAAAATAGGAAAAAACTTTTTTTAATAAAATGGTGGTGCCTCTTATAATCCAGGTGTTTTATTGCTTACCAGGGGGTGGTGGCTGTGGTGAAGCGGGGTCCCAGGGTCGCTGCTGGAGGAGGCAGGAGTGGGGTGATACTGCAGGCCGCAGGAAGGGATGAGAGGGTGCTCCGATGTGCAGCGCGCTGCCAGGGGGGCTCGTGCTGCTATCAGGGGGGCTTGTGCTGCTGCCAGGGGTCTGTGCTGCTACCATGGGGGCTCGTGCTGCTATCAGGGGGGCTTGTCCTGCTGCCAGGGGTCTGTGCTGCTATCTGGGGGGCTTGTGCTGCTGCCAGGGGTCTGTGCTGCTACCATGGGGGCTCGTGCTGCTATCAGGGGGGCTTGTCCTGCTGCCAGGGGTCTGTGCTGCTATCAGGGGGGCTTGTGCTGCTGCCAGGGGGGTCTGTGCAGCAGCCCGGGGCTCTGCCGACACTTACTGGGTGTAGACCGCAGGGGTGTCCGGGCATCTCCGGGTGTCCGTCGGCGCTGTGGGTTTCACCGGGTGCCCAGCCGTGTTTCCACGTGCCCAGCGGTGTCTCCGTTTCCCATCCTGGGGCTCTGCCGACATTTTGCGACAGGCCAGAGCCCTGGGGCTCTCTCTCGGTTCCCTCTGTATTGGCTGGCTCCGGGAATATGGCGGCCGCCGGGGACGGCGCATACACTGATGGTGATCTCGGGACTGAGATCTCGAGGGATGAGATTTCAGTGCATCTCATCCCTCGAGATCTCAGTCCCGAGATCACCATCAGTGCATGCGCTGCCCCCGGCGGCGGCCGCCATATTGCCGGAGCCAGCCAATACAGAGGGAACTGAGAGGGAGCCCCGGGGCTCTGGCCTGTCGCAAAATGTCGGCAGTGCCCCAGGATGGGAAACGGAGACACCGCTGGGCACGTGGAGACACGGCTGGGCACCCGGCCACACCCACAGCGCCGACGGACACCCGGAGATGACCGGACACCCCTGCGGCCTACACCCGATAAGGTATATCCTCTTTGTAAGATGCACCCCCATTTTCCCCCCAAAGTTTTTGGGGAAAAAAGTGCGTCTTACAAAGCGGAAAATACGGTACTTTCATCACACCAAGCTGCTTGCCTTTTGCAGATTCAGTCTTTCTAGCCTGGTGCAGGGCTACAATTTTGTTTCTGGTGTCCTCCGGCAGCTCTTTGGTCTTCAACAGAGTGGAGTTTGGAGTGTGACTGTTTGAAGTTGTGGACAGGTGTCTTTTATACCAATAACAAGTTCAAGCAAGTGCCATTACTACAGGTAATGAGTCGAGGATAAAGGTGCCTCTTAAAGAAAAAGTTACAGGTCTGTGAGAGACAGAAATCTTGCATATTTTTAAATCTTACCAAATCAGCCAAGGTGATTTTCTGGATTTGTTTTCCCCTTTTGACTCTCATAGTTGTGGTCTACCTATGATGTCAATTACAGGCCTCTCTCATCTTTTTAAGTGGGAAAACTTGCATAATAGGTAGCTGACTAAATACTTTTTTCCCCACTGTACATCAACCTTTTGAACAATAAACAATCTAGACTACAGAGAATGATCTCCTTATTTTGTTAGACAGAAGGTTTATACTGTGTTTCAGATTGCACACCGTGAGAACATGTAAGAAGACAGAACAGATATAGATATTATTTTTTGGTAAGCGGTAGACCAAATTTATTAAGAAATTATACAGCCAAATTCAGATGTTCGTGTATTGCAGTTATAAATAGAGTTGAGCGATACCTTCCGATACTTCAAAGTATCGGATCGGAATGGATCGGCCGATCTTAAAAAAAAGTATCGGTATCGCTGATTCCGATACCGGAAGTCCCATTCAAGTCTATGGGACTTCCGGTATCGGAATAAGAAAAACCCTGTTTTTGCCTTGTACAGCCTCTCTGGGGTCTGTACCGGCCTTTCGGGGGGCTGTGCCGGCCTGCCAGGGGGTCTGTGCAGGCTCCGGTGGTCTGTGCCGGCCTGCCGGTGGTCTGTGCAGGCTCCGGTGGGCTGTGCCGGCCTGCCGGGGGGCTGTGCCGGCCTGCCGGTGGTCTGTGCAGGCTCCGGGGGGCTGTGCCGGCCTGCCGGGGGGCTGTGCCGGCCTGCCGGTGGTCTGTGCAGGCTCCGGGGGGCTGTGCCGGCCTGCCGGGGGGCTGTGCAGGCTTCGGGGGTCTGTGCAGGCATCGTCCGATGGGACTACAAGTCCCATCGGGCGATGCCTGCTACCATGACAGTGATTGACACATTAGCCAATGATGGGACAGTAGTGGTCCCATCATCCGGCTAATGTGTTGAATGTAAAAAAAAAAAAAAAAAAAAAAATTACATGCTACATACATACTACATATATACATACTACATACATACTACATACATACTACATATATACTACATGCTACATACATACAACATGCATACTACATATATACTACATGCAACATGCATACTACATACATGCTACATTCATACTACATACTACATACATGCTACATTCATACTACATATATACTACATGCAACATACATACAACATATATACTACATGCATGCAACATGCATACTACATATATACTACATGTAACATACATACTACATATATACTACATGCATACTACATACATGCTACATACTACATGCATGCTACATACATACTACATGCATGCTACATACATACTACATACATACTACATGCATGCTACATACATACTACATGCATGCTACATACATACTACATGCATGCTACATACATACTACATATATACTACATGCATGCTACATACATACTACATGCTACATACATAGTACATACATACTACATGCATGCTACATACATACTACATGCTACATATATACTACATACATACTACATGCATGCTACATACATACTACATGCATGCTACATACATACTACATGCATGCTACATACATACTACATATATACTACATGCATGCTACATACATACTACATGCTACATACATACTACATACATACTACATGCATGCTACATACATACTACATGCTACATATATACTACATACATACTACATGCATGCTACATACATACTACATGCATGCTACATACATACTACATGCATGCTACATACATACTACATGCATGCTACATACATACTACATGCTACATACATACTACATCCATACTACATACATACTACATGCATGCTACATACAATACATTCATACAATACATACATAGACATACAGTACATATAACATAGAGTAACATACTTACCAATACTTGTCACATTGTTCCCCGAAGCCATTGTCTTTTACGGAATAAATATTAACATAACAAACCACAAAAATACTCACCCATGATCCGAAGCAGTCCACGAGTGTGTCCCACGACGATCTTGGGTAGAGAACTGCAGCATCAGCTGATGCTGCCGTTCTCTACGGGCTGCAGGAATCCAATGACGGAAGGTAGGTATCCTTCCGCACTGTATTCCTCCGCCACTTAAAAAAAAAAAGTCCCTAGTCTCACTTTATGCCATTGCTGCGTGGGAAATTCCCACACAGCAATGGCATAAAGTGAGACTAGGGACTTTTTTTTTTTAAGTGGCGGAGGAATACAGTGCGGAAGGATACCTACCTTCCGTCATTGGATTCCTGCAGCCCGTAGAGAACGGCAGCATCTGCTGATGCTGCAGTTCTCTACCCAAGATCGTCGTGGGACACACTCATGGACTGCTTCGGATCATGGGTGAGTATTTTTGTGGTTTGTTATGTTAATATTTATTCCGTAAAAGACAATGGCTTCGGGGAACAATGTGACAAGTATTGGTAAGTATGTTACTCTATGTTATATGTACTGTATGTCTATGTATGTATTGTATGTAGCATGCATGTAGTATGTATGTAGTATATATGTGGTATGTATGTAGCATGTAGTATGTATGTAGCATGCATGTAGTATGTATGTAGTATATATGTGGTATGTATGTAGCATGTAGTATGTATGTAGTATGTATGTAGCATGCATGTAGTATGTATGTAGTATGTATGTAGTATGTATGTAGCATGCAGTATGTATGTAGCATGCATGTAGTATATATGTAGTATGTATGTAGCATGCATGTAGTATATATGTAGTATGTATGTAGCACGTAGTATGTATGTATGTAGCATGCATGTAGTATATATGTAGTATGTATGTAGCATGTAGTATGTATGTATGTAGCATGCATGTAGTATATATGTAGTATGTATGTAGCATGTAGTATGTATGTAGCATGCATGTAGTATATATGTAGTATGTATGTAGCATGTAGTATGTATGTAGCATGCATGTAGTATATATGTAGTATGTATGTAGCATGTAGTATGTATGTAGCATGCATGTAGTATATATGTAGTATGTATGTAGCATGTAGTATGTATGTAGCATGCATGTAGTATATATGTAGTATGTATGTAGCATGTAGTATGTATGTAGCATGCATGTAGTATATATGTAGTATGTATGTAGTATGTATGTAGCATGCATGTAGTATATATGTGGTATGTATGTAGCATGTAGTATGTATGTAGCATGCATGTAGTATGTATGTAGTATGTATGTAGTATATATATATTTATTTTTTTTTTTAACATTTAACACATTAGCCGGATGATGGGACTACTACTGTCCCATCATTGGCTAATGTGTCAATCACTGTCATGGTAGCAGGCATCGCCAGATGGGACTTGTAGTCCCATTGGACGATGCTTGCACAGACCCCCGGACATCAGCACAGCCCCCCGGCAGGCCGGCACAGCCCCCCGGCAGGCCGGTACAGACCCCCACAGGGTGCACAGACCACCGGCAGGCCGGCACAGCCCCCCGGCAGGCCGGTACAGACCCCGGGCAGTCCACACAGCCCCCCGGCAGGCCGGCACAGCCCCCCGGCAGGCCGGCAGAGACCCCCGGAAGGCCCAAAATGATGGCGCATCATGATGACGTCATTTCGGCTGTCAATCAACTTTGAACTTCCGATTCCGATGCCGACTTCCGATATTGAAAAAATATCGGAAGTCGGTATCGGAATTCCGATACAGCAAGTATTGGCCGATACCCGATACTTGCGGTATCGGAATGCTCAACACTAGTTATAAATATATATGTTAGGCTGTCAAGTTCAAGTCAGAAGACCCAAGGCCAATCTATTTATTGTGGTCCGTACTCGGACCCAAAATCCAGAGACATCTGAATTTGGTCTTATTATGGCATAATAATGGAGTGTCATTAGTTTGTGCCCAAAAATTGACAAAGCGATAATAAACCCACCTCTTTTTTCTACCTATAATGGATTAATGACCTAAGACATTTTCAATTGAAACCACATATTTCAAATGGGCTTTAAACTAGACAAGAGTCAGATATTTTCAAGACTTGTAAAAATGGCTGCTTTCTTCCATAAAAAGTACACCAGGCCTGTCCACAGGTTGTGCTTGATATTGCATCTGTACTTCACTTGATGAGTATACTACTCTTATAATATCAAATTAGAACCACCGAGTATAATAACCAGGTAACCCCTTTTTATGTTCTAGTAGGCAGACTTTACTTCTGAAATTCCGGGTGCTATTGTTCATAAACAAATTTTAGTATTTTATATTGGAAAGTTTTCATATTGCTTTTTTAAAGTTTTTTATATTATTTATTGCATTTTTGGTACTTCTGAAAATTGTTAGGATTGCCATTACACATTATGTAATACCCTATGCTGTATACTGGCTGTTATAACCTGCTGATTTTTTTATATTTATAATAGAGCTAAGGAAAAGTTTACTATAATATGGTAAGGTCTGAAGCTTATTTGCATCAATTCTACTTTTACTGTTTGTACTTTTATAGAAAAAAAAGCAACACTTTTTTTTTAGTTTGTGGATGATTATTCAGAAACCTTCCATTTTCACATTCTTCATTCCGCCGACAGATTAAAGTTATCTTTAAAAATATGGTTATAAGATGATCAAATCAACTATTTTGAAGCCTTTCACAATGAATATTTTATAAAACAGATGGTCAACATATTTATATGTAGTTTTGTGTAAAAGATTTAGGATAATTAGTAACTTAAATCTGAACTTTTTTGAATAGGAGTCCAATGGGTAGTCCTAAGGAACAGTAACAAAATATTTCAATGTAAAGTAGATATTTTTTAAAGGGGCCTTCATCACGGTCTCGTGCCATGGCATCTTGATAGATGAACGCTTTATAGAAAGATCGATCCTGTGCAAGCCTAGATAGATCCAACGGGGATTCTTCTGCCCCTATCTTGATAGTATCAAGCCTTCGGGTTGCTGGTCTTCCTCTACACCTTGTTCCTTCTACTCTTCTTACCATGATGTCCTTGTCCAAAGATTTCTCTCTTTGTTTGAAATGTGTCCAAAATAGGCAAGTCATAGCTTTGTGATCCTTGCTTCCAGTGACATGTCTGTCACTTTCCATAATTGATTTGTTTTTTTCTTCTTGCCATTCATATGAGGTATAATGTGATACCTTAAAATCTAGAATTAATTAACAATTAAATAGATCCAACCTTTATTTTAAGGAAAATACAAATTTCACTTCACACTGAAATGTTTTCCTATTTCAGATGTCATTTAGTTAAGTTATTACTAAATAGTGAATTTTTGGTTCTCTAACATTTTAGAAATTCTGTAAAGGGAAATGGTCACTCTCGATCATGCAGGAGTAACTATGGTTTCTATGTGTTGATCCACAATGACAAGCGGAGTGTAGAAAGTCTTAGATCTGCTCTGTAATATTTTTCTTGGAATGACTTATCAGTGATATGCGTACAATATGGAATTCTTCAGGGATACGAAAACATTTCATAATGTATTCCCGTCTTGTCACCGAGACAATTTGTTCTTGCTGACCTAAACGATTGGCTTCATTTGAAGGTTTACTGAACAATCCCACTGGCTTCTGGTTGAGGCATCTGGTTAAGGCACATCTCCCACAGTGAAATAATTTATTTTCCAGCATGTGGTAAAAATCATTTAGTAAGCAGAAGAAGTGACCAAAACATTCCCTGCAGCTGTGCAAAATTCATACATAACCCATCCTAATCTAAATAAAAGAGATATGAACCAATCTCCATCACTTGGGTGGCCATAAGCAAGTTTCTGTACACCACCTACACTGCGGTAACAGCTGGTCACTACCACACTGGCCACAATTATCTACCCATGGTTTACTTCCAACTTGTCAGATATGAATGCCATATTATTTTTTAGCACAGTAGGGTAAAGCTCTTCTTACGTTAAAATTCAGTATGGCGATACTTCTTACATAAAAACTCCACAGGGTGCAACATTTCTTGCATAAAAAGAATGGTTCAGTGGTTAGCAGTAGTTGAATCTTGGGTTTGAATTTTTTACCATCTATTTTATAGTTTACACTTTACTTTTGGTTGTTTATAAATTTTGTTTAAGTTCTGCCTTTATACACATTTTTTCCTCATTTATATATTTTATATATACTAAAAATGTATAAGGCAGCAAAATACTCAAAGAAAACATACGCTGCTGTATGCCTAGTCCATCGCTCGAAGGGATATCGCATGAATTTCTGCATGATGCTCCACCCCCGAGGAGCCACACTAGGCAATACACAGTGTATCTGTTTGACATGTTTATTATTCGGTTACCTTATCTAAACTAATGTAGATATTCCAAAAATGTTATTGTACTTTTAATTTTCTATTTTAATTATTTTTTACTCTGCATTGTATAATATAAGTCAATTCTTCATTATTAATTTACTTACACTTGTTTTTTTCATAATTATCACAAAAACTAAAAATATAAAAACAAAACTATTAAATGTGAAATATTATTTTAGTATCACTGAAGCGTCTAAATGTCTAGGAGGTGTAGAAGTGGCTTCCGAAATGAGCGCAATCAATGGATTGAAACCCTTGGATGACACTCTTTGGCATCCTAATGGCTATAAAATGACCACGCAGTTCCTGAATTGCACAGATAGGTTTGGAGAACTGGTTACTGTCACACATCAGTGCTTATCATCTAGCAGTAGGACACACCATGACAATTATTCTGCCAGTACAGGAGGAAACTTTTTAAGAAGCATGTTATGTAGTTTGAGCAGTAAACTGAACTTCCCAGAGAATGTTAGAGCGAATAACAGAAGTGTGTTTTGCCATTTTTCCCATTCTAAATTGATCAATTATTTTTGCGTCCATTTTTTTATGTTTTTGATGACCTGTTGAGTAGCTTCGAAGATGTTGCAGTGTCTCACATGATTGTTCCATGATTGACAGCTTACGTATGAATGGAAAAATAAAATATATTATGTACTTTAAAAAAATGTTTCCTTACATTTAAACTTAGAGAGGATCATTTAGATATTTTCTAATTCTAACCGGTGGCAGTGTAAAGTGATTTTGAAAATTGTATATAAACACTGCATCCTATACTTAAAGATAATTTGTGCGGAATATGAAAACTTCCTGAATTCATTGTCTCAGGTTGAGAATAAAAATTTATAAAATGTGAGCTACATTTAGAATAAGATTTTTTTTTGAATTATAGAATATTGATATACACATATATTAACAAATTTATTTTGGTAAACTAATTACTTAAAAAATGTAAAATCTTGTCAAATCTTCCTACATATTGGGATGATACAAGCACCAATGCATTATTTAGCTAAAAACACATGGAGTAAAGGAATAGTATATAATGGAAGACAATGTGTAGGTGACAAATTGGTAGGAAGCTTTTATCAGGGAGTTGACAAAACTTGATCCAAAACGCGAGTCAGGGTGTGCTACTGCACTCACCCTACGACCTTTCAGGTAACCACCCCAGCTACCACATGTCTGCCTACCCATGTGCCTGCAACCCTACTTTCCATCTATTTCCACAGACAGTCCTTGTGCAAGTGTTTTACTGGTTCTCCCCTATCGTAATAGCTGTGGGCACCGCTACACAGCTCTCTCTTGTACCGACTATATACCTTTTCACTTAACTCCATTGCCAGACAGCTGTGTAGGGAAGGTGACCTGACGGACGGACGGACGAGTCAGAATAGAGAAAGATAGGTTTGCACAGTTTAGATAGGTGACAGTTACTACAATGGGGAAACAGCTAGGAAAGTGTAGTGGACGTGCAGTACCTTGGGTTGACCATTAGATGGCAGGGAGGAGTGTAAGCAAAGGACTTGACATCAGCTTAGGGCTTTAGAAACCGTTGGTCATGGGGGGCGGAGTTACAGTGACAGGGGATCGGGAATGCTATAAATACTGAGGGAGGGTTCCAGAAAGTTCCAGTCCCCAGGGGGAGCTCCAGTGACAGGAGGACTACGACAGTCTGTGCGGTGTGAGGAGAATCCAAACCAGGGGGACTGAGGAGAGAGAACATCAGGGGGGTGGTCCTGACAGGAATACCGCAACAGAGACGAGTAAAAGAGAGTAGGCATACCCTGTTAAGGACGACGTTTGACCAGTGAAAGGACTGTCGGTGATTAGGCCTATGGCAGCCACAGTGTCGGAAGCTGTCAGTGCGTCAGCAAGGAAAAAGGGACAGGACGTATATATACGTCCCAGGTGAAAAACACGGTGTGTGAAGTGGCCCTGGACACGGAGGGCCATGAGTGAGGTACTGTGTTGTAATGTGAGGGCCGTCAGTCGGACGGCGAGAGCACGATTAAACTTGGACCTGTTGTACCCGAAAATGGCCTCTATTTGTCTCTGTTCATCTCTGCGCGGTATGATGAGGGACCACCCCCCCAGCTCGGCCACCGACTCTACAGCTGTATACCCTTTTTTGCCCACATCTTTTTTCTCTATCTATTCCCCCTCCCCTACCCCCACACTGCACACCCACTTTCATTGCTGTCCTTGGTCCATCAGATCATCCTCTTTTCATATGCACATTTCTTTCACGTGTTCATCTCTGATGGACCAACATCTTGTCCTTCAGACCCATACATATACCTCTCGCATCTGACATTATTTATGTTGTTTTATCTCCAAACAATTTTTTTTACCTTAATTCGGTTATTTCCTCCCTACCTACCAATGTATTACTTAGTAGACCTTGCATTCAGGTGAAAAGCTATTTCTCCCCATATTGCCTCTAGCTTTGGCTTGCTACCTGTATATTATATTGACAGGTGTAGTACACAGCAATGTATTACAGTGGATTGCTGAAGTCAGAAAAAGCAATCATCTAGTGGAAAAAAAAGTTTTTGTTGTGTTTGTTATTTCTTGTTTCTTGTTAAGTAAAATTTATTCACTCCAAAATGGTACTAATGAAAACTACTGCTCAAGTGACAAAAATTAAGTAATTTTTGATGGTAAAAAAAGAGATTATTTCAAGAGATTTTATAGCAAAAGTACGGTATGACCCACAAAAAAGTGAAATAAAAATTGTTTATCCTTCACAAAAAAATAATAAAAATAAGCTCTGTACACCCCCAATCAGTACCAAAAACAACTTGTCTCACAAAAAATAAGCCTTATGTGATTGTAAAAAAGCAAGGATGAGTGAATTCAATGCAAATGAATTAAATTAGTTTACAATTTCCCAAAATTTGAAGATTTTTGCTAACCAGATTTTTTATGGATTCGATTTGCAAATATCCAGTAAAATGGTAACCAGTAGGCTGTCATTTGTCTGGATTCATATGGGTTAGGAAGGAATTATTAATAATAAAATATCACAATCACCTCGCTTCTCTCTGCCGGTCCTCTACTTGCTCCATTAGGCACCACCTCTGCCATCAGTCTTCTTTTTAGTATTTGCAGTCACTTCTGTTGCCAATTGGTCCTTGACACCCTACAAAGTCCTGATGCTAAAGCTTGCATCACCCCATGGGGTCATGTGGGGTGACGCGACCATGTGGGGCAACCAATGCCATCGGAAGAGTGAAGAGAAGATTGGAGTCGGAGCTGGTTTCTTAGGAAGCAAATGGAGGATCAATAGGGAGCTGTTAAGTCAGAGGCAGGCAAAAGGTTAGTTGACTATGACATTTTATTATTTTTTTAGACCTTTCCCAGGTCCATCTATTTATTATACTTTGGGGTTGGGAGAAGTCAAAAAATAGCAAATTTTTTCAACCCCTTAATCTCCAATGATGGACAGAATCCGTCATTGGACGCCTCCACTTGTTTGGTGCGGGCTCCGCCAATGAGCCCTCACCTTTTCTGGCACATGACAGCTGAACTGATCAGCTGACATGTGAACGGAACAGCCTTGGGTGGAATCGCGATCTACCCATGGCTGTTAAATGCTGTGGTCAAACTCTGACAGGGACATTTAACATGCACATGCAGGAAGCGCGTCATTACCTCCTCCCATCGGTGTCTGTGTCACATGACCGCGGGTCGCCGATGGTTTGGCAAGACATCCCGGGGTCAGCAGGAGACCCCTGTGGTTGTCATAGCCAGATAGCTATGAGCACTGCCCAGTGGTCGGCGCTCTTAGCAAGTCAGCATATCTTCTACGTAGCGCAAGCAATCGATGATGATGATCGCAGCTTCTAGTCTCCCATGGGGACTATTGAAGCAAGTTAAAAGTAAAAAAAAATGTTTTTAAAACTATACTGATCAAAGAAATAAAGGAAACACAAACAGCCTGTTGCAAATGGAATAGTATTCTCTTCATTTTTTGAGCAGTATATATAAAAATAAAAAAAATATAAAAGTTCAAATCACTCCCCTTTCACCCCATTCAAATTAAAACAATAAAAAAAATCAAATATACACATATTTGGCATTGCAAGCATTCAGAATAGCCCGCTCTATCAATATATAAAAATAATTAATTCCATCGGTAAACGTCTAAGTGAGAAAAAAAATCGAAACTCCAGAATTACCTTTTTTTTGGTTGCTGCAACATTGAAATAAAATGCAATAACAGAAGAGTAAAAGATCATATACACACCAAAATGGTATCAACAAAAACGTCAGATCGACGTGCAAAAAATAAGCCCTCACCTGACCCCAGATCATGAAAAATGTAGACTCTATGGGTTTCGGAAAATGGCAACATTTTTTTTTTTTACAAAGTTTGGAATTTTTTTCTCACCTTAAATAAAAAAGAACCTAGACATGTTTGATGTCTGTGAACTCATAATGACCTGGAGAATCATAATGGCAGGTCAGTTTTAGCATTTAGTGAACATGGTAAAAAAAAATCCAAAAAACAATTGTGGAATTGCACTTTTTTTGTAATTTTACCGCATTTGAAATTTTTTTCCTGTTTTCCAGTACATGATATGGTAAAATCTATGGTGCCATTCAAAAGTATAACTCATGCCGCAAAAAAACAAGCCCTCACATGACCATACTGACAGAAATAACAAAATTATGGCCGTGGGAAGGGGAGCAAAAAATGGAAAGGCAAAACGGAAATTTGGTTTGCATACTAAGTTTGAATTTCAGCAGATTCACTCTTCCTAAAATAAATTATGGCAACACAAAACAAATATAGAAATAATGTATAGGCAAAAAAACAAAACAATCTAAATTTGTTATCCCTGTAATCGTTCTGAACTGTACATTAAACTTAACGGGAACCAAATCATGAATCAAAGCCAAGCTCCATGCTTGCAGACAAGTATACATTTATCTGAAATGCCCAGGTTTGTCCTAGAATATATGCTTTATAGATAAGGCTATGGCTCGTAGCGGGAGGTGAGACTTGCTTGGCTCTGCCTTCGGCTGGCTATTCCCTGCGCTGCAAGAGGTGGTTGAAAGGTTTCTTCCATATTGAGAGACCCGTCAATCACTGCTAGCAGCGCTGGGTAAAGCCAACTGAGGGCAACACCGGATTGGTCTCATCTTTAACCTGCAATTTCACTGCAAGATTAAAGATGTAAAAACATAACCCCCAAAACTGTAGCAGAAATACTTTTTTCCGTTCCCCCTCCCCTCTCTCCCCAAAAAATATATAAAACTTCAATTTATTATAAGTAAATTAATATTTTACCTTTAAAAAATGCAACACAGAAAAAACACAGTATAACAAACGTGCAAAAATACTCTGTTGTAAAAAATATATAACAGTAAACAGCAAGTGCTAGTAAAAAGATGATAACAAAAACAGGGTATTTAGTTGATACATTTTTTCCAAAAAATGTATACTAAGCCACCCCACCAACGTCACGGTATACCCATCTCGGAGCAGTCCTATCTAATGTATTTAAAACCTGATCATGTGAACAGTACCTATACTTTAAAAAAATGCACCTGATCCCTTAGAATCAAACAAAAAGGCATTATGCATCTGCATAATGTAATTCTGTAATTCTCCATACCCGAAATAACTCTGTCCATGGGGGGTTCATTTTTTCACCCATTTTATCAATTAACTCTCATTTGAAATTGCATTTTTCAAACCCCAAAATGTTACACGTGGACCGTTTTCTAAAAGTGTTCTTGAAAAGCGTTCAATTTACTGAACAAATGGAAAAAAAAGCTTTCCGGGTTTCTACAATGCAATGTTATTGATACGATAATTATTATTTTCTTAAACATAATCTAAGTTTGAGTCATTGCTTTCCTACGTGCTGTAACTTTGCTCGATACTTACAGACCATTTGTTAAAATCACATCCTCTGGTTCTGAATTCTGTAACAGGATTACGCAGAATAAATTAACTGCACCCAGCTTCGAAAGTTCATGTTTTTAACAATTTAACAAGCTATGCACTGGAATTCCATTAAGAGTCCCAGTGGAAGTTGATATTGTATTTCTTCACTACATTAAATTCAGAGTGAGAAGAATCTACTGAACAAGTGATAATATAGATGTACAGACTGACTTTAAATACATTTCCTCAATATTTATTCTCCTACACCAGCCAGAAATAATTCATGTATGATTTATGGTGGGCTTCAGTTGTCTTAGGGTACGGTTACACTTAGCGACACTCCAGCGATCCCAACAGCGATACGACCTGGTAAGGATCGCTGGTACGTCGCTACATGGTCGCTAGTAAGCTGCCAAACAGGCAGACCTATTCAACGACGCAGCAATGATACGGCGATCCGTATAACGACCTCGGCGGTCGTTGGGACCTTGTCACACAGCAGCTATTCTGATGACTCACGCCTGTGTCCATGAGTTCTGCGTCGCCAACGAGGTCACATGTCGGCGTCAAACACAGCGATGCATGTTGGCCAGCGGGACGCCAACGATCAAAAAATGGCCGGGGACATTCGAGCACGATCAGCGATATCCATCGGGGGGCGGTCGCCGCTATGTGTCACATGTAGTGAGATCGCTGGCTAGATCGCTGTTGCGTTACAAAATCTGTGACGTTTCAGCGATCTCGCTAACGATTTCGTTATATGAGACGGGGCCGTAACTAGGTGTAGACTGCATTTTTGCCCACTGTCAGGTGCATTCTGTGAGTGAAATCCACTCTCTTCTATGCCTTATGAACTCCAAATATTTATATTTGTTCAAAAGATCTTGGGAAATCAGACAGCACAGTCTTAAGAGGGTGTACTAAAGAAATTACTGACCTAGCCAATGGACTGGAATCGATTATGCCATCTCCATGAGATATGACCACAGTCAGGATGAATTCCTAGGCATCCATCCACCATAGATACCCAACGCATAAAGCATTATATATGTTTCTTTCCAGTATCACAGAGAATAAGAAACCACAGACTACTGCACTTTCCTATACAGTAAAACAAACGATATACTGACCGATACTGGCCAGACGGAGATGGAGAGGACACTTATTTGGCCTCTGATTGGTGAATGTGGGTCTATGGGAATGTTACAAGACACTTCGGGAGAAGACTGAGGCTACAGTTCCACAATACCACAACTTAAACAAGTCAGATAGATTGCAGTCTATAATGGTAGAATTGTTTATGAATTGGATTCTTGCATCTAGAACGCTACAAGGGATAACACATCTGACCAACATCAAGGTGGGGCCCCAGGTCCAAACTCTGCATGTGGTCCATCAGACTCTCAGTACACTACTGTGCAGTTCTTCTGCTACAATAGTGGAAAAAAATTGCATTGAGTCAGCAATGTGTGAACGCAGGCTAATGAATTCTAATAACTGTTAACCTTTTGCCAATCATTGATAACAGGCACATTGCTTGTCCCACTGTATTTTATGGTGAATGACTTGAAACCTTTTAGCTTTTAAGATCTATGGGCCGGACATTGATCTCCCTGAGAATCTGCCTCCAGAGCTTATTGTAAATGAAAGTGGGTGTTACCAATGTGAGACATGTAGATCAGCGTGTCTGTCATGTCTCACATTGGTAACACCCCCTATAATCTAAAATAAGCTCCGGAGGCAGATTCTCAGGGAGATTTATGTCTGGCCCATAGATCTTAAAAGCACCTTTGCTTATTAAGAAAATTGTGGATTTCTCTTGAATAAGATGTCAAATCACAAATCTCAAGGTATCATTTTATTCCTATTTCTATGACTTTCGTGCCCATATAGACAGCTCAGGACGATTGATCCTACTGACAGTTTCTCTTTATTGCATCGATGCTAAAAAACTTTGATGCAGATTTAGCACAGCGGGTAGTCATTAAAGGGTTAAATGAAATCTACATGTGCCCTTTTATATAAGAGCAGTGTGCACCAATGTTATTAAATAAGACATATAACATTAGCAATGTAGCAAGGCATCTTATCTATGGGGTATGCTCACATCTTGTAATAGAATGGCGACAAAAACGCCATTTTCGTTATGTCGGATACGCTCATATAACATCATTATCCGCAATTCTAAGCTCTTCTTTGCTCCAGAAGCTCAGTGATAATAAATTATTGTGAGAGAAGCTAATCATTTCAAGAGAGAATAGTAATGCAAAGATTGTTGGGTCGGTAATGATGGTGATATCGTGACATCGTTAATCTTGTTGCACATAATTATACCTGCTTGCAATTCCTCTTCTTCACAGATTAGTTACTAAAAACTTAAGAAATCGAGTTTTCCCAAAGGCACGTGTGAGAATTTTGTCAAGGAACCATAATTACAATTTTAATAGTTCCTATTACTTTTCTTTGTCAAAATATTTAATACAGTAAGTAATTAGCCTCGTACCATCACATTAAATTGATCTTAAAATTAAGAGGACAGCGTCATCAGAAAATGACCGATTATTTAAATCAGGTTTTCTATTGTTTTTTTTCTTTATTTCTGATTTTATATATATATATATATATATATATATATATATACACTCACTGGCCACTTTATTAGGTACACCATGCTAGTAAGGGGTTGGACCCCCTTTTGCCTTCAGAACTGCCTCAATTCTTCGTGGCAGAGATTCAACAAGGTGCTGGAAGCATTCCTCAGAGATTTTGGACCATATTGACATGATGGCATCACACAGTTGGCGCAGATTTGTCGGCTGCACATCCCTGATGCGAATCTCCCGTTCCACCACATCCCAAAGATGCTCTATTGGATTGAGATCTGGTGACTGAGGAGGCCATTTGAGTACAGTAAACTCATTGTCATGTTCAAGAAACCAATCTGAGATGATTCGAGCTTTATGACATGGCGCATTATCCTGCTGAAAGTAGCCATCAGATGTTGGGTACATTGTGGTCATAAAGGGATGGACATGGTCAGCAACAATACTCAGGTAGGCTGTGGCGTTGCAACGATGCTCAATTGGTACCAAGGGGCCCAAAGAGTGCCCAGAAAAAATTCCCCACACCATGACACCACCACCACCAGCCTGAACCGTTGATACAAGGCAGGATGGATCCATGCTTTCATGTTGTTTACGCCAAATTCTGACCCTACCATCCGAATGTCGCAGCAGAAATCGAGACTCATCAGACCAGGCAACGTTTTTCCAATCTTCTACTGTCCAATTTCGATGAGCTTGTGCAAATTGTAGCCTCAGTTTCCTGTTCTTAGCTGAGAGGAGTGGTACCCAGTGTGGTCTTCTGCTGCTGTAGCCCATCTGCCTCAAAGTTCGACGCACTGTGCGTTCAGAGATGCTCTTCTGCCTACCTTGGTTGTAACGGGTGGCAATTTGAGTCACTGTTGCCTTTCTATCAGCTCGAACCAGTCTGCCCATTCTCCTCTGACCTCTGGCATCAACATGGCATTTCCGGCCACAGAACTGCCGCTCACTGGTTTTTTTTTCTTTTTCGGACCATTCTCTGTAAACCCTAGAGATGGTTGTGCGTGAAAATCCCAGTAGATCAGCAGTTTCTGAAATTCTCAGACCAGCCCTTCTGGCACCAACAATCATGCCACGTTCAAAGGCACTCAAATCACCTTTCTTCCCCATACTGATGCTCGGTTTGAACTGCAGGAGATTGTCTTGACCATGTCTACATGCCTAAATGCACTGAGTTGCCGCCATGTGATTGGCTGATTAGAAATTAAGTCTTAACACACAGTTGGACAGGTGTACCTAATAAAGTGGCCAGTGAGTGTATATATATATCTATCTCACTACCTATATTTGAGACACGATGAAGAAATCTTATAATTTTCACTTTGGCCTTAGTACTTAAAGTGAACCTATTAGCTGATTCATGCTGCCCGAACCATGGACAGTATGAATCATACACAAGTTTCATTATTGCAGCCTTGTATGTACTGCAGTATTCCTCTGAGGACATATTAAAAAAAATCAGTTGGAAACCATGTATTTAGGGTGACTAGTCCAAGGCTGTTCCTCACCCTGCTCCCTTAGACTATGTGTATAGGGAGAGAACTTTTTTTCCCTATAATTTATACCACAGCTATCAAGCGGCTTCCTAGCAGAAGCCAAGTGTAGAATGATCATGTTACTTCTTTCAAAAACTTAATGGTTTTCAAACCCTAAAGCAGGTAAAAAAAAGGCAACAAAAGACTGAACATGTGCACAGAGATTTTGTTTTCCTATAAAGTGTAAGCTCTTAAGGTCAGTGGGGTCCTCTCTCTCTCCTGTAGAATCTAAGCTCTTATGGTCAGCAGGGTTTTCTTGCTCTCCTGTAGAGTATAAGCTCTTATGGTTAGTAGGGTTCTCTCTCTCCTCTAGAGTGTAAGCTCTTATGGTCAGTGGGGTTCTCTCTCTCTCTCCTCTAGAGTGTAAGCTCTTATGATCAGTGGGGTTCTCTCTCTCTCCTCTAGAGTGTAAGCTCTTATGATCAGTGGGGTTCTCTCTCTCTCCTCTAGAGTGTAAGCTCTTATGGTCAGTGGGGTTCTCTCTCTGTTTCCTGTGGGGTGTAAGCTCTTATGGTCAGCAGGGTCCTCTCTCTACTATAGAGTGTAAGCTGTTATGGTCAGCGAGATCCTATCTCTCTCTCCTGTAGAGTGTAAGCTCTTATGGTCAGTGGGGTTCTCTCTCTCTCCTCTATAGTGTAAGCTCTTATGGTCAATGAGGTCTTCTCTCTCCTGTATAGTGTAAGCTCTTATGGTCAACGGGGTCCTCTCTACTCTAGAGTGTAAGCTCTTGTGGTCAGCGGGGTCCTCTCTCTCCTGTAGAGTGTAAGCTCTTATGGCCAGTGGGGTCCTCTCTCTCCTGTAGAGTGTAAGCTCTTAAGGTCAGTGGGGTTCTCTCTCTATCCAGTAGAGTGTTAACTCTTATGGTCAGCGAGGTCATCTCTCCACTATAGAATGTAAGCTCTTATGGTCAGCGGGGTCCTCTCTCTCCTGTAGAATGTAAGCTCTTATGGTCAGCAGGGTCCTCTCTCTCCTGTAGAGTGTAAGATCTTATGGTCAGCGGGGTCCTCTCTCCCTCTCGTAGAGTGTAAGCTCTTATGACCAGCCGGGTCCTCTCTCTTCTGTAGAGCGTAAGCTTTTCTACCCACATGTATTTTCTAAACAATTACAAGTTTTCCAGTATTGAGATACATAAAAATGTATTTGCCACAAATCTAATTTTGGGGGAAAATTCAGTGAAGTCAGCAATTCAAATTTCAAAAGATCCACTCATTCCTACTGAGTAATCAGTGATGCAATAAGTAGTGCTGACTGATCTAGATATTGCCTCCAATCCATACACATAGGTAAGACACTTTTGACACATTGGACACTTTTTAATAAATCAGACAAATCTGAAAAGTAGACTGCGCTTCCGTGTGCCTCGCCACAAGTCTTACTCCCATCAGTGACTAGTTAGCTTGTCATGAATTAGATGGAATGGGATGCCACCCCCCTCATTACACCACAGCTATGCCTACTTTGGCGAAAATGGCATGAAAATGCCAAAACCCACAACAGTTTTTGCCAAAAGTCACATGCTCCCATAATTTACCTGAGTAGAGAACTAACTTGCAGAAATAATTTCTAAAAGCAGTGTCTTTAATATTGCATCTGATAGACAATGGTACATTAATTTTTTCTGTTGGCTTCATTCAATCAGAATCCCAAAATCTCTGTGTTTCCATGTAGAGGCACAATATGTCCTACTAGACTCCTTTGGGTGCCGTAAAAAATGTATTCACCTGGATAATTCCTTTAATCAGTTGATAATTTAGAATATTCGAATATTCTGAAAAGGCACTATTGAAAACAAACTATTTTATGGGGTCAGTTTACATTATGTGAATTGTGATCCTGGGCTTGCAATTGGAATCAGCAAGAAAAAAAAATATAATATGAAATTATCATTTTTTTTCCTCTTTTGAGAGCTAGACAATCACAAAATTCTCTTAAAATTAGTATGCGCTCTCTGTATATATCTCATAAGTTATTTTAAATCAGTGCAAAGCTCACCAATTAAAGATTCTAACACGAGTCCTTAGGGGATGGAGCAAAGCTGGTTTGGAGAGTTTCGCTTTAGCTTAGCATACTGCTCCGTAATATATGCTGCAACGTTAATTAGCTTATTACAGTTAATTAGATATTTCTTAAAACGCTGGCATGACAGTGGGAAAAGGATGGTGTTGGAAAGCCAAATACTCATCGCTCAACTTGCTTTGCATATGTGATTTGGTTGTCATTAGCATTTGATCAACCCATATTTGCAAATTGCCCCTCCAAATCCTGCCCACTAGGTTCCATTATTCTCCCTTACATTTACATTCTAGTTTTATTCGCCTCTTTTTTTTTTAATTCTTATTATCCACATGAAATAAAAATTAGGGATTTTCTTTTGCATATCCCATTCTCCATTGTTCCTCCTGGAAATATTTGAATAGCTTGATAACTTGGTGCTACTATTCCCTTTTCCATAATTATGCACATAAACTAATGTCAGGACATTAATACCACTGGAAGTTGTGGTGGCACACGCATTTATGTTTTTTTTAAGTTACTTTCCTTTTTGTCTTATGGTGCATTAAAATGGAGCACGCATGCTCATGATCATGAATTTGGCGCAAAGTCAAAAATGGTCTTTCTTTCAATTTTACTCTCTTTTTGCAAAACTTTGAGGTTAAGGGTAAAATGTTGGAGTGAAAAGTCGCAAAAATTGTGCCAACATTTGGTCTACTCAAAAATACACCAGGTTGGGGACAAGAATGAGATTGGGCTGAATTTTGAGACTTTCGAAAAAGTTGCATTTGGTGAATCACGCAAAAAAATCTGGAATTACTAAACTCTGTGTACAAAGCGAAACAAGAACAAAAACACAGATAAGCAATTATAAAAAAAAGTGCAAATGAGATAAAGAATTGGGTGCAAACATAAAAAAGGTAAAAAACACAAAAATAGACAAAAAAACAGGTGCAAATTAGTTGATGAATCGGTTCCTTAATGCTAAAAGATAACAGTGCCACATTTTGTGCTAAACCCCTAACCAAATTTTTTATCACCACATTGTTGGATATTTGAAGCTTTCATTATTTTGGTGCCTCACATTAACTCATTAATGAGTCATGATTAGTGATGAGCGAGTATACTCGTTGCTCGGGTTTTCCCAAGTATGCACAGGTGTCCCCCGAGTATTTTGGCATGGTCGGAGATTTAGTTTGTGTCGACCCAGCTGCATGATTTACGGCTGCTGGACAGGCTTCATACATGTGAGGAATGCCTGTTTGTTAGGGAATCCCCACATGTATTCAGGCTGTCTAGCAGCCGCAAATCATGCAGCTGCTTTGACCCCAACTAAATCTCCGAGCACGTAGTAAGGGGTTGTTTAATAATGGACAAACCCTTTAGAATGGTGGAAGATGGAAGTATACACTGATAAAATATTATGCATAAGGATGTCCAATAGTATACAGAAGACTGGCACTTAACAATAACATTAGCAAAAAATATTGGACTTACATTAAACAAGAAAGAAGAGATCCAGAAAATAACAATATAAAATTGCAATATTTTATTAATACTATTAAAATCAAACACAATAAAATCCTAATAGAAAACAATCAATCATGGCGCCCAGAACTAGGGGAGTTGCCAGGTGTGTACTTAATATGCGGCAGCACAAACACCAATTATAAATAAGTAAAGCAGGTAATTAGATCAAAATAATTACTACATAGACCAATCACAAACTCCCATCATGATGAAAACGTACTAGGATAATAGTATACATTACTGGAAAACAGATAAGTGGTGAATGGTGAAGGTAGCAGTGACACAGAAAGCCCGGCGCTTCTCCTCACCCCGACGCGTGTTTCGCATCCAGCTTCTTTTGGGGGCATCTCCCCTAGTTTGGGTCCAATGATTGATTGTTTTCTATTAGGATTTTATTGTGTTTGATTTTAATAGTATTACTAAATTATTGCAATATTTTATTGTTATTTTCTGGATCTCTTCTTTCAGCGATTGTTTCATGTAAGTACGATATTTTTTGCTACTGATAGAATATTCTATATCAATGAAAAGTTAAAACAAGGTATGGACTAAACAGAGATTGTTAGTGTTTATACTGTATCATGATCTGGCACACTGATATCAGAGGGAATTTTTCAGAAAGCAAAATCAGTATAAGACTGAGTTTAAATAAGCTTATGAAAAATTGTCATTTTTTCTGGATGATTTTCATCCACATTGTCATCTGTATTCAATATGCATGACATCCATTTGTCACCTGCATACTCATTTTTATATCTGTATGGGATCTGTTTTGATACAAGGAAATTCAGTTTCCTACATTAATAATTGTAAGGTACCCATAAAAAATGTATGCAATACGGGTGATTCATAGACAATTATTTTTGCTGGTCTGCTCATAGACTTCAATAGGCAAATCTCATCCAAACATGCATTTTGGCCTCCAAACATGGTGGGTATTATGGCAACCAAAGAGTTCAATTTTGGTCTTATCTGCCAGATTATATTCTACCAGTGTTTCACAGGCTTGTCTGAATGTTGTTGAGCAAACTTTAAATGTTCTTTTTGTTCAGCAATGGAGTGAGCGGGCATACAGGCCATGGAGGTTGAGTGCACTACTTAAAATTTTCTTTGTAACAATTGGACCTGATAATTCCAAGTCTTTCTGTAGCTCTCTACAGGTGGTGCTTGGATCTCGGACAACTGTTCTGATAATTCTTTTCATGCCTCTATCTGAAATCTTGTAGGGATCACCTGGTGGTGGCTGGTTTATGGTGAAATGATGTTCTTTCCACTTCCAGATTATGGCCCCAAAGTGTCCATTGGAGCCTTCAGTAGGATAGAATTTTTACTGTTACTAATGCCATCAGTATGTTTTGCAACAATAAGGTTGCAAAGGTCTTGAGACATCTCACTGGTTTTACCCATCATGAGATGTTTCTAGTGTAGCACCTTGGTAATAAGACACCTTCCTCTAGGCCATCAGTTGAACAAGCTGATATTATTTTTCACTAAGTGGCAAGATTGCTTTCTAATTACTGATAGATTTCAGCTGGTGTCATGACTTTTCATGGCTATTTTGTACCTCTCTTTCTTCATGTGTTCAATACTTTTTGCCTGTATCAGTTCTCATTATTACACATAAATTAATTTATGGACATCCATGGTGTGATTTCTTTCTCCAGGAGGATTGGTTGGGTTGTTACCAACATCTAGTGAGAATTTCATGTCAAAAGCACCTTTAGAAATATACTTACTTAGAAAATTGGTGACATGTTCAATACTTATCTCACCCGCTGTATATATTTTAAATAATTTGCTTTCCAAGAGATCATCAAAGATTTCTAATGAATTTTTTTTAAATTTATTGATAATTTTTTCCATTGGGAATAAATTAGGCATTTAAAATCCCAGCTACCAAGCAGTACAACACAATACAGTAAAGTGAGTAACGAGCAGAGCTCATCAGAGTTTGCAAGGACCTGACAGCTCTGCTATGCTGACACTCCATGATCATGCAATCACCGAGTGCTTTAGAAGTCGATTCTTCTGTACATAACATAGCTCTCATTAAGTGCTATGAAGAAGGCAAAGTGGAAGACAGAAGTGGTAATAAACCCCCTCTGTCTTCTCCCCAGTGTATTTGGCTGTGACTGACAGCTGGTGACCAGACCTGCTGTTTTCATGAGCTTTAACCCCATAAATTGACAAATAAAGCAGGGTTAAAGCCCTGGATGAAACATTTTAAATTCACAGCTCTTTGTCCTTATGAGATTAAAAGGTAGCTATCATATTATATATATATTTTTATATTTTAGGGGTTGCTTTGTGCTACTGATTGGTGATGGTTTGGTCCTGAGACACCGCTCTGACTCCATAATGAGTCGTGCACACAGAGTAGTGCATTGGCTCAACAGTAAGTCTATGGGTCCATATGCAAGTTTAACCTCAGAGTGGTGGACAAACTCCTTAGGGATCAGGAATAGCAGCATTTTTGACACAGCACACTTGCATTGCGTTCAAAAAGCTGTGTTATACATTACAAGCACAGTGGATGGGATTTATAGAAACCCCATGACCACATTGCTTCTATTTGACATTGCGCAAAACTCACATGTGGCCCTGGTTCACGAGCCACAGCATGTCAGTTTCCACAATAGATATGTATTGGATGCTGATAGTCTGCATTGTTCAGTGAAGACTTGCTGATTTACCTGTGTGATTAGAATGCAGCGCTTTGGACGCAGCGAAAACATGTTGTGTCCAAAGCGCAGCTACGGAACGTGACCTTAGGGAAAAGAAAAGAAATAAGGAAAAGGCCTCACCATGTGATATATAATTGGTTGCTTCTTAATGGTAAAGCTGACTTTCAAGTCCGTTGACCATCAGATAAAATAGAAACAAAAGAAAAAAAAGGATCCATAGGCTGGATATAGATAAAAATTATTCGCTTTATTTCATTCCATTAAAAAATGTTTTCGTGGTCCAGAAAAAGCTAAAAAGTATCAAACATTCTGACGGGTTTCTGGCCGTAGCCCTTAGTTGTAGAATATTTTACGACAAGGGCTACGGCCAGAAACCCGTCAGAATGTTTGATACTTTTTAACTTTTTTTCTTTTGGAACGTAGCCTTACACTGCTCTGTGCTCATCGGACATGCTGGAACTGTGCACTTCAGAGCAGAGTTTTCACTTATCATTAGAGGTCTCAAGACCTAGACCCATTTATTATTTATTTTTAGAGCAACATTTATTTCATGGTGCTGTACATGAGAAGGGGTTTACATACAAGATACAAATATAAATTGCATAAAACAAACTAACAATGATAGAGTGGTTCAGAGGGGAGAAGGACCTGTCCTTTTGGACTTGTAGTCAACAGGATAATGGGGAAAGAGATAAGTTGTTGAGTGTTGCAGTTGCTCGGATGGTGGTGAGGTGACAGCGGAGCCATCGCAGGCCATAAGCTTTCTTGAAGAGATGGGTTGTCAAGTTTCCGCTGAAAGTTTTGAATGTGTTAGATAACCGGATGTGTTGGGACACAGGATTCCAGAGGATGGGGGACACTTTGGAAAACAACCAAGTGTGTAGGAAAGAAGGAAGTCTTGGGAGAACCAGAGATAAGCAGCACATAGCAGCCCCTATAATATATAAAACAGTTATTAAATAATACTTACCCTTTAAGTGACATCATGGTAGCAACTGAGACAGCGAATAAATTCTGTATTAAGCTACTCTACTTACTCAACTGTTACTAGAAAAGTTCAACTCCCACCATGAGGTGTGAAGTCTTGCTCTGAAGGCCTCCATTGAAGATCTGCATCATCTTCGAGGGAAATATAGTAATGTTGCATGGAAAATATATTAAAATAAAACATGACAATCTTTGGTTCTGTAGTAACGGCATACATGATAAAATGATTTCTCAATTACACTGTTCTCCACTGATCCATAAGATCTGATATAATTATGTTAGGAGAATTTCTTGCCGAGTAGTTGCGATCTGTAGATAGCACCTTTGCTGTAGATTGAGGTGGGGACAGGAGACATCCTTGTCTACAGTAGACAATTATATTGTAACACAATTTGTCAATTTGTAGAAGATTCACTGCCGGAGGAGAGAAAATGATATTCCTATTACCATCTATATGGTGTTACAAATAACTGCAAATAAAAAAAAAAATAGTCGTATTAGCTAAAACAATAAAAACACATTTTCCGTAATTCTGAAGCTCGGAAAAAACGACATAAGGAAATTATATTTTAACGCTACTCCATTCGTAAAATTACACTTTCTATGTCTACCATTGTACTGAAGTCTTGGCAGTAGCCATTGTAGACAGCAACAAGAGTCTCTCTCCATGGATACCTATGTAATCTTACCCAGTACAATTCTCTGGGTAACAAGAATTTCCAGGCTCTTATTCTGAACATAAACCAAGTATCCGAATTATGGTTAAAGACTAATAACAAAAGTGATATAAAAGCAACTGATTCCTTATATAAAGTAATCAGTTTCCATAGCGAAGGATTATTAACTCATTTGCTCCTGCTTTGATGCAGAATTGAAACATTTCAGTAAAAGTTTTATTCACCATGTTGGGGATAATCCAGGATTTCGGAAGTTATATATGCGTTGCATAGCATAATAAAGCATGCAGAAAATGAGGAAAGTCGTGTTCTTTACTTTGACAGGCGAGATTGTTGTATTTCGGGGCAAGTATCAGAGACATTAACTGTTATTTGGATATTATTTTTTCTGGAACCAAATATCGTTATCCATGACTCATCATATAAAGAAAAAGTGAATGTTCCCTATAAAACACCATTTTAATGAACATTTTATTTGTCTTTCCAATATAAGGTCTCATTCAGACATCAGTTTTTCACAGGTAGAACCTTATACCCATTATTGTCTATGGAGTGGTTCACATATCCATAAAGTTTTCCAAAGTTAGAGGTTCGCACAAAATCATGGAGATTAGTGATGAGCGAGTATACTCATTGCTCGGGTTTTCCCGAGCATGCTTGGGTGGTCTCTGAGCATTTTGGCGTGCTCGGAGATTTAAATTTTGTCGTCTCTCCTGCATGATTTGTGGCTGCTAGACAGGCTGAATACATGTGGGAATTCCCTAACAAACATTCCACACATGTATTCAGCCTGTCTACAAGACGCAAATCAAGCAGCTAAGACGACAAAATCTAAATCTCCGAGCACGCCAAAATACTCGGAGGACACACGAGCATGCTCGGGAAAACCCGAGCAACGAGTATACTCGCTCATCACTAATGGAGATATATCGGATTTTGATCTGAGGCTCAGATCACTCTCACCATTGCAAATCTAAAGGTTCGTGAAAACAATGGACACCACTCAGATGTCAGCCATCTGCTGTCTGTTTTTCCTGGACTTCTTGATAGGAGAAGCTTGAGAAACCACAGTTTGTTTTTTATTCTGAAAAACTGATCAAACGCTGACCAGCTCTGATGGTGAAAACTGGCAATGACATAACTCTGATGACACGCTAATCAAAAGCACTGGTGAAACTCGAACCATTTTTTGCGTATGTGTTAGGGAACCCTAAGATGTAGAGTTTTGCATACATTTTACTCATTTAACTCAATAATATTAACGTATGCAGGTAAAAGGAATCTGTCACACCTCAAACTCTTTGTATACATGCTGCTCCTTTAAAGAAAATTCCAGCAATACCTCTATATGGCCAAGTCCGTTCTGCTACTGAGAAATCAGGGTTTTGATTGATATGTAAATGAAGATGAAGATCTGAAGCCTTTGTCACCCAAGCTCTATTACCCAACCAGCGCCGCCTCCTGTATAACTGAAGGCCATTTTGTGCGAAGTCACATAATATAAAGGAGGGGTCCCCAACCTGCGATTCAGGAGCCACATGTGACTCTCGGTCACATGATGTGTGGCTATGTATCGGCTTGGTGCAAAGCACTAGATCTAACAATCGGCTTTGAAAAGAAGGTCTCTAGATGATGACTTTTGCTAGAAGCCCTACAAGAAGAGCAGATCTAGATGTGCATATAATGGTAGGGGGCAGAGTGTGGCTATAAATATGGTAAGCTGGATATAGGATGATCCTGATCAGATCAGGTACTTCAAGTCGTTCACAATAGCATAGTGAGCATCTCTGATACTGGAATACTGATTGGGGCTAAAGTGGGAACACTTGGATGTAAATATGCTGCTTATATGAAGGTGAGCAAAAGGTCTGTTTGCTTTTTGTGCGAAGCTTTGACTATCATCTCACCAGTCATGATGGATTCTAGCATAGTGACTGTCAGACAAGCAGGAGGAGGTGACCTTGTGCTGGGAATAGAGCTGGAGTGACAGATGCTTCAGCTCTACTAAAGCTCTTCAGTCTTATTTCCATTTAAATGCTGATTTCTCAGTAATGGAGGAACAGACTGGCAATATAAAGATATTTCTGGACTTATCTTTGCAGTCACTACTGAAATCCTGCTGTCAGATTCCTTTTAATTATAACTAATTCCACCTAGCAGTGGCTGCAGGCATTCTGATTTTTCTCATTTTTTATCTATCCACTTCCCGACTAGAAGAAATTTTCGTCTCTTTGCTTTTTATTTTTTGCTTTTTATTTTCACCCTCTCCTTATTCCATGAACCATAGCTTTTACATTTTTCAATCAACACAGCCATACAAATCCTTTGTTTTGTAGGATAAGTTGTAGTTTTGAATGACACCATTCAACTTACCATATACTATACGGAGAAAGCACAAGAAATACAGTATTCCAAAGTGGTGAAACGGTGAGAAAAATAGTTTTTGGGAGTTTGTTTTTATGGCATTCATTTTGCTGTAAAAATGACTTGGCAAAATGATTCTTCAGGTCAGTATGATTATGGCACTAACAAATTTGTATACTGTAAGCTTTTTTTTTTCCAAATGGCGTAAAAATGTATTGCTCTTTTGTCACCATTTTCTGAGACCCATATTTTTTTATTTTACTGTCGATGGAGCAACAAGAGGTCTTGATTTTTTATGAGACAAGCTATTGTTTTATTGGTTACATTTTGGGTTTCATGGGACAGTTTTATTTTTTTGTATTGCCTTTTTTAAAGGAAGGTGTGACGGCCAAAACCGGCAATTCTGGTTTTTTTTTTAGATATTTTTTCATTAGTGTTTACCCTAAGGCCATGTGCACACATTGAGGATTCTGCTGCGGATCCACAGCGTTTCAGGCTCAGATTTAGCTGCATTGTACAGTACCATTGTTTTCAATGGTAAACTAAAAAACGCTGTGCACATGCTGCGGATTTTTCCGCGTGGATTTGCTGCGGGTTCAAATCCGCAGCATGTCAATTCTTTGTGCAGAATCCGCAGCGGTTTCACACCTTCTCCATTGTAGAGGTGTGAAACCGCAGGGCAAAACCGCAGGTAAACCGCAGGTCTTTTGACCTGAGAATTTACCTGTGGATTTCTCTAAATCCGCGCGGAAAAATCCGCAGGACCTAAAACTACGTGTGCACATAGCCTAAGAGTTTAATGATTGTATATTTTGATAGTTTGGACATTTGCAGTTGTGTTGATACTAAATATGTTTTTTTTGGGTGTTAGGAAAAAGGAGTTAGTTTAAACCCTTAGTGACAGAGCCAATTTGGTTCTTAATGGCCAAGCCAATTTTTACAATTCTGACCACAGTCAGTTTATGTGGTTATGGGTCTGGAACGCTTAAATGTATCCCACTGATTCAGAGAATTTTTTTGTGACATATTGTACTTCATGTTAGTGGTATAATTTCTTCAATATAGTAACATAGTAACATAGTAATTAAGGTTGAAGGGAGACTTTAAGTCCATCTAGTTCAACCCATATCCTATCCTAACTTGCCCTAACATGTTGATCCAGAGGAAGGCAAAAAAACCCCATGTGGCAACAGTAAGCTTCACATTGGGGAAAAAAATTCCTTCCCGACTCCACATACGGCAATCAGACTAGCTCCCTGGATCAACGCAATATTAAGGAAACTAGTGTATATACCCTGTAATATTATACTTTTCAAGAAAGGCATCCAGTCCCTTCTTAAATTTTAGTAGTGAATCACTCATTACAACATCATATGGCAGAGAGTTCCATAGTCTCACTGCTCTTAC
Organism: Dendrobates tinctorius; assembly: GCF_039654945.1. Lineage (NCBI taxonomy): Eukaryota > Metazoa > Chordata > Amphibia > Anura > Dendrobatidae > Dendrobates > Dendrobates tinctorius. The sequence goes on along the minus strand of NW_027361784.1, from coordinate 17,562,206 downwards.
AGTAAAGAATCCGCGTCTGTGAGTATGCTTAAACCTTCTTTCCTCCAGACGTAGAGGATGCCCCCTTGTCCCCGTCACAGGTCTAAGAGTAAAAAGATCATTAGAAAGGTCTTTGTATATGACTTGCTTTTATTTTTGAAAAAATGGAAATTTGGCAAAAATGTAGAAAATTTTGCAATATTCAAACTTTTGTTTTTTGTACACTTAAAACAGAGAGTGGTGTCACACAAAATAGTTAATAAATAACATTTCCCGCATGTCTACTTTACATCAGCACAATTTTGGAAATATTTATTTTTTGTTAGGACGTTATGAGGGTTAAAAATTGACCAGCAATTTCTTATTTCTCCGACAAAATTTACAAAACCATTTTTTTAGGGACCACCTCACATTTGACGTGACACCATTACAAAAACTACACTCCTCAAGATACACAAAACCACATTCAAGAAGTTTATTAACCCTTCTGGTGCTTCACGAGAACTAAAGCAATGTGGAAGGAAAAAATGAACATTTCACTTTTTTCACAAAAAAATTACTGTAGACCCAAACTTTTTTATTTTCACAAGGGTATCAGGTGAAAATGGACAACAAAATATGTTGTGAAATTTCTTCTGAGTATGCCGATATCCCTTATGTGGGAAAAAGCCACTGGGTGCATGGAAGGGCTCAGAAGGAAGGGAGCTTCGTTTGACTTTTTGAACTCAAAATTGGCTTGAATCAATGGTTGTGCCATGTCGTGTTTGGAGACCCCCTGTTGTACCTAAACAGTGGAAACTCCCCAGTTCTAACTACAACCCTATCCCCAACACATCCCTAACCCTAATCCCAAACCTAACTATAACCCTAACCACAACCCTATCCCCAACACACCCATAATCCTAATCCCAACCCTAAAATCGGACTTTTTTTGCAATTGCTGTTATATCATTAATAATGGCGATTGCAACACTGGGGTTGGTAAAAACCATCCTGAATCATGTTCTCTGAGGTCTCAGCTCAGTAGTAAAGACCCCGAAGAAATTCGGACTCTGGGGGTGCTATACTCTTATTCCTCTGCCCGTTAAAAAGCGGTGCTGTGGCAATAGTAACCTTAACTGCTGCCGTTAAAAGGCGTATCGGCAGTTGTTAAGTGGTTAAACACAATTTAGTATTTTTAAAAACTTTTTTAATACATGTTTTAGTACCCTTAGGGGGCTTAAACCTGTGACCAATTGAATTTTGCACTATATACTGAAATGCAAGCAATATATATATTGCTTGGCTTTATTTATGTGGGCTCCAAAATTTTGACAATTTTATAGAACGGTAAGGGCTTGTGCAGAAGTGTAATTGAACAAAACATTGAATTACACTCAAACCAAAGTTATTCTATGGGGCCGTGGAGATGTCCAATTTTTTCCTGAAACTAAGTCTATCAGAGGAAAAAATTACAACATGTACGATTTGCATCCGATTTTTGGATCACAGTCGGCCATGCAAGTCAATGAGTCTGTGGAAACTATCTGACTGCACATGGATGACTCTGTGCAGTCCGATTTCCATGGACTGAATGAGGTACTTAGCAAACAACATTGTTTTTGATTAAACAAAGGCTCTCTCCAGTGTCAAGGTGTACCCAATGGGGACAGTCCTAACCTCTAGTGTTAAAGCCTTACCATGTGTTATGTTAAAAATTAACTCAATGTGAATAAGGGATAAGCAGGACCAGGGCCCAACTATAGACACCAAACAATGGGAAGCTATATAAACGTAATTCACAGCTCAAAAACAGGAGGCTACACCCTGCAAGAACCTAAAACAAAAGAGAAAGAACTTAACTGAAGTAAAAGTTAGGATTGTCCCTATTGGGTACACCTTGGCACTGGCGGGATGGCATTTATGCTTTTTTAACCAAAAACAGTGTTTTCTAAGTACCCTATGTTATTTATATGACCTATTGCTTTTTACTTACTTACAACAGGGTATATGTTCATTTTGTTTCTATCTTAGGTTTTGTCAGTATAATGTCCAATGTGAACATGCGCCTACATGTTGCAAGGTGCTGGAGTGGACATATGTTTTGCTGAGGCCCATAGTTTCAATGATCTAGAAACACAGAAGTTTTTCCTTCAACACGCTAAGTGTTGCAAGGAGGTAGCAGCCAATTTAAATAAAAGGCTGGGTTTTTAGTGGACGACCACAGAGTGGGTGAGAGGTTGTCCACCTTATTTCCACCCCAGGGTGTGGTCTGGGGCTTAAATAGCTGGCTTCCAGAGGAAGCACTTGTTAAGTGTCTATAGAGGAACACTCCAGAGAAGTGTTTGTGCGTGTGTTAAAGGACCTGAACCATGGACCTTGCTAACCCTGATCACCGCTAGGAGAATAAACTGTGTTTTGTTTTGCTGTTTTACCCAGAGGGCCATGTATACTTTTTTCAGCTTGGATTGTGCTACACTTAATAAACCAAGGACGCTCTTATAGAGATATTGTTCCGTTTCTACCTCTGGGTCCAGCCGAGTGAGATGAACTACCACAGGTGGTGGAGAATGCAGACGGAATCTCCAGCGAACTCGTGTGATGGCTACCAGAGGTATTGCATTTCCTGGTTGAAGGAGGCCACAGGCCAGCGTATGATGTCAGGCAAAAAGGAGGACCTGTTCAAACATCTTTTACAAGCGCAGCAGCAAATCACAGTAAAAGGGTGTAAATGGAGTACAACAGTATTTGGCTAAGTCACAGAAAAAGACCCCACTGAACTATATTGCACTATATTAAAAGATAACTTTTATTATTAAGTTTAAAATATCCAACTGGAGCACAAAACAAATACCATGACCAAATATGACAAGAAAAAAAGGCTAGATAGGAAAGGCCACAGGAGGTGCCTCATCCTACTCTCAGTTGTACGCACCCTACCTACCAGTGGAGGTTGGCACCATGTTTCTGTGCAAATGGTGCCTCCACTCACCGTCGACTGTCCCTTCTATCTCTGAAAAACCTTGTAAGGGAAGGTGGAAAACTAACATCCAAAAAATATCCACTGTTGGGATGCAGGAAAAAATTGCAGAAATCAGGGGGGAGGGGGAAGAATAGATAAGATGTACGATACAGGTCAGGGCTATGATATATCTGTCCCTGTTCTCACCGTGCCTGACAGTGGAGGTTGGCACCCTTATATTATGATAATGAAATTAGGCCCCCGCTCCTCAACGGGTCTCCCACGGTACCCCTGATAAGGACTTGGGAAAAAATAACATGACTTGTATTATGTAAGGTGCTAGCATGTTTTAAAGACATGGAAAACCGTGAGGTCAAATATCAAATTTAAAATATGATGCCACTGGAGCTCATCAAGGGAAATTGCATTGTGCTTAATAATACAAAATCAGTTTAGCAGATGTAAACACATGCATCATTTATGATATGGCAGAGAAAAATCCCCCTCATCATTCTTCATCCAATTTCCCAGACCATAGCACCTTTGCCATAATAAATGAGCCATAAACCAACAAAGCATGTATATCCACAATCAACTCGACACGTTTCCCCTCTACAATAAGGTTCATCTGGAGTATGTATACATGTTGAAAAGGACTGCTTAGCTCCTCATCTGATGCTATGAAGAAAAATGTGAAGTCCTCAGCACCTAGGGTGAGTCCCCTCCAGATATGGTGCTTAGATTTTAAAATTAGCAAATATAAGTACCATATCTAGTGGCCTGTGTGCCCCCATTCTTAAACGGGCAGCGCGTGCACATAGTAAAATGTCCCCAGCGAATGACTGGGAGGCATTTAGTATCACAGTACACCTCCAAGATGGCTCCTAGCCAATAGCTGGGAGGTATCTGGTATGAAAGACTCCCTCCCCTTAGGAAGTTGCTGAAGCAGCAAAATTCATTAGTGTGTAGTTTATCCTACTAGTGAAATGTGAGGTGCCCTCGTCCTGGTGTGGGGAGGAGGACCCCCATATAGTGTTTGGGCCGGAACCAAGGGGACCGCCATCAGAGTTATTGAAGGAAGCACAACAGGGGGATTACAAAGGGAGACATGCGACTGAGGTTGTCAGGGCAACAGGGGGTGGGGCTAGGGTAAAAGGAGCAGGGGACGCGCTGAAGTGGCAGTTGGGGAAGAGAGGGAGTGAAGGCAAGAGGCAGGGTGACTTGCAGGGGCACCGAGAGGAGCCTGCGAGGAGAAAGCAACCGATTGACCGACAAGAGAGACGTGAGAGACTGTGCCCAGAGACTGCTCCCTGCTCCCGTTCTGAGAGAATTATCCCCGCTAACCCCCGCCTTGAAGGGAGAGGAACTATACCTCCGGTTGTGGCCGTGAGTACTGGTAACCAGGCCTCAGAGACCTGGGCCCTTCCCCCTGCCTTCCCCCATCACGCCGACCCGGCCATCATCGGCCTCAAGATACGCCACATTGTCACAGGCGGGATAAAAGGCTCGCTACCCTGGCTTAGGAAGAGACTCCTTGGTAAAGGACTGCTACAGGCCTTTCTGGGGAACTGCGTCATCACCGTGCGCCACCTCCATCATTTACTTCAGGGCCCGTTGAGCCCCAACGGCACTGCTTTCTTCAGGGCCTGTTGCGCCCCAGCGGCAGCATTTTCTTCAGGGCCTGTTGCGCCCCAGCGGCAGCGTTTTCTTCAGGGCCTGTTGCGCCCTAGCGGCAGCGTATCCTTCAGGGCCTGTTGCGCCCCAGCGGCAGCGTTACCTTCAGGGCCTGTTGCGCCCCAACGTCCCCGTTTCCTTCAGGGCCTGTTGCGCCCCAGCGGCAGTGTTTCCCTCAGGGCCTGTTGCACCCCAACATCCTCGTTTTCTTCAGGGCTTGTTGCGCCCCAACGGTATTATTTTCTTCAGGGCCTGTTGCCCCCACCGACGTCACTTTCCTCAGGACAGCCGCCTCAGTGACCTCAACGCGGCCACGCTACTGAACCCCGCAGTCCCTGAAAGGCTAAGTGAAACTATATTTGGTTAAGTTTGTTGAGTCCCTGCGTGGACTGTTGGTGTTGTTTCTTTATCCTTGTTTTGTTCAGCCTAGCCCATCAGCTAGAGTTATATAAACGTGATTTCGAAAACCACCATTCGTCTAGTGTCTCGTCACTGCATCCTGCGAACCTGTATGACCCTACACTTGGCGTAGTCGGCAGGATGCAGTCTCCGAGCATAGACGGTGGTGGCGCAGGTCAGGGGGAAGCTGTAGAATCTGTAAATAATGAGGGCCCCCGTACTAGCATTTCATTGGGGGCCATGCTGAACAGCCTGCCTAGATTTTCCGGCTTCAATAATATGCTATGGAGCTGGACAGAGCGAATGCGGGGGCTCTTTCGGATGCACCCAATGACCCCTGACCTGGAAGCTGAAGTGGCACTCATGGCCCTAGACGGGGAGGTGCGGAGGTCAGTGATGTTGATACCTCCGGGGCACCGCAACACTTTTGAAAAGGTGTTGCAGATAGTGGAACATACCCACAGAGATCCCACTGATGTGGGAGAGTTAAGGACCCGTCTGTTTAGTCGGATGCAGGCAGAGGGGGAGACGATTACTCAGTATATGAATGTGCTCCAAGAATTGCATACGGCTATTGAAAGAAAAGACGGGGTAGGGGTAGGACCTGTTGACATTACCCTACGTGACCTACTGGTGACTGGACTGCGAGATCCACTGATAAAACAGGCATTACGGGAACAGATCAGAATGAATCCCCAAATAGATTTTTCAGAAGTGGGAAGTCAGGCACGGGTTCGGGAACAAGAGCAGGGGATGGCGGTCCCCGTGGGGAAGGTCCGAGGTGTGGAGGCCTCCTCGAACACAGTTGAGGAACCCCAGTTGGCGGAGGTGATGAAGCGAGAATTGAAAAATATTAAGAGCGAGTTGGCTGAAGTAAAGAGAAGAACCGAACCAGAGACTGGACGACCCAGTGTTAATCCCGGTCCCTGGGGGTCACGTTCTCCGCGGGGTGGTCAACCTATACCGGCCCGGTGTTATGAGTGTGGAGAACCAGGCCACTTCGCCCATGAGTGTCCGCGGCGTGTGAGATACCCACCCCGGCGGCCATTAAACTAAAGGGCTCTGGGCTGGGGGGACGCCGCTCGGAGCCGAAAACCACAACTAGGGGTGGTGGAAGTCCCGAAGATTTGATAGCAAATTGTCCGGTAGTTTGGGCAGAAGTAGAGGGCCGGGCCGTCCGGTGTATGGTGGACACGGGGTCACAAGTAACCACTATGCCCGCAGCGTACTTTCAACGAAACTTTCCAGAGGCAGCAAGGCCTCAGTGGGGACCCATGATTAGACTAGTAGCTGCTAACCAACTGCTGGTCCCAGTTGCCGGGGTAGTGTGGGTGCAGATGACGTTGTGCGGTAAACCCCTCGGCCGCAGAGGGGTGGTGCTGACTCAAGGAGAAGCTGATCAACGACACCCCGTCACCCTAGGCATGAATATTTTAAAAGAGTTTGGTAACCTGTTGCTTAATGATCCCACATAAAGGACACTGAAGCAGTGGGTTTCTCGCACAGCTCAGGGACAGGTATTCCAGCAGCTGGTGCGAGGTGCGCGGGTGCATCGGGACTGCCAGGAGGGTGAGGCTCTGGGTAAGGTCATCGCGTCAGCGGCACCCCTGCTTGTGCTGCCTCCTGGACAGAAAGTGGTGGCCCTGCAAATTTGGGCCCCGATACCTTTGGAGGGCGTAGAGGTGCAGGTGGAGCCGTGTAACTCAGAGCACTTACCTCCTGGCATACTGGTGGCTCGTTCCCTCGCTACGGTGCAAAAAGGAACCATCCTGGTCCGCTGCGTTAACCTTGAAGACCGAGATACCATTCTGAAAGCCCGGACTGTACTGGCCAAACTAGTAAAGCCTTTAGAAGAAGTGCTGCCTGCTCCTGCAGTTCAATTACGAGTACACCCCGAGGATCCTTGGGAGGTAACAATACGAACCTTACAGGCCCTCGAAGTCTCGACACAAGAGAAGGGCCGAAATATTTTGGAGCAGATGCGGGCTGAGCTTTCTGGACTAACTGCGGCCCAACTTTCACAAGTAAAAGCATTGCTGGGACAGTACCACGAAGTATTTGCTAGCCATGAGGATGACTTTGGGTGTACCACCGCCATCACTCATGAGATCCCCACAGCAGGAGCGGCCCCTATCCGAGAACGATATCGACAGATCCTGCCACAACTCTATCAAGAGGTGAAAACTTTGCTGGCTCAGATGCTGCAAAAAGGGGTGATATGGGAAAGTCAAAGCCCTTGGGCGGCCCCCATCGTGTTGGTCCGGAAGAAAGATGGTACACTACGATTCTGTGTGGATCATCGTAAATTGAATGCTTGCACTATCAAAGACTCATACCCACTGCCCCGCATAGAAGAATCTCTGTCTGCATTGGGCAAAGCAACATATTTTTCGACCCTGGACTTGGCCAGTGGGTACTGGCAGGTGCCCATGTCAGAAGAGGACAGAGCTAAGACGGCGTTCATAATGCCCATGGGACTGTTTGAGTTTAATCGTATGCCATTCGGGCTGGCCAACGCCCCCGGGACCTTTCAGCGATTGATGGAGCGATGTTTAGGAGATCTCAATTTTGAGGCCACGTTGATCTACCTGGACGACATCATTGTCCATGCCGCCTCCTTCGAGGACCACCTGAAGCGGTTGGGACAGGTACTCAGCTGGCTGCAAAAGTACGGGTTGAAGGTGAAGCCTCAGAAATGCCACCTATTTTGCTCTCAGATTGAGTATCTGGGTCATGTCGTTTCGGCAGAGGGTAAAGGGATCACGGAAGTAGAGTTGGACCCCGAAGAGCCTCAGCCCTGGACCGGAGTGTCGTCTTGGGTCCGAAATCATCGCCACAGGCTGCAAACTCTTCACCGAATTGTACATACCAAACTTCAAGACTGGGAACACCCAGGGAAGAATACAACCTCCCCTCCCCATCTCCAAAACGGGGACCGTGTGCTTGTACTAGATCAACGCCCCCAGAATAAACTGGAGTCACTTTGGGAAGAGAGTCCTTATCGGGTACTACGCCGTATCCATCCAGAAGGACCTGTGTACGAAATACGGCCCGAGCAGGATGAAACACTGCCCACCCGCATTGTGCATCGTAATATGTTACGCCCGTGTATTTCCACCGACCCGAAGCAACTGGAACCTGCCCCAAAGACATCCGAACCGGAGTCCATATGCTGGGACTCGGAAGTCGAGGATTTCCCTCCAGTTCCCAAGGGCCCTCCACCCAATAATGAGCCAGTTGACACAATTAACCCACCAGCATCATGCAGCCCACCGACGTCCACCACCCCAGAAGATTCCACCCCAGAAGATTCCACCCCAGTCGAACTTAGACGCTCCGAGCCGTCAACAGCCGGCAAACCCCCCGAATGGTATGAACAAGATCAGTTCGTATGGCAACGAATATTAACACCTTTACAGGCCAATCTTAATAGACTAACTCCCTCACCCGAGGACTGGCGAGCTTACAGGGTGGGGGAATGTGGGGAGGAGGATCCCCATATAGTGTTTGGGCCGGAACCAAGGGGACAGCCATCAGAGTTATTGAATCAAGCACAACAGGGGGATTACAAAGGGAGACATGCGACTGAGGTTGTCAGGGCAACAGGGGGTGGGGCTAGGGTAAAAGGAGCAGGGGACGTGCTGAAGTGGCAGTTGGGGAAGAGAGGGAGTGAAGACAAGAGGCAGGGTGACTTGCAGGGGCACCGAGAGGAGCCTGTGAGGAGAAAGCAACCGATTGACCGACAAGAGAGACGTGAGAGACTGTGCCCAGAGACTGCTCCCTGCTCCCGTTCTGAGAGAATTTTCCCCGCTAACCCCTGCCTTGAAGGGAGAGGAACTATACCTCCAGTTGTGGCTGTGAGTACTGGTAACCAGGCCTCAGAGACCTGGGCCCTTCCCCCCCTGCCTTCCCCCATCACGCCGACCCAGCCATCATCGGCCTCAAGATATGCCACATTGTCACAGGCGGGATAAAAGGCTCGCTACCCTGGCTTAGGAAGAGACTCCTTGGTAAAGGACGGCTACAGGCCTGTCTGGGGAACTGCGTCATCACCGCGCGCCACCTCCATCATTTACTTCAGGGCCCGTTGAGCCCCAACGGCACTGCTTTCTTCAGGGCCTGTTGCGCCCCAGCAGCAGCGTTTTCTTCAGGGCCTGTTGCGCCCCAGCGGCAGCGTTTTCTTCAGGGCCTGTTGCGCCCTAGCGGCAGCGTATCCTTCAGGGCCTGTTGCGCCCCAGTGGCAGCCTTACCTTCAGGGCCTGTTGCGCCCCAACGTCGCCGTTTCCTTCAGGGCCTGTTGCGCCCCAGCGGCAGTGTTTCCCTCAGGGCCTGTTGCACCCCAGCGGCAGCGTTACCTTCAGGGCCTGTTGCACCCCAACGTCCCCATTTCCTTCAGGGCCTGTTGCGCCCCAACGTCCTCGTTTTCTTCAGAGCTTGTTGCGCCCCAACGGTATTATTTTCTTCAGGGCCTGTTGCCCCCACCGACGTCACTTTCCTCAGGACAGCCGCCTCAGCGACCTCAACGCGGCCACGCTACTGAACCCCGCAGTCCCTGAAAGGATAAGTGAAACTATATTTGGTAAAGTTTGTTGAGTCCCTGCGGGGACTGTTGGTGTTGTTTCTTTATCCTTGTTTTGTTCAGCCTAGCCCATTGGCTAGAGTTATATAAACGTGATTTCGAAAACCACCATTCGTCTAGTGTCTCGTCACTGCATCCTGCGAACCTGTACGACCCTACACTGGTGTGGTCAGTGTCCTGAACCCGAGTGCCTGGTCCGTGCGGCCATTGTCTTGAACCTGTTCCCCTGGTCCGTATGCGGCCAGTTCCTGCACCTGCTCCCCTGGTCCATGTGCCACCAGTGCCTGAGCAGGCTTATCTGGTCCGTGTACTGCCAGAGCCTGAACCTAGTCCAAGTGCGGCCAGTTCCTGAAACCTCGTACCTCAATCTCTTTCTCTCCGGCTTTATAGAACCAGTCTCTGAATCAGCCAAGTCTGAACATAGCCCAAATCCGTGTCAGAAACCATTCTGTAGAGGTGCCAGAAATTACTAGTTTGAATGGAACCCTAATCCTTAATCAGTGTCAGTGAACCCGATCCCTGAGGTCAGCATCTGCAGTACCGGAATCTGCCTAGGAGTGGTACCTAGTGGCTTCCTGCAGCCCATCCTGTCTCCACCATCAGGAGCTCCATTGAACACCAGGTAGCCGCTTAGCTATGCCCCTCCCTAGGCAGGCCTGGCCCTGTGGCACAGGGTGTCCACGAACCATGTGAGCCACCATTGGTCAAAGCATCTTTTAAGCTCTATGTAGATACAGGAAGTCAATTTTCCCTATATGAGTCATAAGTCACTGCTAAAGTCCTTGTCTGGGGATCAACGGGTCAGGAGTTGAAGAGGGGAATAATAAATTCAGGGATAATAGACTTACTGTTTCTACGTAGAGCAGAAAAAAAAGGGGAGGAAAAACTGGGTGAAAAGGCAAAGGGAGCAATTTTAAGTACACAGTGCTTTAATATGATAACTGCAATAAATTAAGAGGATAAAAACTTTGATGGAATGGAAGTATCAAAATATTCGGAGATCAATACCAGAGCTAGAGCCAAAGGATTAATAGAGAAGAGTTGTCTAAAATATCCTGACCAGAAAGCAGAATATCATATTAGCACATCAGGTAGCATCCTAAATACAACGAGCGCAGGGATACATAACTATGAAGTTTATTGGGGACATTGTGACTGCCAATTAGCTGCCCAATCAGCCCACCGTTTCCCAGTCATTCAGACCTTTGATTGATCAGACTCTCAGGAACCTGAGTCGTCGGGCAGTTAAGCGCACGTTATATGAACATACCAGAACCGATTACATGAAAAAACCATATTCTCTTAAAGAAGAGGGGAATACTCTCACATAGAGCTATATAGGACAACAGAGAGTTTAATAATCCCAACTAAGTATATACTGTAATAATAACGATAAAGTATTTGCCGCATCAATTAAATACAAAAATATCTTTATTCACAACTTAATACAAATAAACAAATAAGTGCAAATATACAAAAAATCCATACAGTAAAAATCATTAAATACTGGATAGAACAGATGGGCAATGATACAACCAAGCAAAAAGGTAGGCAATCCAACTAAATAGGGGCATTCAGGACTAGATGCACATTGCTCAGTCATAAAAGTTCAAACATATACTGTATGTCCGAGCGTCCCCAGATCAAGTTGTATGATGGAGGGTAGAGTAAACGTAAACAAGCTCAGCATATTGGCTCTTTGTTAATCCAGTGTATGTATATAGTACGGCATTGAAGGAGGGTAGACTGACATGTGGACCTGTCTGATGAAGAAGGAACATGTAAAATATGTTGTGTACACTGTTTGATGAGAATTCGTATACATGTAATCACGGAAATCACGCCTCCCAAGGAAGCAGTGCGAAACGCGCGTCGGGGCAAAAGGACGTCCAGGTATCTCCACCAGCACACATAGGTATGGATTTGTCCAGCGTTTACTTTTATTATTTTTGTTGGTCTACTTTTAGATTCATTCACATGAGTTAGAACCTTTTCATAGGGTAATTTTCAGGCTTTAAACATACGTTGGGCATTTGTCCTTTATATTTAGACATAGAGGTACACCCATTTTTGGATATATTTCTTACTATGTTATATTGCTGCAACGTTTTTATTTACTAACTATGTTATTACCCTTGCCATGTGACTCATTCATATTAGTAGCTGCAAAGGTTATAAATATTATTGCATCATTTTATGGTGTAATGCTGTGATGTGAGACCCTATGGACATATAGTCCTTCATTTGTATTTTCCAGCATTTTTTCTTATGTACTTTGTCTTTATGTTTCAATAAAGTATATTTTTATAAAGTATACACCATTGTGTGGTATCAATTTTGCATTATGTTGCTACCACAAAAGTTGTGAATTCGTATACATGTCTAAGGAAACAGCTAGAATTAGTAAGAGATGGTGTAGCACTGGGTTTTGGCCACTAGATGGAGACATAGGGTAGTGAGCAAAGGGCTTAACAGCAGCTGAAGCTGGGAAACGCAGTGTCATGGTGGGTGGAGTTACGGGACTAAGGAAGGAAATTCTCAAGAAAGGGGATAAAAGGAAAGAGAGTCCCAGGGTCAGGCAGAACACCCCGGAGAAGAGAGAGAGAGAAGAGCTCAGGAGAAGACGGAGGAAGGAAGAGCTCAGGAAGAGAGAGACAGAGGAGAGAGAGACGGATATCTGGGGGGGTGGCCCTGACAGGACAGCTGCTGAATAAAGAACGCCTGGGGCACCAGATGGCTGGACACTGAAGAGGCAGTAAGTGTCGCAGTGGGCAGACTCGACCAGGGGAAGCACTGTGGCCATGGGCCTAACAGCAGCCACGATGAAAGAACCCAGAGGGTCATCGCTAACAGGAGTAGAAGGAGGTGACAGGTACCTGGGCTAAGGTGCAGAAGCTGTTGTATTGCTGTGTATGTCATGGAAGATACCCCACAAAGTGGACCTGATTGAACGAGTTTCTGTGTCTGTCTTCAGTCTGTCTCGCAGCCGAAAGGGACCACCCCCCAGTGGGCACACGTACTACAGCATCATAGCCAAACATACTGAGAACCATCAATAAAGGGCCTTGCATGCAAATAAATCAGAAAGATGAAAGAGCCTCTTACCCATTGATGCCAGAACCTATGCGCAGATGCCCCAATTGCACTTTGGATGCCAAGCCCAACATGGCTGCCAGCATTGCTGAAAAAACTGAATAGGTACCGCTTGGCAGAAGATTGCATCACAAAAGTTAGACGAGGTGAGTATGTGACAGCTTTATGATGATTACAAATCACATCACTTTAATCTGTGGCGGTGCCAAAGATAAGGTCTTTTGTGTGGAGTGGTCAACCTTTTCTCATAAAGACCAACCCTTGGCTCCGAACCACATAATTAGTAAATTAGCCATTGTGTTCTTTACGATCCGCTCTTTACATTTATATCCCTTTATCTTCCCAGTATGTATTTTCTTAAGCCTTATACAGCAATCAGACACGAGCAAAGAAGTTCCAAGTTCACAAGATGTTGAAAATGAGCTTCACACCAAGATCACGACTTGAAAGGAGCGAGTTTTATTCACTCTTGTACTTATGTCGCTTCTAACAAAAGGGTTTACAGCCTGAGTGGCGTACAATCCAGTGGTTAATATCACTGCTATAATTGTGACTCTGTATGATGTCACACCGGTGATAAATTATAACCTACAGATTCCGTGCCAAGTGAAATGTTTCATACATTCTTTGCTCTCTCTGTTCAGCTCTTATTTAGGAAATAGGGATACTGAGGATGTTCTCTGTGGTCAGCCAATCAATTTGGAAAGCAATAAAATGTTTCATCTGCTATTTAACAAATGTCGGAATGATTTACAGTGATTTCATTCTTGTGGCCAAGAATATAATGAGAAAAGGAAACAGTACAAGACAGACCCATCCTCATACACAGAGGATTAGGAGGCTCCGAAATGGTAATATCAATTTGTTCCATTGAGCTTGAAAAGCAAACAAAACTTATCAAACTGATATTTTATTATCAAGATGGAGCTAATCTGTGAGATAAATGAGTTGTCTAGTGATAACAAGCCCTGCAATCCTGTAGCGGCACCCAGATCACACTAAGTTATATGCAAATATTACAGTTTTCAGTGTTACATTGCATTTTGTCTACATATTCTTTAGCTCACATTGAGATTTTGCTTTTGCATTGCGGTTAAACCAGCAAGGCATCTGCACATCCCCATTATTTTTTTAGGATGCCCTGACTTTGCTTGCTTCATTAGTGAGAACTTGACAAGCAGAAATGTGCCACTTAGAACCTTCCACTTTAAGATATAATGCAAAGTTCAATTATCTGGCATATTTTGTCCTCCAAGATTTGTAGAATAATAAACTGCAGGGGCTGATACAATAGGTAACCAGCAGGCATTCAAGAAATCAACATACAGTAAGTCAATATACAACTAGAGTCAACGTACAGGCTCATATGAACCATGGCTCATGTCTCTTAAACTACCGAACAATACGTCTGGCATAATTAAGAGTAAATGCTGTCGTCACAGTTTGCATACCAAAAATTTTAGCTTTTTTTCTTGCTGCATTCTTTAATTTTCCCTGGTAACACCGAAGATTTTTAAAAAATGGCATAAAAATAAAAACTCAAAGATTATTTAAGAGTATGTGCACACGTTGCACTTTTGCAGTGCTTTTTCAGCATGTTTTTGCTGAAAAAATGCAGTCTTTACAGTGCACATTCACACCGTGGTCGTTAAAGGGAACCTGTCACCCCCCAGGGCATTTTTAAGTAAAAGAGCCACCTTCAGCAGTACTAATGCTGCATTCTGTGAAGGTGGCTCTTCTGTTTCTGATCCCCAGGAACACCGAAATATTAACTTTTATAAATATGTCCCCATACCTGTAATGCATCCCATAGGTATGGTGCGTCCCCCTGTAGCAGCCGCCTCCCCGCCGTCAATCATGCCCACCCTTCGCCGCCTCCTCCTGCCTTGCTGTCGCCATTACATGGCACAGCGCAGGTGCTTGCCGGCAACAGTTCTCGGGCATGTGAGGTGCGCGCTGCCCGGGAACTGACATCAGGCTATCACGCCTGCATGTTTCGCAGGTGCCAGATCCCACCCCGTGGTGTGTTATGATGTATTCACACTACGGGGCTGGGAATCGGGAGCCTGCAAAACACGCAGGCGCGATAGCCTGATGTCAGTTCCCGGGCAGCGCGCACTGCACATGCCCGAGAACTGTTGCCGGCAAGCACCTGCGCTGTGCCATGTAATGACGACAGCAAGGCAGGAGGAGGCGGCGCAGGACGGGCATGATTGACGGCGGGGAGGCGGCTGCTACAGGGGGACACACCATACCTATGGGATGTATTACAGGTATGGGGACATATTTATAACAGTTAATATTTCGGCGTTCCTGGGGATCAGAAACAGAAGAGCCACCTTCACAGAATGCAGCCTTAGTGCTGCTGAAGGTGGGTCTTTTACTTAAAAATGCACTGGGGGGTGACAGGTTCCCTTTAACAAACAAAACCTACAATAAAAGCAATGGCGAAATATCATGTAAGGAAAGCTAGTTGTAGTAACATAGTAACATAGTTAGTAAGGCCGAAAAAAGACATTAGTCCATCCAGTTCAGCCTATAAAATTCTGTCAGAATAAATCTCCAGATCTACGTCCTTCTAAAGAACCTAACAATAACTGTAAGATACAATATCGTTATGCTCCAGGAAGACATCCAGGCCTCTCTTGAACCCTTCGACTGAGTTCGCCATCACCACTTCCTCAGGCAGGGAATTCCAGATTCTCACTGCCCTAACAGTAAAGAACCCTCTTCTATGTTGGTGGAAAAACCTTTTCTCCTCCAGACGCAGAGAATGCCCCCTTGTGACCGTCACCTCCCTTGGTATAATCAGATCCTCGGAGAGATATTTGTATTGTCCCCTTATATACTTATACATGGTTATTAGATCGCCCCTCAGTCGTCTTTTTTCTAGACTAAATAATCCTAATTTTGCTAATCTCTCTGGGTATTGTAGTTCCCCCATCCCCTTTATTAATTTTGTTGCCCTCCTTTGTACCCGCTCTAGTTCCATTATATCCTTCCTGAGCACCAGTGCCCAAAACTGTACACAGTACTCCATGTGCGGTCTAACCAGAGATTTGTACAGAGGCAGTATAATGCTCTCATCATGTGAATCCAGACCTCTTTTAATGCTCCACATGATCCTGTTTGCCTTGGCAGCCGCTGCCTGGCACTGGCTGCTCCAGGTAAGTTTATCGTTAACTAGGATCCCCAAGTCCTTCTCCATGTCAGATTTACCCAATGGTTTACCATTCAGTGTGTAATGGTGATATTGATTCCTTCTTTCCATGTGTATAACCTTACATTTATCATTGTTAATCTGCATCTGCCACCTTTTGGCCCAAGTTCCCAACTTGTCCAGATTCATCTGTAGCAGAATACTATCTTTTCTTGTTTTGACTGCTTTACATAGAATCATAGAATCATAGAATCATAGAATCGTAGAGTTGGAAGGGACCTCCTGGGCCATCTGGTCCAACCCCCTGCTCAAAGCAGGATTCGCTAAATCATCCCAGTCAGATGTCTGTCCAGCCTCTGTTTGAAGACTTCCATTGAAGGAGAACTCACCACTTCTCGTGGCAGCCTGTTCCACTCATTGATCACTCTAACTGTCAAAAAGTTTTTTCTAATATCTAATCTGTGTCTCCTCCCATTCAGTTTCATCCCATTGCTTCTAGTCTTTCCTTGTGCAAATGAGAATAAAGTTGATCCTTCTACAATGTGACAGCCCTTTAGATATTTGTAGACAGCAATTAAGTCTCCTCTCAGTCTTCTCTTTTGCAAACTAAACATTCCCAAATCCTGCAACCTTTCCTCATAAGACAGGGTTTGCAGACCGGTCACCATTCTGGTCGCTCTTTTCTGAACTTGCTCCAGTTTGTTGATGTCTTTTTTAAAATGTGGTGCCCAAAACTGGACACAATATTCCAGATGAGGTCTGACCAAAGAGGAGTAGAGGGAAATAATGACTTCACGTGATCTAGACTGTATGCTTCTGTTAATACATCCTAGAACTGCATTTGCCTTTTTTGCTGCTGCATCACACTGTTGACTCATATTCAGTCTGTGATCTATTAGTATACCCAAGTCTTTTTCACATGTGCTGTCACTTAGCCCTATTCCTCCCATTCTATATATGCTTTTTTCATTTTTATTGCCCAGATGTAGTACTTTGCATTTCTCCCTGTTAAAAACCATTCTGTTAGTTACTGCCCCCTTCTCCAGTTTATTTAAATCTTTTTGAATCCTCTCTCTCTCTTCTCTAGTATTAGCTATCCCTCCTAGCTTTGTGTCATCAGCAAATTTAATCAGTTTACCCTCAATTCCTTCATCTAAATCATTGATAAAGATGTTGAACAATACAGGGCCCAGGACAGAGCCCTGTGGTACCCCACTTGAGACATTCTTCCAACTGGATGTGCAGCCATTTACGACCACTCTTTGGGTCCGATCACTAAGCCAACTATGAATCCACCTAACAGTTGCCTTGTCCATTCCATACTTAGTCATTTTTTCAATAAGGATTGTATGAGAGACTTTGTCAAATGCTTTGCTGAAGTCAAGATATACTATATCTACAGCATTTCCTTGATCCACCCAATCAGTGATACCGTCATAGAAGGAAATTAAGTTAGTCTGACATGACTTATTAGTTACAAACCCATGCTGACTCTGTTTGATCACTTCATTCTTATCCAGGTATTGACTTACATGTTGTTTAATAATTTGTTCAAAGATCTTTCCTGGTATAGAAGTCAGACTCACCGGCCTATAGTTGCCTGGGTCCACCTTCTTCCCCTTTTTGAAGATAGGAACAACATTTGCTCTTCTCCAGTCTTCTGGCACTTCTCCTGTTCTCCAAGAATTTTCAAAGATTATGGAGAGTGGTTCAGAAATTTCTTCTGCTATCTCCTTCAGTACTCTGGGGTGTAATTCATCTGGACCTGGAGACTTGAATTCATTTAGGTTAGCTAAGTGTTTCCTCACTATCTTTCTGTTTATAGATATCCTGGATTCTTCTATTCCCTTAATAGGACAGTGAATAACAGTTGGTGTTACATTTCCTTTCTGAGAGAAAACAGATGCGAAATAGGAATTTAAAAGTTCAGCCTTCTCAACATCCTGTCATACATAGTTTTGTATCATCTGCAAATATTGATATTTTACTGTGCAAACCTTCTACCAGATCGTTAATAAATATGTTGAAGAGAATAGGTCCCAACACGGACCCCTGCGGTTCCCCACTGGTCACAGCGACCCAGTTAGAGAATATACCATTTATAACCACCCATACATAAGTACATATAAATTACATTCACATTAACATTCATTTTTAAGACATAATGCAAAGCCAGGGACAAAAAGCTAAATTTAAAGGGTTACTTTAGAATAGCCAAGTTATCGCTTAACCAAAGTCCAGAAGATAAATTACTGATTGATAAAAGTCCAACCCATAGGACCCCCAGCAAACCAAAGATTGGAGCTCTATAATCACAAGAATAAGTCAGCAACAGTCATGAGGCACTTCTTGGGACCCCCAGCATAAGTGATTACTTGTTTATTGGGAATAACCTTATAAGGGGTATTTTGATAAGACCTTGTGCAGGAGTCTATATTTATGTTATTCTATGGGATCGTGCCCATGTTCGATGTTTTTCCTTGGACATAGCGGGTCTGAGGAAAAAAATCGCAACATGCCCGAGTTTGATCTGATATTCAGATCAGCAATTCAAGTCATTAAGTCTGTGGAAAACTTCGGACTACACTCGTATGACAGAATGGAGAAGATGGAGAAAAATTGTTTCCCCATCTTCTCATCTGATAAAATTGGATCACACTATGCTCACCATCTGACCAGACTGCAATTTGCTTAATCAGCCCAATTCTCTTGGATGACACAATATATGCTCGTTTGACGTAGCCTTAGCGTCATCATCAGTCTACAGGATAGGTGAGAACTACACTAATTGCCAAATGAAGGAACCTTGGACCTCTGAATTAAGCAGTGGTCACGCATGTGTGTAGCTTAAAAGTCTAGAAAGCCAAATATAAGTAGCGGTCACCAGGGAGCGCAGGGAAGGCGGTGAAGGAGGAATATTAAACAGGGTGGTCCAACACAGCTCTAGCCGTAAACCTCCAATGGAGGATGATAAGCTAGGACAGTGTGAGTGTACGGGCACACGAGATAAAGACGGACTGCCATCGAAACGCGATGTGGGCTAAAGAAACTTTTGCTTTGTCCTTAAGTCCTTAGCATTCCTCTGACCGTACACTCACACTGTCCTAGCTTAAAAGTCTAGGGTACTTGGGTACTTGGAAAGCTAGCAGCACATCTGTGGCCATTTGTGACCACCATTCCAACCAAATGGAAGAGAGAAGTTCCATGTTCTGAAGGTCAATGATATGATACTCTCAACAACTATATGGTAAGAAAAGATAATGGTTGCATCTGGGCTTTGTTGTCGTGAAAGAGGGTTGAGTCTGAATCCATCACCTTATATCAAAAATTGAAGATGCTAGCTACCCACAGGCTATTGTTACGTTCGGGACAGTAGAGGATTCACATGTCTTTTGTTGTGGCCATAGGTTGCCATGGACCTTGTAGCACAACTTATTACTCTATTCTTATTATTAGTTAAATGTTCTATTTATATTGTGTATTTTACAGATGAATATACATTGTTAGGGACTCTTCTTGCTATCTTTTATGTCGCTACTCATCCTTAAGTTTATAAAAATGCTTAATACTTAAACACATATGACAACTAGATAAATCTGAAAAGTTCAATGTATATTACAATGTTTATTTCTGCCAATGTGGCTACTATGACTGATATGCAAAACATGTTGTGAAAAACAGGTAAAGTGTCTTGCTTGTGATGTTAACGAATAACAACTTGTGAGGGAAATGTCCAGGTTAGATTATGTCCAACAACCAGAAAGTGCCTGCATCATTGCTAGCTATTAGTGGGGGTGAGTAGTGCTTTCTACTCATGGTTCACCATAGTAAGAGCCACAGAATCCTCAGCGTGTATTGTGTAGTTTGTCTCAGATGAGGGAGACCAGCTGGCCAGAAAGAACAAGTAACACCAGAACGGAGAGAAGGTGAGGATATCTAACACAGATGGGAACAGATTGTTTTTTTTTCATGTCTACTGGGCAATTAGGTTTCCACTATGGATTCAGAGTTACCAGATCAGGGGGTATCTGAATAGTGATCTCTAAATAATGCGTCTAAATAGGTTCGCCACCACGAACAGGATTGATGCTTGAGTGTGAGGGAATGACAACCATTGATTACGTGAATAAGACTTGATGTGATATTTCAACATATTGTTGCTACTGGCCAGACATATGACTGTGCCAGGCTAAACATGGTGCCACTGAGGAGAGTGCTAGCAGACTACCTAGATTATTTCTATTTCAATGCAACTGTTGATGTATATGGTAATTATCTACCTCTGTTAGGATTATTACTTCCTTTCAGAACATTTGTAACCACCAAGTACGTTGTCCTTTAAGTCACATTGTAACCATCAAGTTTGTTGCCTCTTGATAAGTAAAGTTGTAAACTGACTGCTGTGAAAGGCTGCATCCTTTAACCATTTCTGAGTTGGGTAACCATTCTACCACCATGGGCGTCTGTTACCTAAATTTAAAATGGCAACTTCAACCTAAACCCCCATCTACCTCTCTAGCGTGAATACCTTTCTGCCACATAATACACCATGCTTATTTTGTGCCAGGTGCAAGGAACTTCAAGTAGTAACTTCTCACCTAGCTGTGATTCTTGGACTCCTATATGTGTCCCAATGACCTTTCATTGGAGAAGAGTGGTGATAAGCACATTTAATGCACAGGACAATATTTATGTGACCTGTCCCCAAAATATTTCAGTCTCATGTAAGAGGTCAACCAGACTACAATCTAAAATTTTGCAACTGTAGTTCTGGAGTTTTGATTTTGGAGTCTGTTTTGGGGCACTTAGTCAACGTGTGTGGAAAGAATATTTTTGACAAGATGAGCAAAAAGTATACTGCATAGTTTATTGATTCCTTTTTGATAACTCAAATGGATAATGCCACGTGGTAGACTCTTATATGATACTTAATATAAAACCCAATGAAAAAAAAGTTTTACTGGAACGAAATTTAAATCATGGTTCCCACACAACCTCCCGTGTGCATATATTTTTCTCAGCAGATAGAAAAGTCGAGCCTGTTTTCTTCCGCAGTGTTTAAAATGTATTGCCACTGCGGACTATTATATACACAATGAAAATAGTAACACAGGGCCAATTAATCCTTCAGATACTAGTCACATTATTCTTTGTTAATAAGCCTCTGAAGTGTAATTGGGAAAAACACAGGAAATCAGCAGAATCTTTAAAAATGGACATTTGCTGACTTTTTCCACTTCTAGACAAAACACCTGGTTCGGGATGCTCGCTGTGAGCAGCAGAGATCTGAATTCTTACTTGACCACAAATAGTTTAAGCAGCGACTCTGGTGAGTATTTTTAGAGCTTAGTTGGAGTCATCTAAATCGTAAAATTAAAGTGAGCGAAAATAAGAGCATACGTGTACACGAAAAAATGTCATGGACAGACGCGCAACCCATTTATGTTAACTATAGGGCATTACCGTCTCTATCTGATCCCTATAAACATGGCGATTGTCTTGTGCTCATAGGGGGGCAAAATGTGTAAAGTAAAATAATATAAACCAAAAAGAAATAATAAGAAATAAAAAATACACCTTTAAAACAAACCTCTGCTTTAAACATTCCATTCATAAACATTATTTCTTTTTTTTTAAATGTTTGTGTAGAGACATGAGGGGTCAGTGGGTGCTCTCGTCTGCTGGCCTGGTTGTCTTTAGAAAAAACCCATGGGTCAGGGCTCATCCCACTGAAACGCCATACTCTTTCCCTGTAGGCAGAATACTACTCAGACAACACAAGGTCAGGGTAACACAATAGAATGATACTTTATTGTATCACCAACAGTCAAAACCGGACTGCCGGATCCGGTGCCTGTTACGACCAGATCCGGCTTTTTCCCCGTGCTGTATCATTGCTGCCGCATTGCGCCGGATGGCAATGCGGCGCGTCCGTTTTTTTCTGGATCCGGAGAAAATAGCCGGTCCGGCGTCTGGAAAAAACGTAGCATGCAAACGTTTTTTCCCAACGCCGGACCGGTTTTTTGCACTGCGCATGCCCGGAAACCTTATCTGCCAGGAATATATCCGGCAGAAAGAAGGATCCGGTGTCTGCGTATGCGGCCGGATCCGGTAGTCCGGTTTTTCGCCGCCCCATGCCGCATACCGAAAGCCTGAAGTGTGAAAGCGGCCTATGACGTCTTTTCACTTCAAGTTGTGTCAACGTTAACCTTCCTTGGAGAGTGAATTAATTTAATGCTGCATGTTACTTGCTAGAATGCTTGAGAATTCAAAGGTGTGGTGCTTACTCATTAAGCAATAGTCATTTACTACATTTATTTCTGATTTTGGATAATCTTTTAATTTTTCACTCTTGCAGGCCTTGCAACTTAGATGACATCACGCGCGCTTCCATCCTGTTGGCGCACGCGCGGCTTCCATGACAACGCTCCTGACACTTGTGGTTTAGACTACTACATTCACAGCGTATGCATGATCCCCATTTTTTTGTGCATGCGCTGCCACCATGTCAACACTCAAAACACTTGTCTTAGACATTACATCTATAGCGCATGCACGATCTTCTTCGGCGCACGTGCGGCTTAAGTTATACACAATGCATAGGATTTATAACTCTGTCCTAGATTCCGTCTACCTCTGAGGGCACGCTACTCTTAATTTACATACTCCAGCTGGTGGCAATCATGCCCGGTTAAAAGAGATGCTCACAGCGTCCTTAGCACACATCATCCTGAAACGCTGGCGATGTACACACACCCTGGTGACTCAGGTATATACTGTATATCTCTTCAGTACGCCCGATCTAACAGCTTGGTGTATACACTTTTTATGCCTTCTCACTTGCAGGTTCTTTTATTTACAGTTTCTCACCCGTACAGCTCTTTACACTAAGGTAATCTCTTTCCTTCCATCTGTTCATGTTAGCTGCTATACCTGCCAAAACAGTGACCTTAAAATCACAGTAGAAAATGCATTTATCAATTGAAAAAGTTGATTTCTCTTCTAAATATATATAGTATAATGGACACTTATATGTTCCATATACATCAATACCATTTTTTAGTAATCTATTGATACATGCAAATGATTATAAAGGTGGAAGTTCATATCTGGTCTATTGTTTAATATTAATAAGAATTATGAATTTCTCATCTTTTAGATGTTGGTTCTTGGTGAGAGAGGATCTTCTCCATACAAGATTACGTTATTGAGTTCGCTATATCTGACAATTTTGATATATTATATCCTGATTATAATTAATTTTGATTAATCATGTTTATTACATGTATTTATCATGTTTGTTAAATGTGGTCAGTCATACAATTTTTTCTATGTTTAGATAAGCCGTGAACAAGGCCACCAAGGCCGAAACTTCGTTTTTTTGTCATATGAGCCAAGCGGCTGCTCTGGCATAGGAGGTGGGGAATCCTAAGGACAGTACGACCTCTCGGGTGTGGTCATAGCCATGTCTCAAGCCACCTCAAGGAGATTATCTCAGGCCTGTTCATGCCTTAAGAAAGGTTCATCCTGCTCCCTTCTGGTATCACACCCACTGCATACCAGCGATGTTGTCCCTCCATTTTGAGGAATGTGACCCTGGTTCTAGCCATCAGCTGTTGCAGTCTTCATGGCAAATGTTCCGTTTTTCCTGCCCAAGATGTGATGAAAGGTCTCAAACTCTTCAATGGACCACTTTCTCCACTGATGGTTGTAAGTAATGCCCACACCCAGGAATGCCAACTATTGGTAACTTGCGGCTAGCAGGCCTGATAAGATTTCTCCAGACCTGGTTCTGGCTCTTCTAACCAGCCTAGACCCCGCAGTCTGCTCACCAGTTCCTGGATCCTGGCTCTCTTGTCCATAGTCCACATGAACCCCAGCAGTAAAAGATGTGGCCTGGGTTTTGGCCTTGGTGGTATGGGTGAGAAATTCAACCCAGAACAAAAATTTTGAACGCTTTTTTGGAGAGCTAGATATTACACTAATGTACCCCAGACTACAGAATACTGTATGGGTGTGAAACTTAACCCAGCAACATTTTTAAATTCTTTTTTGGAGTGATAGATATCACATTAAAGTAACCCAGACCATGGAATACTGTATGAGTGAGTAACTGATCCAAGAAAAAAGTTTAAATGCTTTTTTGTAGTGTTAGATATCACATAAATGTACCCAATATTAATGAATACTGTATTGATGAGAACTTTAACTCAGCAAAATTTTTTAACGCTCTTTTGGAGTGATAGATATCACACTAAAGTTCGTCACACCACGGAATATTTCATGGCTTGGAAATTTAACCCCGCAAAGACATGTTATACTTTTTTTGGATTGTTATTTATCACAAAAATGTACCTCAGAGCTCACAACATTGTATGGCTGAGAAATTTAACTTAGGTAAATTTTTTAATGCTTTTTTGCAGTGATATAATGCACCCAAGACCACAGAATAATGTATGGGTGAGTAATTTAACCCAGAAAAATATTTAAACGCTTTTTGGAAGTGATAGATATCACAGAAAAGTACCCCACATCAAGGAATACTTTATAGGTGAGTAATTGAATCCATAAAAAAAATTTAAATGCTTTTTTGTAGTGTTAGATTTGACATAAATGTACACCACACCACGGAATACTGTATGGATGAGAAATTTAACACAACAAAATTTTTAAATGCTTTTCATGGAGTGTTAGATATTACAAAAATTTGCCCCATATCATGGAATATTCTATGTGTGAGTAATTTAATCCAGAAAAACATTTCAACACTTTTTTGGTGTGTTATATAACACTAAAATGTACCACAATGCATGTAATACTCAATGGATCACAGAATACTTTAAACTTTGAATTTTTTCACACAAACAAATGCTGCTATATATTTTGCAAGGACTACACAGGCTTAATCCCTCTCTACAGACTACACTCTGCCACTGACCCTGCTCCTGCAACTTTCTCTTCCTCCGTTGACTAAATGCAGAATGTATATGGTATAAAGAGCAAAGCAAATGATTAACCCTTGGAAGGGCTGTTAGTATGATGGTTCAGCTTCAGCATCAGTATCAACACTACATTCCTCTGATTCGTTATACTGAGCACACACACACATGGACAAGCATGGACACATGGACAAGCACTCTGTCTCCAAAGCAAACTGTCACAGAGCTGTGCAATTGGGTCATTATGCTGATATGGGCAGCTCCTGTTCTTTATAACCCCTGATGATGTCACACAGTCAGCCAAACACAGTAATACCACAACCAAGATGACTACGGCATTATAGTGGCATGCAGACAATCCCTGCAACTTAATGACTGTGTAACAGATGCCAAACATGCCGGTTGGGTATTCGAGTTTTACATCGAGCACCACCCAGTGACGAGTACATCCGAGCACCCAGATAATTTAGTGATATCCTAGCATCACCTGGTACTTTCACTCATTTCTAGTTATATGTCATTGCTATCAGAAATCTCAAAATGTTATTTTTTTCTTTATGTCTGAACAAACAAGTCAGTCTAACGAAGCAGAAAAGTCTAGTGTCTATAACTGGATGTGCTGCCCGTGCTTTCCATCTCATTAGAATACTCTTGTACAAAGGACTTTCTATAAAAAATGTCATTCTGAATCTCTCTTCCGTACTCTGCTAACACTATATCCATGTGAACTAATTAGAGTGTAGTCTATTGTAAATCTTACCTTGGAAGTGGCAATTCAATCAAGTTTGGGCTTGACACAGTGTAATAACTCACTGAAAAGAAAAAAAGAAATATGGTCAATGAAAAGCAAATTCTATTCAACTCCATGGAGCAAAGCAATAAAAAAGAGAAAATTCTTCTCAAAGACAAATTTGAATAGAAATGTCAAATGAAGATAATGTCAATAGGTAAGAACAGGGTCGTGAAGAAGAATCGTGAGAAGACAAGAGATCGGACCTAGGCGGTAAGAATTAATAATGAGAGGATGATGGTGATAAGTGGGGTGTAGGAAGTTTACGAGAACAGGAAGCAAGGGTAACCTCGCTATAAGAAGATCAGGGACAACCTGAAACTTCTTGTTATCTGTAAAATGTGTGAATTAAACAATAGAGACATGGATAATTAGTTCCCAGCATAGCTATTGTCTTTTAAGGACAAGTATGCAGAACAGATATACAATGTCTTGAAACTATATTCATACCCAACATTTTTTTTACTTTACACTCAAAGACTTTTTTATTGGGATTTTATGTGATATACCAACACAAAGTAGCAAGTAATTGTAAAGGAAAAGATACATGATTTTCTAAATATTTTAAAAATATAAATCTGAAAATTGTGATGTGCATTTGTATTCAGTAGGACTACATTTCACTGCAATTACTGCTGCAAGTCTTTTGGTGTATGTCTCTACAAGCTTTGCACATATAGAGGCTGACATTTTTGCCTATTCTTCTCTGCAAAACTTGCTCTAGCTCAGTGAGATCGGATACAGAGTGTCTGTGCACAGCAATTTTCAAGTCTCAATGGGATTTCAGTCTGGACAGTGATTGGGCAGGATCCGGCCTGCAGCAGTGACACCGGATGTGTATGCGGCGTCTGATATGGCTCGGACAGGATTTAATGGAGCCGCAGGAGGAAGATACATCGGGGACGAGAGAGACAGCCGCCGAAGGGTATGGGGGGGGAGGGAGGGGAAGGGGTGGCGGTTAGAGAGAGAGAGACACATGTGGGATTAACACTCAGTGTCCGGGTGACAGAGAGAGATCTCTCTCGCCCGGACACTGTGAGTGTTAACCCACAAGTGCCCGGCGAGAGAGATCTCTCACAAGTGTCCGGGTGAGAGAGAGATCTCTCTCTTGCCGGGCACTTGTGGGGTTAACACTCACAGTGTCCGGGCATGGGCTGTGTAAAAAGCTGTTCCGGCGCTGCAAAAAAACGTTGCAGGGAAGTTTTTTGCAGACAGGCATTTTTTGCCGTATCCGGCAAAAGCCGGACACGCCGCATGGCCATCAGGCGCAATGCGGCGATAATGCTAGTCTATGAGATAAAAGCCGGATCCGGTGACAACATTTTTCGCCTCATCGCGCCTGATGCTAAAAAACTGATGTCTGAAAGTAGCCTAACACACATGACTTTGCTTTGCTTTAAACCCTTCCATTGGAGCTTTGGCAGTATGTTTAAGGTCATTGTCCTGCTGAAAGGTGAACCTACTCCCCACTCTCATGCCTTTTGCAGTCTCTAACAGGTTTTCTTCCAGGATTTACTTGCATTTAGCTCAATCTTCTACCTATCAAGTCTGACCAGTTTCTCTGCCCCTGCTGAAGAAAAGCATAATTCTTCCACCAACATCATGGTTGATGTGGGGATGGTGTTTCCTAGGCAATTTGCAGTGTTAGTTTTCTGCCACACAAAACTTTTTGCATTTAGTCCAAAAAGTTTTTCTTTGGTCTCATCTGAGAAGAGCATCTTCTTTCACTTACTACCTGAAGTAAGTGAAAGAAGATGCTCTGCTCAGATGAGACCAAAGTAAAACTTTTTGGACTAAATGCAAACTGCTATCTGGTCTAGGTTAGGCATGGCCTTCTGACAGATAATCTGGCCTAAATTAACCCCTTTACCCCCAAGGGTGGTTTGCATGTTAATGACCAGGACAGTTTTTACAATTCTGACCGCTGTCCCTTTATGAGGTAGTAACTCAGGAACGCTTGCAGTGCGTTGTTCTGAGGGTCTCAGGGAAGCACGCAGGGAGCCCCCTCCCTGCGTGATGCTTCCCAATGCTACCGGAACGTTAAAATGCCGGGAGCGGTCCCTGACAGCTCCTGGAACATAGTGCCGGGTGTCAGCTGTGATAATCAGCAGACACCTGGCCACGATCAGCCGTGCTCCCCCCGTGAGCGCGGCCGATCGGTATGACATACTATCCCATCCACGGTCATACTGGCCTGGGTCACCTGGATGGGATAGTACGCCATATGTCAGAAAGGGATTACGATTATTACAATTATTTAATTTTTTATTTCATTCTTACTTTTACACTTTGTCCCACTTTAGGACACTCATTTTGTGCAGGCTGATCACTTCTATAGCATGCAGATCTGCATGCTATAGAAGCTGTCAGCGCTGCAGCTTCTATGCACTAACCTGAGAGACTTCCTGACATTCACTGCGCATGACAGGAGGACTCTCAGTTCTGGAGATCCAGATGTCGTCATGATGACATTGGGTCTCCATGGCAGCAATCGGGACCCCGTGTCATTCCACGGGGTCTCCGATCCAAAAGGCAGAGGGGCTGTCATGTTTGATCGCAGTGTTCCTGGGGTTAAAGTGCCGGGAGCTGATTGCTGATTGCTGATTGCTGATAGCTGATTGCTAATGACCTAATGACGTACTATTCCATCCATGGGCATTAAGTCTCAGGGCACATGGACAGAATACTACATCCAATTTCACAAAGGGGTTAACAGTGGTATAATCTGGGAAAATTTGTGAGTGATAAATAATCTGATCTAGGTCAGGGATGTTCTTCTGACAAATAATCTGGTCTACATTAGTGATGGTCCTCTGGCAGATAATTTTGCCTAGGTCAGTGGTGCTCTTCTGGCAGATAAACTAAATTGGGGGGTGGTAGGGGGAGTGATCCAGATAGATAATCTGTTCTAGGTCGGGGAGGTCTCTAGATACATAATCTGATCTAGGTCAGAGGTGGTTTCTGTCAAATAATCTAGTGTAGGTCAGGGGTGGTCTTCAGATTGATAATGTGATTTAGGTCAGGGGTGGTCTTTTGTCACATAATCTAGTCTAGGTCAGACATGCTCTTCTGACAGATAATCTGGCGTAAATCAACAGTGGTCTTCCGAACGCTAATCTGGTCCACGTCAGTGGAGTTCTTCTGACTCTAGGTCAAGGGAGTCTTCTGGCAGGAATGCTGATGTAGGTCAGGGGTGGTCTCCTGACAGATAATCTTTTCTTAATTGGGGGTGGTCTCCCAATAGATAATCTCTTCTAGGTCAGGAATGGTCTCCAAACAAATAAAGATTACTATTAGCAAAACTACCAGCGTGGAACTACTCTGTATACATGGCAGCATGGTCAGCTAAACGTCCACCTCTTAACCACTCTCCAAACTACATGTTAGAGTGTCTCTTCTATCTGCAGATATTGTCAACTTTGCACATTATGGGCATTTATTGGTGTTGTATCATACACAACCCCATCAGGTGAGCAATATCCTCACCGTCCATTTTACCTGCAAACTACAATACTACCTTATGTATTCTAGTATCCTTATTTTTCAAGGTTGGTTTTCTGATAGAGATGGTGTGCTAAAATGTTTTCAAAGGTTTTTTTTGTATGTATTTGCATCACATATACAAATAAATAGCTTTAGAGCCAATTATGTAAATGAACCAAAACATGGCAGAACTTTATTTTAAAATGTGCTTTTGAACATTGTTATGGTTTTTACTAATATTTAGGTTTTACAATTTTTTCTTCTTCCTAATAGATTGTACAGCTCTCCTATTCTCACAATGGCCGCTCATGGAGGATAATGTGATAAGATTTTTCTGCCAGTCTCCCCCAATTAAAAGTCAGCTTTTCCATATGCAATGTTTTTCTAATGGAGGAGCTGATGGAAAAGTCTGTTCTTAAAGTCTCCTTTAAGAGCTGCCATAATAAGAATAAGAAAGATGGAGAAGAACATGTAACTTATATATTAGAGAGTACCATAATACCATGTTCCCAACACATTTGTTACAATAAAGTGGACAATCCCTTTTAAGGGTCATTGATGTGTACCCCAACACAAGCTCTGTCGATCTTCTGTGTTTGAGGATGGAAGACATACAGAGAATCATAGAATCATAGAATCGTAGAGTTGGAAGGGACCTCCTGGGCCATCTGGTCCAACCCCCTGCTCAAAGCAGGATTCGCTAAATCATCCCAGTCAGATGTCTGTCCAGCCTCTGTTTGAAGACTTCCATTGAAGGAGAACTCACCACTTCTCGTGGCAGCCTGTTCCACTCATTGATCACTCTAACTGTCAAAAAAAATTTTCTAACACCTAATCTGTGTCTCCTCCCATTCAGCTTCATCCCATTGCTTCTAGTCTTTCCTTGTGCAAATGAGAATAAAGTTGATCCTTCTACAATGTGACAGCCCTTTAGATATTTGTAGACAGCTACTAAGTCTCCTCTCAGTCTTCTCTTTTGCAAACTAAACAATCCCAAATCCTGCAACCTTTCCTCATAAGACAGGGTTTGCAGACCGGTCACCATTCTGGTCACTCTTTTCTGAAGCATTGCTTCTAATGAAAAACAAGCCACAAACCAAAAGGACAATACCATGCAAAGCCTATAGATGGTCATACACATGTGGTGGGTTGAAACAAAGTCTCTCCCAACTTCCCCCATACACAAGAACATATGCCTCTCTCCCCCATCACCTGGTGCAGATGAAATGTTGGGGTCTCTCTTTAGATGTGCAACGTAATGCATTATTCTTATAAAATACTTATGAGAAAAGAAATAAAATCAGTATTAGAAACATACACAGTTCTACTGTGATGCCGAGACATCCGGGCTGGAGAGACTCAGAATCCTTATTTGACATCTGAATGTTAAACCCAAAGCTTTTCTACATGATATTTTGTATAATAACATGGTGAGATTATGTATCTATCAATCAAATCAATGCTGAATTTCCATGACAACACAACCAGGAACTTTATATATCACATTCAGCATCATTTCATGATAAGGCGGCTGTTTTATGTTTTCTCTACTTCTGTTGCAGGCGTTCATGTAGTGGTGAGTGAAAGCCTTTAATTTAACATTAATGGAGATGCATCAAGTGTTTCTCCAGGACGTCAATGATAGCGCAACACCTCATCTGCATTCTAACACTCAGTGGGGTACATCGCTAGAACCCATAAGAAGGGTCAAAATGGGCCCCCTAAATCTTGGCAATACCTTACATCTTCATGTTATGGATATGTGAATTCAGTCTGCATTGTTTTCTACACCCAAAGCTTGTTACATGCCCCAGACGGAAGCATACTATGAGCTACGAGCTCCTGTAAGAACTTGCAATCCTAGGAAAAGTGGGTATCCCAAAAAGGCACTAAAATATAGAGAGACCGAAAGAAGGTCATATTTACCAAAGCATAATTGTTCAAACAATAAGTTAAAAATATAATTTTTTTTTCAATTCAGTTAAAAAACAACAATCTGTAAGTAAATGAGACAATACAAACAAGGATTAAAATTGGTGTGGGAACCTCTTAAATACAAAGTATAATGCATAAAATTAAATTAAATGGCAAGTAAGAAGGGGTGCAGAATAACAGCAAATGGCCGTCCATATACAAAAGTATGTATTAGTATACCGACATAAAGGTTTCAATACCAAAGAAAGCAATTATATCAGGTTAACAGAAATAATGGTTAGTTGTGCTGAGCTCACCCACCAAACACCTGACTTGCGTTTCACACCTGCTTCATCAGGGATCGACAAAGCATTAGTGAAACATGCCCCATGCGTAGCGTCCATCCCTCTCTCCCTGCACCCTCTGCATATGTATGTCAAAAGTCCGAAGAAGTTGTGTGATGTGGGTTTAAGAGCTAATGTCTCTACCATTCAAGCAGGTAAAGACACGCCAGTAACTGCTGTGATTGTATAACAGAGAGGAGAGTCCCCTCTGTCAACCAATTAGGCCCAACATGGGAACCAGATCGGTTGTTGTCATGGCAGAAAGGGTTCATAAGGGCTCAAGTCAGTATTTTCCAACTAGGCACCAGGATTTCGATTTAAGCCCCTGCTTGTCTAGTATTCTATAACCCAATTCACACAGTTGGATGGGTTTTGTTTATTGAACTTGCAGTAATACTTGGGCTATCAGGTGTCTTAACTTCTCACTAGGGAACAATTTTGAACAAAATTATTGTTGAGTTCGAAACAAGCAAATTCTACTATCCTAATCCTATTGGTCAAGAGCAAACCGCCCTCGAGTGAGGAGGGGTGGCGACCGGCAGCAGGTTGTTATTAGAACAGGCTATTCAGTTTCACGTGAGAAAGTGTGGCAACAGGTTGTGTGCTGCTCTGTACAGTGAATGAAACGTATTCCAAAAGTCTGTATACCCTGAGGTAGCAGAATTATATTTTTTATTTACACGCCTATTTCCTTTCTTTCAGATCATGTCTCTCTCTGCCATTTCTCATTGAAGTACCTACACAGTCCTGATTCTTTTTGCTATATTTGCGGTAGTTTCACCATTTACAGTCAAAGGGCAAACATCTGCACATATATCAAAAATGCCTATTTTGCATATTTCAATGTAAATCTTGGTGATTAAGAGAGGTCTTTGGCCCCTCACAAGGCGTGCAAGCAGTGTGTCGAGAGTTTGCAGATGTGGACAAAAGGAACAAGTGGTAAGATGCCATTTGTTATACCTATGGTTTGGCGAAAGCTAAGAGCCTGTTCCAGTGACTGTTACTTTTTGTAAAGTGAAAACTTCAGGATATATCAAGAAAAAAATAGTATGTCCTAGCCTACCATCAGCTATATGTCCAGTGCCTCATTCAGCTGAAATCCCAGTGACAATTTTCCTTGTACTACCCTCTTTTCAAAAACAACTTTAAGGTGAAGAACAAAGTGACAGCCATGATGAAAGTTTTGAAATTGAGGATGTCTCAGTTCATAAAGGGCTTGACCAGCATGAGTTGAACGATTTGGGACTGTCAAAAAAGGCCTCCGAATTCTTACCTTCAAGACTGCATGAGAAAAACTTGCTTGAACAAAGGGAAAAAGGTCTCCTACTTTCGATCCAGAGAAAGTGCATTTCTGCATTACTTTAGAAGTGACAGTGGCTTTGTGCATTGTCTTAACATACATGGTTTAATTGAGGAATTGGGAATTCCAATCTATAACTCAAATGAATGGCGACTGTTCATCGATAGCTCAAAGCAGAGCTAAAAGTGTGTCCTCCTCCACAATGGCAATTTATTTGGTGCAGTCCCAATTGGCTATTCAGTTTCTCTTCGTGAAGAATACAGAGACATAAAGAGAATTATTGAGTTGTTGCAATATCACAAACACAATGGAATCATCTGTGTTGACCTTTAAATTTTATGCTTCCTTCTTGGTCAGTATCCTTGCTTTTTGTCCATGTGGGACAGTAGAGCTCATGAGGAGCATTGGGTGGGGAGAAATGGGCCTCCAAGATTTGACCTCAAATCTGGTGATCCAAAAATTCTACACAAGCCACTTGTTGACTGAATGGAGAAGAGGCAGTTTGGGGGCTCAGTATGGAAATGGGACAGTATAGAGAGTTCAGCATGAAGAAGGTGCAGCTAGGAAGACTCTGCAAGGAGAGGGACAGCATGGGTGGGTCAGTATGAAGAGGAGGTGGCATGAAGTGAGGACAATGTGGAGATTATAGTTCATAATTGAGGAATGTGTGGTAGGTATCATTTAGGAGAACAGTGTGGCATTTTAGTTTATGACTGGTGACAGTGTGGAGGTAACATTTTAGTGTGGGAGCCATATAGCATAAGAGGGACAGTGTGGGATTATTTTTTTTTGCGGAATGGAATTATTATTTGAGGAGCACAGATTAGGGCTTATTAGGGCACAGCATAGGTTGTTATTTTTATTCATGAGTATTATAATGACAATGTTGTTTTTAAGTGCACACTGTCGGGATGTACTGCAGAGATAAGAGAAGAGTGATGTCTGCAGAGACGGGTGAAAAATCATTATGGAGTCAGTTACTTAGATCTAAGGTACATTTACATTAGCCAGTTGCAGTCTTTAAATGACTGCTGATCGGCAATACGAAGCCGGTTCTTAGCCTGCTTAGATAGCCTGTGACCTCACTTTCATGTGAACAGAACGATTATTAATATGATCATCCTGTGCAGAGAGAAAAGCATTGTTCTCGGCAGCACAAGTGTACACAAGACAATGTGCTGCTGAGAATGATGATATTTTAAGGGAGTCTCTTATCCCCAAAATGCCGATTATTCTGCATACAGATTCATATACTGTAGATCGTGTCGCCATCATATACTGTAGATTGTGTCGCCGTGGACCACGTGAGGCGGGTGAGTGGTGACGCCAGCCAACCTCTTACACGGCCAAGCATCAAACTACGCCATTGGCTAATTCCTATTTTTAAACTACCTTCTCTGCTGATGGTGACTCCTCCTGATGAAGGCAGATGTAGAGATGCGTGTCGGGGAAGACGCTGCACTGCCACCCTCACTCCCCTCTGCTATACAGGTACAGTCAATTCAGGGTCTTATGTTATGTACATTATTTGAGATAGCCTGTGGGTTATCCTTATGATATACAGTCATGGCCAAAAGTATTGACACCCCTGCAATTCTGTCAGATAATACTCAGTATCTTCCTGAAAATGATTGCAAACACAAATTCTTTGGTATTATTATCTTCATTTAATTTGTCTTAAATGAAAAAACACAAAAAGAATTGTCCTAAAGCCAAATTGGATATAATTCCACACCAAACATAATAAAGAGGGTGGACAAAAGTATTGGCACTGTGCGAAAAATCATGTGATGCTTCTCTAATTTGTGTAATTAACAGCACCTGTAACTTACCTGTGGCACCTAACAGGTGTTGGCAATAACTAAATCACACTTGCAGCCAGTTGACATGGATTAAAGTTGACTCAACCTCTGTCCTGTGTCCTTGTGTGTACCACATTGAGCATGGAGAAAAGAAAGAAGACCAAAGAACTGTCTGAGGACTTGAGAAACCAAATTGTGAGGAAGCATGAGCAATCTCAAGGCTACAAGTCCATCTCCAAAGACCTGAATGTTCCTGTGTCTACCGTGCGCAGTGTCATCAAGAAGTTTAAAGCCCATGGCACTGTGGCTAACCTCCCTAGATGTGGCAAGAAAAGAAAAATTGACAAGAGATTTCAACGCAAGATTGTGCGGATGTTGGATAAAGAACCTTCACTAACATCCAAACAAGTTCAAGCTGCCCTGCAGTCCGAGGGTACAACAGTGTCAACCCGTACTATCCGTCCGCATCTGAATGAAAAGGGACTGTATGGTAGGAGACCCAGGAAGACTCCACTTCTTACCCCGAGACATAAAAAAGCCAGGCTGGAGTTTGCCAAAACTTACCTGAAAAAGCCTAAAACATTTTGGAAGAATGTTCTTTGGTCAGATGAGACAAAAGTAGAGCTTTTAGGGCAAAAGCATCAACATAGAGTTTACAGGAGAAAAAAGAGGCATTCAAAGAAAAGTACACGGTCCCTACAGTCAAACATGGCGGAGGTTCCCTTATGTTTTGGGGTTGCTTTGCTGCCTCTGGCACTGGACTGCTTGACCGTGTGCATGGCATTATGAAGTCAGAAGACTACCAACAAATTTTGCAGCATAATTTTGGGCCCAGTGTGAGAAAGCTGGGTCTCCCTCAGAGGTCATGGGTCTTCCAGCAGGACAATGACCCAAAACACTCTTCAAAAAGCACTAGAAATTGGTTTGAGAGAAAGCACTGGAGACTTCTAAGGTGGCCAGCAATGAGTCCAGACCTGAATCCCATAGAACACCTGTGGAGAGATCTAAAAATGGCAGTTTGGAGAAGGCACCCTTCAAATATCAGGGACCTGGAGCAGTTTGCCTAAGAAGAATGGTCTAAAATTCCAGCAGAGCATTGTAAGAAACTCATTGATGGTTACCAGAAGCGGTTGGTCGCAGTTATTTTGGCTAAAGGTTGTGCAACCAAGTATTAGGCTGAGGGTGCCAATACTTTTGTCCGGCCCATTTTTGGAGTTTTGTGTGAAATGATCAATGTTTTGCTTTTTGCTTCATTCTCTTTTGTGTTTTTTCATTTAAGACAAATTAAATGAAGATAATAATACCAAAGAATTTGTGTTTGCAATCATTTTCAGGAAGAAACTGAATATTATCTGACAGAATTGCAGGGGTGTCAATACTTTTGGCCATGACTGTATACTATGCATGTTTTTTTCATAATGTCCCCTTTGTGATATCGGACTTCCTATGTATGCACTAGCACATGCACTTTTTTCAAGCACTTATGCTGCCTATAGAACCACCTGCATGCAGTGATACATCCTAATGGTTAATCTACACAGTGTGTTCATATCATTACATTAATGTAAGCCATAGCACACCTGCACTTTGACAAATCTGCTTTTTGATTTGGAATTATACTTTTACAACTGTTTAATTATCTATAATAATCATTCATTAGGTATATGTCCTTAATTATACATTTTTCTGTGAGTGTTGTGTTACCAGTTCCTTTCTCCCCCACCCCATTCTTTTAATGTATTTGACTAAATAATGCTGCATAATTTTAATTACACATTTGGATCTGTATCCATTCTTCCTTCTTCTTTTCATATAGATGATGTAGAACCTATAAAATCATTCCATGAATATACAGTTTAGCTTACAGAAGCACCCCTATAAAATTTCTCCCTATACCTGTGTAAAGTTTGGTGCAGTGTACTGTCATTATTGTAATATTCTCACTGATCGGCACTTTCTCCGGTATCCAGTGCTGCTTTGCTCCTCTTCTGAGTCACATGATGACAATTCAGACTCTCTGGATCACACTGCGCTCTATGTGTGAGTCGGATGTCTCTTCTATAAAGGTTCTTATGGAGTCTCGTTCTGACGCTCCATAGACTTACATTGTAAAAGCCACTTTCGGGTCACCAGATCGGAGTGTAACCTGGAGAGTCACAATATCCATCAGGAGACAAAGAAGATTAGCGGAGCGGCACAGGGTACCATGATAGAAGATGATGATTGGTGAGTATATTATCACACTGACACTTCATGAACATTTACAAAGATTTAAGGTGAAAACAACCCCTGGGAATGCTTCTTTAATATTTTCAGAAACATCTAATTTTACTTAATATTTATTACCGTACTATTATATTTATTTTATATTACTTATTGAGGGTGCTTTGGTGCACAGTTACGCTCTCCTATTTGCATCATAAAACCAGTCTTTTATCTTTATTGATAGTGATACAATGATAAGAGTGAACATTGACTAAAATCAGCTTGCAAGCCTGTGCCTGTGCACTGACACTGGAGGGGCGCAGCAGCGTGCTCCAAGCGTCAGTTTGGGTGCACATGCAAAGGTACTGGAAGTGAGGTTCGTTAGATGCAGTGAAGAGCAGGAGGCAGAGAAGGCGTTAACAGAGTTTATTTCAAACAGGATATTGAGTACAAGGGATACTCCAAGCAGGGAGAAGAAATTAACAATGAAATGGCACAGGAACACTGAGCGCAACAAAAGAATTTGCACAAAAACACAATATTTGGGGGGAAGGGGTGTACTGAAGAGGTAACTTATCGCTTGAAGTTCTTGTTGGGGAGAAGCTGGAATATCTCCTGTCAGTGTAGTAATCCGTCGACAATGTCTCTGGCTCTGTTGCGGAGGAATGAAATGCACTGTCTCCCGACCGTGCTGATGTATCCGGGCTTGCTTGGCTTGAGTACGTTGGTATGTGGGAACAGTCTCTTTTGTTGATTCCTCTGGAATGTCGCAGAACCCAAGCAACATGCAGGCTTGCAGGCCATGGCAGCGTGCGAACCTCTAACGGGCTTGCTATGAACTGAGTGAGTAAAAGTATCTTTCACTGCAAGCGATAAGAACTGGACCGGTACTGGAACATCTGGGGGCAGCTCAGTCAGGTCGGTCTCCGATGGTAAGTCAAT
The DNA here is from genome assembly GCF_039654945.1 of Dendrobates tinctorius. NCBI lineage: Eukaryota > Metazoa > Chordata > Amphibia > Anura > Dendrobatidae > Dendrobates > Dendrobates tinctorius. The sequence goes on along the minus strand of NW_027361784.1, from coordinate 17,524,662 downwards.
CTGCAGGGAAATAGAGTATGTGGCGTTCGCAGTCGGAGCAGTGGGGAGGGAGTCAGCCTTAACCCTGTGCTCGTATCGCCTTCCCGCCAAATATCCCCTGTTCCCGCGCTCAGTCCCTTTTATCTCCACCACGCCCCCTACTGTCCAGTGCAAAGGTCCTCTCCACTCGGATAAATCATCCCCCGGCAACAATGGTGACCGTCCCAATAGTTCCGGCCCTAAAGTGCACTGGGAACCGCTGACTCTGCTGTGGCTCATCTTCTTACACACACAATGGGGCTGTGGGCACGTTCTGTTACCTGGTCCTTGACTGAAGAATAGAAGTATTGAAGTGAGCAGACAGCATGCGCACATCTCAAGGTCTTTGCATCTTTCTCACTAAGGCGGTTTCCGGCGTCAGAATGTGCCCACTGCCACACTGTGCACACAGACACTGATGCTGTCCGTGCACTGCTGTGCTCAAGTGTCAATTCATAATGCAAGCGCAGAATGTGACCAGGTTTGAGACAGTTATTGCTCTTACCAAGGGAGCACTGTCAATCAAGACAAGGGACTGTCTTTTATATGCAAATCTTATGGCATGGCACACCAATGCACCTAATTCTATACTGTATTTTCCCCAGTTCATTTAACGCCTGGCTTGTCTCTCAGAGAGGTGAGGCAACAGAGATCAGATCCAACCAAGGAGATCATTTTGTTGCTCGTGAACAACTTATGAAAGTTTCACCAAACCAGTAATGTTATGATTTTTAGGTGTATAAAAATAGTGTCATTCATTCTGTCTGTCTATCTATCTATCTATCTATCTATCTATCTATCTATCTATCTCATATCTATCTATTATCTATCTATCTGTTATCTATCATCTATTGATCTATCTACAGTATCTCATATTTATCTATCTCATATCTATCTATTATCTATTTATCTATCTATCTATCTATCTATCTATCTATCTATCTATCTATCTATCATCTTTCTATCTATAAATCTATTTCTCACATCTATCTATTTATCCATCTATCCATCTATCTATCTATCTATCTATCTATCTATCTATCTATCTATCTATCTATGTATCTCTCATATCTATCTGTTTATCTATCCCTTCTGCTGTTTCTGTGATTTTGGCCATATAGCTCATCGTCCAGCCTTCCCAGTAACAGAATGTAGTGGCTGACCAGAGGGTCGGACAGGTGAATGTTTTCTATGGAGGACTTAGAACAGGACATTCCTTATTCTTTCTAGAGTGAGCTGCTGCATCAATAAGGCCAGAGATTCCCTTTTGGGCGCTTGCTGGTATATTGCTGCATAGACTCCCTACCTGCCCTTTATGGGCCTAGCAGTGGGACTGAGATATCGCATCCTAATTATGTAGCTGAATTCGCCTGGAGACTGAGGTCGGTCACCGGATGAGACACTCTCTCATCCTTCTCTGCATGAGGCTTCTCCGCTTCGCATGTGTGTGTTGGCAGTCTCTTATGTGACTCTGTGGACTTGTATTTCAGGACTCATAGACGCTCATTGTCTGCTCTGTGGTTCCTGGATCCCACTTGAGAAGTGTTGAAACTCAAGCGCACATTGAAGCAGTGTATCAGGGGTTATGTTTTTTCCAGATCAGCTGCCGGATAAAGAATTATTTAATGGATTTTCCAGGTCCTCAGTGAGCCCTCATCCAGGTCCAGCAGTCAGTATATCCTATTTAATATTACACATAATTGCACAATAGTGTACTGTATATAGAGGTGTTGTCAATCACTGTACAGGAGGAGGAGGTGAGCTGTGACATCGCCTATTGTGAATGGTGGGTCCTGTGTTATGTGCTGTATATAGAGGTGATATCAGTCACTGTACAGGAGGGGAGGAAGTGAGCTGTGGTATATCCCATTGTGAATGTTATATCCTTTGTTATTTCCTGAATATAGAGGTGTTATCAGTCATTCTAATATTTTATTTGATGATTATGAGATGATACTTAATAAATGATCTCTACAGAACAGGAAATGTCACGAGGCTCAGTTGCTAAAGTAAAAATGACAAGTTTTTTTGTGCTCATCTTTTTGATACAAAAACATGAAAAATGAGAAAACTTGATTTCAACATTTATACAGTAGCATGTCAAGAGGGGAACATCCTTGCTCTATGGCCTCCTCATGTCTTTGGCCACAAATTGACAAGCAAGAGTCATGATGGTAACACAAATTCTCTAACGTTGAGCGTCTTGACCCAAGAACCGCACCTAAAAAGCATTATATCCCCCAAATGCATTGATTTAAAAGAGACAAATGAAGGCTATTAAAGCCTGATTGTAACAATCTGATATATATATATATATATATATATATAACTCTTGGTGCTACCTCTGTACCCCTATATACATGTCCCTGCAGTGTATGTGACATTTCTCGCAGCCTCGCTGCCATCAGAATAATCAATCAATATCCAGAAGACAATTGTAGCCACATCGACTGCTATGGTCTGCTTGATAAGAATATTTCATATATCTTCATAACAGCCCAATCAGAATACACACATTCACGTTTTGGTTCACAGCCTCGGTCATAGAGAAACGCTGTCTTCTTCATTAAAATATATATTTTTCCATTTCTTTGCTCTACAGTTTTACTTGCGGATAATAAAGCTCATCAATCAGGAAAATCAAAGCTTCACATTTGGTTGGGATATAAAGTCGTGTCACCTACAAGGGAGCGTGGGTATGCAAAAAGCAACCATAAATCTTGTCTGAGGTATGTGTTAAAAATAGATTGCACAATTTTCCATTATACTTTCTGTATGATTTCCTTGAATTTTCTGGCTGATCAGATGGACAGGAAAGAATTGCTTCCATTGAAAATAAACAACATTCAAAGACAGCAAGCAGAGATCTAAAAAGAAAAAAACTTTGTAAGGCTGATATGCTGGGATGTTTTTGAGAATCTAGGTTCTGTTCACACAGTGCTGAAAGTGATTACTAATAGTGATGACTATGTAGGAAGACGAAAACCCGCCAAGTGTCCGGGCCGGAACCAAGGGGACCGTCATTTAGGTTCCTAGGGGGTCCGTTTCCGGGGAGCAGAGTTAAGGGACGGATGGCTGAAACTTCCAGGACAGCTGGGGGAGGAGTCTATATAAAAGGGGCGGGGAGCGCCAGGGAGAGTGAGTCAGCAGAACGGGAGAGAAGGAGCTGGAGACTGTGGGAGTGCCAGACAGCGGAAACCCCGAGCAGCATCTAGAAAGGAGGACTGCGACAGCAGGGAGACTCTCGGTGGACCTCAGAGAGACGGCGCCAAGCCTATCGACAGCAGCCCACCGCTTCACTCCAGCCCGTGGCCGTTGCCACCTTGTTCCAGCCTGTGGCCGCGGCCTGCCCGCAGCCACCCACGGCCGTTGCCGCCTCACTCTAGCTCGCGACTGCTGCCTGTCCGCAGCCACCTGTGGCCGTCGCCGCCCCACTCCAGCCCGCAGCTGCGGGCTGACCGCTGCTACCCGCAGCCGTCACCGCTCCACTCCCGACCGTGGCTGCGGCTTGTCCATTACCGCCCACAGCCGCCACCGCCTCGCTCCAGTCCGTGGCAGGGTCCGGACCGTTGCTCCCACAGGTTCCCTAGTGCAGCCGCTGGCTGTCCCGGTGGCTTACCAACCGCCACTCAGTGCCGCCGCTGCCCGCTCCTGTCCGGGGGCTGCGGCTTCCACTCACCTACTCCCCGGCGGTTTCCTGCTGCCCCTGCTAGGGGACACTCTGCCAAAGGACTCGTCTGGGGCCTGTTGTGTCCCTGCTTTGCCTGATCCTCAGTGGCTGCGCCCAGCGGCTGCCACGCCGACGCACCGCCGAACAGGCTGCCGAGGGACGTCAGGACGGATAAGTGACACTTCATAACTAAGGACCCGTAGTCGGCCATACCGCCGCCCTATAGTGACCGGCCTTTTCTGGGGTAGTCATGTGCTTATAATCAGTGTTTGCTTATATTTGGATCCCTGCGAGGACAATTTCTGTTATCTTGTTTGGTTGCTTAGGATAGCCCCGCGGGTGTCTATCCATAAAAGTTACTATCTAAAGTTCATTCCGTCTCGCATCTCGTCACTGCATCCCGCGTATCTGCTATCACCACAATTATAGTGGGTGCTCAAGTGACATGTTCGAGTTCCCGCTGCGGCTTGTGTTGCGGTTGTTCAACAGCCTCAAAACATGCAGGGAGTGCCTGACAAATGCGAGCAATCTCCGCATGTTTTATGGTTGTCTAAACATGCGGCCGCAGGGATTTGAACACCCACGCCACTCGGTGCATACTTGAGCACCCTAGGGAGACTCGAGTAACGAGCACCTGTGCTCAAAACTAATTACTAAGTCAGTGGTCTCCAACTTTCAGCTGTTGCTAAACTACTTCTCTCAGCTTTTGGTGCACTAGTCTCCATTAATGGCCGGGGTCACACCTGTGAGTGCAATGCAAGAAACTCGCACGAGTCTCTCGCCTCAATACCCGGCACTGCCACCGGCACTCGGGACTGGAGCGTGCGGCTGCATGTCTTTCTATGCAGCTGAATGCTCCAGTCCCGAGTGACGGCAGCAGTGCCGGGTATTGAGGCGAGAGACTCGTGCAAGTTTCTCGCATTGCACTCGCAAGCGTGACCCCTGCAATTACATATGGTTACGCCGGCAGCATTGTTACGATCTGCAACTTTCAAGTGGCGCTTCATGTGACCGCTTCTTGCTGAAATTAACAAAAACAGTAAAACTTATGGAAGAACTCAAAAAGTAGAAAGTCCAGGGCACCCTTTATATACATATTTTTCTGCACTTTTTTTGTATTGTAAAAAGGAATAAAGCGTTTCAAGTATTTTTTTTTATTTTTGTGTGTATGTATTTTTGATACAATTTCTGAATCCATTAATTTTTTCAGACCCCGTAGATAAGTCTTTTGGGAAAAACGGCAGAAAAAAAAATACATTTTTCAAGCTTGCTGCTTTTTAAAAGAACAACAAACAGACCATAACCATGTGGGAAAATCTGCATATAAAGCTCAGCGTATCGGCAAGAGAAATTGTCATGTTGAAGTTTTAAAACATTCAGGTCAGTTTGCGCCGCATAAATAAAAAAAAATTCAATGGGCACAAGATCTTTATAAATCCCATCCACACAGCGTCAAAAACTCATCAGAGGAACTTAACCTAAGGCCATATTCACATGTTCAGTATTTGGTCAGTATTTTACATCAGTATTTGTAAGCCAAAACCAGGAGTGGGTGATAAATCCAGAAGTGGTGACGGGTTTCTATTATACTTTTCCCCTGTTTGTTCCGCTCCTGGTTTTGGCTTATAAATACTGTGTGAAAAACTGACCAAATAATGAACGTGGCTAATTAGATACAGATCTCACTTCTGCGACCTGCATCAAATGGTATATCCTGTGAATATGTTATACATGTTTGAAATGGGAATAACTTTTAAAAGCGAATCTGTAAGCAAACTTCACTGGAAACACTGTTGACTTTGGCACCAACTGCATCAAAAACTGCAAGGGTCTGCAATATTTGGTTGAAGCATTGATGTTGCTAACTTAGCGATGTTTGAGTTGTGTAACCGGTACTAGCCTAATACTAAGGCCTCTCTCACACATCAGTGTGTCCGGTATGTGTGGGGACGGTTTTCACACGTATCGGAGACACTGCCACACATAGATCTGTGCACATGTCAATGTGCTTCCACGGACTGTGTGTCCTTGGACAAAACACGCTGACATGTACGTTTTTAACAGGCAACACGGTCCGCAAAACGTCTCGCACATGTGCACACGGTGAACACACATTGATGTAATCCATGTGACATGCATTGGCACCGGGGAAGAAGCACTACAGAAAGTGCTGTTCCCCGGCGGCAGGTGCTGAAGACGGCTCTCATCATTCTCCCCTGCTCTGTCGGCGATTAGCGCAAGCAGAGGAGAATGATAAGAGTTATATTAAAGTCAGAACGATAACAGCAGGTGGGGGCTTTTGGGACAATTACTCCTATCATCCAACACCCGCTGCCGCTAATAACAGTGACAGCAGGAGCGGATAATTGGGGTATTACTTCCCCGCCGCCTGCTATCTGACTAAATAAATGAATGAAAAACCCAACGTGGGTTCCCCCCTATTTTCTTTAACCAACCAGGCAAAACTCACAGCTACAGGGCAAGTGAGAAGAGCGGGGCAAAGCGCCAGAATTGGCTCATTAATAGATGTGCCTTTTCTGGGCAGCTGTGGGCTGGTGTTTTTAGGCTGGGGGGGCTATATCAATGGCCCCTTTCCATCCTGAGAATACCAGCCCCCAGCTGTGAGCTTTAGCAAGGCTGGTTGTCAAAAATGGGGGGGACCCCACACCGCTTTTTAAAATTATTTATTTAAATAATTAAAAAAAACAGCGTGGAGACCCCTCTATTCTTGATAACCAGCCTTGCTGAAGCTGACAGCTGAGGGTTGCAGCCCCCAGCTGTGAGTTTTGCCTGGTTGGTTAAAGAAAATAGGAGGGAAACCACGTCGGGTTTTTCATGCATTTATTTAGTTAGATCACAGGTGGCGGATAAGGAACACCTGATCATCTACTCCTGCTGTCACCATTATTAGCGGCAGCAGGTGTTGGATGATAGGAATAATTGTCCCAAAAGCCCCCACCTGCTGTCATCGTTCTGACTTTACCTCTTATCATTCTCCCCTGCTTGCGCTGATTGTCGGCAGAGCAGGGGAGAATGATGAGAGCCGTCTTCAGCACCTGCCGCCGGGGAACAGCGCTTACTGTAGCGGTTCTTCCCCGGCGGCCTTCCGTGTGGTACTGATGCGGCACACGGTTGCCACACGTGTTCCGCAAATATCACATTCACGAGAAATGGACACATGGACACAGATATCTCTGGTACCGTTTGTTCCGTTACCGGAAATATCAGGATGTGTGAAACAGGCCTAAGACTAAGTTCTCACGATGAGTATTTGGTGAGTTTTTCTGCTGCATATTTTACTTGCGCAAAAACACAACATATAGCAGTTCGAGCAAAGTACATTACATGGGATTTTATCGGCTTTTTCTAAATATCATGCACACAGTTCTTTTATAAGCTGCGATGTGTTTTTCAAATCTACTAATCAAAAGAGGCATGCAGGATCCCAGTAGGTAGAAGCAGGTTGGTAGGCTCTGATCTGGCAGCCTCTGACTACCCACATGGACGTTGTTCTAGGGTCCAGCAAATCTTTTTGCTCAACTCTACTTGCATAGCCATAGGTACCATTGTTACTATTTTATATTGACTATATACAATTTGTAAATAGTCTGTAAAACTGTTGTTGAGGAATGGAGGAGGTAGTGAAGAAAAGTCGGACTGCTCAGCAGCAACAAGCAGTGTTGCTCGGTGTTCTGACACCTTTATTGTTTTAATCAACTCTTGGTTTTGCAGAATAAGACCTGGCAAAGATGAACTTTCTTCCAATTCACCAGTTCTCTTTCATTGGACCACTTTTGGTAGATATAAAACACTGCAGATGAGGAATACCGTCCCAGACCTGCCCTTTTGGAGGTGATCTGAGCCAAACATCTAACCTCGTCAATGTAGCCCTTGTCAGAGTTGCACCGCTACTTCTACTTGCTGATTTTTACTGCTTCCAGCACATTAACCGAGTTATCACTTCAAGAGCTAGCTAGTCACTGGCTGCATAATATATCTCACTTTTCTATACATACAGAATGAATCGTGTGCCAATACAACTCATCTTTTATCTATGTGCCTAATGATGATAAGTACGGCTCTATTGACACTCCATTGCTATTGGCTCTGTCCTCCAGTAGTTCTAAAGCTGTCTGTCAAGCATATACAGATGAATCTAATGACTCTGTCTAAAAAAACATCTTCCAGCCAGGGTGAAGTAAACCTCATGATGATAATTCTCTAAAGACTCCACTGATACATCTGCATTTGCACCTAATGACCCTGTCTAATAAAACATCCCCATGCACTCCTAGGGCATCTTCACTGTCCTCACAGCCATTTTGTAGCATAGTATATGATCAGTTCTGCTATACATGAGGTGAGAGCTCATACTCTGTACATCTCTCTGAACCACCAATGAAATATGGAGATTGTAAATAGTAAAGAAAATTGGTCAAATAGTGGGTCATAGTCACCACATTCAAACCTTTCAGTAGTTACCTTATTCATATAAATAAAAATGTGCCCGTATTGAGATCAATCTTTCTAAAATCTCATTCAGACATCCAAATTTACTCCTTCCAGTGATTGTCTTTGGGGCCATTCACATGTCCATGATTTCTCGCGAACTGGAAAATTGTGGCGACATGTCCAGTTTTGATTAGATCAAAATAGGCAATGCAAGTCTACTGGAGTATTGCCAAGTTTTTAACACTAAGGTTCGGATACTGCTTTAATGAAGGCTACTACTTGAGATATAATGCAATTTTATTTCAAAGTACAAAATTAAAGAAATAGTATGATTGAATAGTATGATGGCATACACTTTTGTATATTTTAACATACAAAGGTTAAGTACATGCAAAGATTAAATACATATAATGATTAAGTACATATACTCACATCTTCCATCACCAATAGGCTTTAAAACATCCGTCTGGAAATTCAGAGAAGCAACAACGAGACAGAGAACCCCTGGGAAATTCACAACACGGCACGGGCGTCCCCAATTATGCAGGTATCAACACTGTACATGTACAGGTATCCAAGTTGCTGAAGACGGCTCTCATCATTCTCCCCTGCTCTGTCGGCGATTAGCGCAAGCAGAGGAGAATGATAAGAGTTATATTAAAGTCAGAACGATAACAGCAGGTGGGGGCTTTTGGGACAATTACTCCTATCATCCAACACCCGCTGCCGCTAATAACAGTGACAGCAGGAGCGGATAATTGGGGTATTACTTCCCCGCCGCCTGCTATCTGACTAAATAAATGAATGAAAAACCCAACGTGGGTTCCCCCCTATTTTCTTTAACCAACCAGGCAAAACTCACAGCTTCTGTTCGGCGAGCATCAGCGCACCGTCAAAAGGGCGCAGCGCACGCTAAATTCTACTAGCACACGGTCAGCGAAAGATAGGGTTTGCAGATCGCATGCAGCCGTGTGCGATACTAGGCGGAGATTACCGGAGGGGGCGGGCAGAGGGCGGGGCTTGGCGGTGGCGTGCGTTGCTGGCAAAAAATGCTAGTGTGAAACTAACCTTAGTCCGCATTTTAAGCTATTTCCTATGGTCCAGAAGACGCGCGGAAAAAACGCATCAAAAACACGCGTTTTTTTAGCAAAAACGCGCAAAAAACGAGCGGCAAAAAACGCGCATTTTCTGGGAAGGAGTCCGGTTTTGTTTCAGGTTTAAAATGTTACTGTGGGCACATAGCCTTAAATCCGTCCATGGCATAAGGACGTTTTCATGCAGTCTTACTTTTCAGAGCTTGAAAATGGGCAATTAATTTTTAAGTGTCAACTGTACTTTTATTTACATTTTTGAATGACTGGTTATAGTTTTTTTTTGTAATTTTTTACTTGTGATTTCCTTTTTAGGTTCTATCAACAAAAATGCTAAAAAAGACACTATGTCCTAAGCATGTTTCAGGCTGGTTTCACATTTGCGTTTTTTAGCGCTGGAAAAAAACGCACATGTGCGCATGCGTTTTTTCCCCTATATTTAACATGGGTGCGCATACCTGCGCGCTTGTAAGCGCATGTATGCGATTTTCATGCGCTGCGTTTTTTTGGGGTGTGCGTTTGTATTTTCCAGACGCAGCATGTTGCATTTTTTGGCCCTGCAAAAAAGCGCATGCGCACATATGCGCACGTTTTGCGCTAAAAATGGCCATTATAGCCTATGGATGCGCATATGTGCGCACTGGCATGCTCATGTATGCGTTTTTTTGCATATGCGTTTTTTTTTTTAAACAAGGAATTTAGGGGTTTGGGTTAGAGTTAGGGTTAGTTAAGGGGGTTTAGGGTTAGGGTTAGGGTCAGGGTCAGGGTTAGGGTTGGGGTTTGGGTCAGGGTTAGGGTTAAGTATGGTTTGGTTAAGGGTTAGGGTCAGGGTTAGGGTCAGGATTAGGGTTAAGTATGGTTTTGTTAAGGGTTAGGGTCAGGGTTAGGGTTAGGGTTAGGGTTAGGGTCAGGGTTAGGGTTAGGGTTAGGGTCAGGGTTAGGGTTAGGGTCAGGGTTAGGGTTAAGTATGGTTTTGTTAAGGGTTAGGGTCAGGGTTAGGGTCAGGATTAGGGTTAAGTATGGTTTGGTTAAGGGTTAGGGTCAGGGTTAGGGTTAGGGTTAGGGTTAGAGTCAGGGTTAGGGTTAGGGTTAGGGTCAGGGTTAGGGTTAGGGTCAGGGTTAGGGTTAAGTATGGTTTTGTTAAGGGTTAGGGTCAGGGTTAGGGTCAGGATTAGGGTTAAGTATGGTTTTGTTAAGGGTTAGGGTCAGGGTTAGGGTCAGGATTAGGGTTAAGTATGGTTTTGTTAAGGGTTAGTGTCAGGGTTAGGGTTAGGGTTAGGGTCAGGGTTAGGGTCAGGATTAGGGTTAAGTATGGTTTTGTTAAGGGTTAGGGTCAGGGTTAGGGTCAGGATTAGGGTTAAGTATGGTTTTGTTAAGGGTTAGGTCAGGGTTAGGGTTAGGGTCAGGGTTAGGGTTAGGGTTAGGGTCAGGGTTAGGGTTAGGGTCAGGGTTAGGGTTAAGTATGGTTTTGTTAAGGGTTAGGGTCAGGGTTAGGGTCAGGATTAGGGTTAAGTATGGTTTGGTTAAGGGTTAGGGTCAGGGTTAGGGTTAGGGTTAGGGTTAGGGTCAGGGTTAGGGTTAGGGTCAGGGTTAGGGTTAGGGTCAGGGTTAGGGTTAAGTATGGTTTTGTTAAGGATTAGGGTCAGGGTTAGGGTCAGGATTAGGGTTAAGTATGGTTTGGTTAAGGGTTAGGGTCAGGGTTAGGGTTAGGGTTAGGGTCAGGGTTAGGGTTAGGGTCAGGGTTAGGGTTAGTAAAGTCATGGTTTGGGTAGTGTGAGGGGCCACCTAAAAATGTTGGAAAAAAACGCAAACGCGGTAAAAACGCACTAAAAACGCATACAAACGCATAAAAACGCTGCGTTTTTTTCATGCATGCTCATAAAAATGCTTGAAAAAAACGCAGCAGTTGTATGCTTTTGTATGCGTTTTTTCAATGCGTTTTTTTGCGGGAAAAACGCGCTGCAAAAAAAAGCAAGTGTGAAACTAGCCTAAGATTTGGAAAAAAAAGCACAACTTACTGCACAAAGCAAAATGCACAAAATTTATTGTTTACAGTCCAGGCATCAAAGTAACATCTTACAATAAAGAAAGTAAAATAAAAACAGGAAAGAAAATAATAGAGAAAAGTCAGCTGTATTTACACAGGTGACAAAACTAATGCATTTATTATCCTCATCACACATTCGCTTAAAAAGATAGTCCGTTTTTTCTATCTGTGTGGCTTTCTGTTGGCCGTCCTTGTGTATGTGTGTACCATTCATGGGACATCAATGTGAAATCTGCATGCCGTCCTGGTGCACCATCTGTGTGACATGTATCGTAATAGAATGCAATACAGAAATTACAGATGCTTAGATGTTAAAGATGAGCAAAGATATAAATAAATAGAAAGATAGAGGTGAGATATATAATTAGTGCTTTGCGCGTGTAGTTTACTGTACATGTATTAAGCTAATAAATAAATGAAATGAATGATGTGAGGTCCTCCCTATTTTTGATAACCAGGCAAGGTAAAGCAGACAGCTGGGAGCTGATATCAGGCTGGGAAGGTTCCTGGTTAGAGGGCCTTTCTCAGCCTAAAAATACAAGCCCTCAGCCACCCTACATTAGATGCCCTAATTCTGGTGCTTGGCCTTCACTCTTCCTGATTGCCCAGGTGCATTGGAAATCAGAGTAATGGTAGTTGTGGTTGATGTGAGCTGTGATTTGTCAAAAAATCACAGCTGCTATCAAACCCTGGTGTTAGTAATGGAGAGGTGTCTGTCAGACACCCCCATTACTAACCCAGTAATAAAAAAACACACTCACAAGAAAAAAAATACTTTATCTAAATAAACACTCTCTCACACTATTCCTGGTTCACCAATAACCATGGACCCTCACAGCCTGTTAACTTCTAATCCCCCAGGCCTTTTTCAATTTTTTCATTTTAGTTTTTGCTCCCCTTCTTTTCAGAGCCATAACTTTTTTATTTTTCAGTCAAAATAGCTATGTGAGGGTTTGTTTTTTGCGGGACAAGTTGTACTTTTGAAATACACCTTTGGTTTTAACATATCTTGTACTGGAAAACAGAAAAAAAATCCAAGTGCGGTGAAATTGCTAAAAAGTGCAATTCTACAGTTGTTTTTTGTGTTTCTTTTTGCCATGTTCACTAAATGCTAAAACTGTCCTGCCAATATGATTCTCCAGGTCATTATGAGTTCACAGACACCAAACATGTCTAGGTTCTTTATTATTTCATTGGTGATCAAAAATCCAAACTTTGGTAAAGAAAAAAACATACTGCCCTATTCTGAGACTTGTAGCGTCTCCATTTATTGTGATTTTGGGTTGGGTTAAGGCTTATTTTTTGTTCACCGAGCTGATGTTTTTATTGATACCACTTTGGTGTAGATACAATCTTTTGATCGCCCATTATTGCATTTTATTGCAATGTAGCAGTGACCAAAAAAACGTAATTCTGGAGTTTTAAATTTTTTTTCCGTTATACCGTTTACCGATCTGGTTAATTATTTTTTATATTGATAGATCAGGTGATTCTGAACATGGCAATACCAAATATGTGTATATATATCCTCGTATATATATATATTTTTTAAAATATTTTATTTTGAACGGGGCAAAACGGAGGTGATTTGAACTTTTATACATTTTTTATATTTTTAAAAACTTTTTTTTACTTTTTGCATGCATCAATAGTCTCAATGGGAGACTAGAAGCTGCAGTTGTCTGATAGACTTTGCTACATACAAACGATGATCAGATTGACTGCATGTAGGGAAATGCTCACTTGCTATGAGCGCTGACCACCGGGCGTCGCTCATAGGAATCTGGCAGTGACAACTCATATAGGTCTGCTGGAGACCTCTGGTTCTCATGCCGACCCATCGGTGACCTGCGATCATGTGACGGGGTCACCGATGGGCGGTATTTCCGGCGCACTTCCCGGAAGCGCAAGTTAAATGCTGCTGTCACAGATTGACAGCTGCATTTAACTAGTTAACAGCCACGAGTGGATCGCGATTCAACCTGTGGCTGTTAGAGGCAGATGTCAGCTGTTCAAAACAGCTGACATGTGCCGGGAAAGATGTGGACTAAGCGCTGAAGCCGACATCAAAGGGAGGGATTCCGACGTGGGTGTACTATTATGCCCAATGTTGGAAAAGGGTTTATATCAGCTCTCAGCTGTCTGCTTTACCTTTGCTGTTTATCAAAAATGGAGAGGGCACCATGCTATTGTTTTCATTTATTTATTAACTTAATACGAGTACCGTAACCAACACTCGCACAGCACTAATTATATATGAATCTATCTATCTATTATCTATCTATAATTTTGGCTTGAAAAAGGTCCACATCTTGGACCGAAACGTCGCACATGGGCAAATAAATCACACTTATTTGTTCTATTGGAGTGCTGCCTACGTTCTTTTGGACTATAACATGAGGTTTGGTACATACCTGGAAGGATTTTTTGCACCCTTTGTTTTCTTTTGGTGCTGCTTTTTGTTTTCTTTTTCTAGCTATATCTTTGCACGTCTTTAACACCTAAACATCTATAATTTTTATTCCGGCATGTGTCACATGGATGTCACACTTTATCTCATCCTTGTGCCCGTGTGCAGTACGCATTCCCATCCATGCTGCTGGGATAAAACAGACACACACACACTTGTGGTTTCCATGGACACACGGTTTGTGTGAAAGCTCAGATGTGTGCACAGTTCTATAGCTTATAATGGGAGTGCATGCGTGCATGTCTCCGGTACGTGTAAAAAAGGACACCTCACGTAGCGGAAACGGGAACATGTGAAGGAGGCCTAAATAGCGATAAAAACGCTACAAAGAATGTGGCATTTCTTCAGAAACAAAGTGTTGGAAATTAGCACATATTAACATTGGACTTATCAGTTTCAGATTTCATTGTAGAAATGCTTAGATTTTAATCTTTCCACACGTCATACACTGATATCTGTGCTGAACTCTACAGTATAAATTGACAAGTGGATTTCAAGTCTGCAGCATTGGCCAATTTGCGCTTGAGATTTTTTGCACAGTACATGGATGAGATTTAGTAAAAAGGCATTCACAATTCCAAAACTGTAAAGCCTCATTCACACTGTGTCTGTCATACATTTGCTGTTGGTGTCTATCTCTGACACATTATATTCTATACTTTTGGGTTAACTCTTTAATCATAGAGCACCATGATAAAGCGCTCATGGCATAATATAGACATCACATGTAGTGTACATGTGTCCCCAGTAGAGTTGGGAGAATCGATTTGCGTAATTACGGTCCATTGGATAGGTCAGAAGTCTCTGGCTGTTGGATGGGATCCTGGCATATCTCTTACCTTTCAGGATCTCTGGGGTGGCTTTTGATTAGCCTGGCAGGTTCAAAGTCATCATGGCAGATAAAGTCAAGCCAGTCCATGAAATGAAAAGCCATATCGAGGGTCCCGAAAGGTAAGAGATTTATCAGCTTCCCCTCCAGTGGCCAGAGTCTACTGACCTGACCGATGACCTAGGATACCAAAAATCGATCCACCCATCTCTAGCCGCCAGCTTTTATACAATGTGCTCGCAGATGATTTGGTGCCACTTATGATTACAAGATTTGACTGACTGCAAGCTTTCTGTAGACATTTTTACCCTAGTCTACTAAATTTCATTAAATAAAACTCCAGAACGAAAAGAAAAATGACGATTCATTTTCCTTCCTTTATATAAGACAAGGGCTAAACTGCCTGCATTAACCCCTCCATAAATCACTCTCTTCCTCAATCCATTTGGACATACCTAACGTGGACTAATAGATGTCAAGAAAATGTATTGAGCTAAATCGGACGCTTCTCCGGGGATTCATGACTGAGGCAGCAGGTTAAAAATCAAACCCCAACGATACGGATGAGAGAAGTCTGAGATGATTTGCACAATGACTGCTGCTCATCGCTGATTTCATTTAATCATCTGACGACTTCCTTCCTAAATCCTTTAATTGTCCTTGTAAGTGATCACTGATAGCCACAGATACAGCAGAACAGTTCTGCCAGATAATAGCAGGATATTCCAGATATCTGCGGGATAATGACTGACGGATAAACGTTTCCATCCATTTACTCACAGATAGGTAAAAATACACTGCACAGGGTGGGCGCTCATGTTACTCAGGAGCTTTTCTGTGGAATTTTCATTTTTTACAGTCATGTAAGAAAGTAACTACACCCTATGTAAAGCTTACCCAATGCCAGCTAAATGCAAAATTCTGAGCGGCATTACCAACCACCATGTCTATACGGTTTTTACCCTCATAGCTTCAGCAAAGTGTTACCTTCCCCTAAGGCCTCATTCAGACGTCAAAGATTTGTCTTGTATGCAAAAAAATAGTCTGAGTTTGATTAGTTTTTTTTTATCAGAGTTTCATCAGAGCTTGGTCGGTGTTAGTTTCAACCATCAGAGTTTGGTGAGAGTTTCATCAGTTTTTTTGTGGATTTAAAAAACTCCCCAAAAAATGATAAAGGACTCTCTCAAGCTTCTCCTACCAAACAATCTGAAAAAATGGACTGAACATGGATGGGATCTGAGTGCTGCCTGATTTTTTCATAGACCCATATACTAGCCTTGATTATTTTGATCTGATAAATCAACACTAGATATGTCTCCGTGATTTTGCGAGGACCACTCAGGCCCCCAAATAACTTGGACATTTGAACCGTCCAATAGACTATAATAGGTAAGTGGTATCCGTAAAAAAAACGCAGACAGAACTAATACACAATAAAGACTACCTCCTGAATAATCCGGTTTGATTGACTCTTTATCGGTAAGCTTGTGAAATACTACTATGTCTAGATTAAAATAGTTTTCTGAGGCCCTCAAAAGGAAAGATTGATGTCTTTTGACGCCTTTGAGATCTAGCCTGTTTTCACCTTTCTGACCGGGCCAATTTTTACAATTCTGACCACTGTCACTTTATGAGGTCATAACTAGAGTTGAGCGAAACGGGTCTGTCAATTTCAAAAGTTGCCGACTTTCGCAAAAGTCGGGTTTCATGAAATGAAACCCGACAATAGCGTGAGGTCGGCCACGAGGTCGATGACCAGAGAGCCAAAGTCGCGTTTCAAAAGATGTTTCCAGCGCCCTTTTTCAGCCAATGATGGAGGACACACACTGTGGGCAACGCAATGACATAGGCAGCGGTCACCACCATCTTTGAGAAGGGCATGCAAGTGATTGGCTTTGTGTGGCGTCACAGGAGCTATAAAAGGGCGTGAACGCCGACCGCCATCTTACTTATGCCGATCTTAGCATAGGGAGTGCTGCTGCTGCTGAGCGTTTGGCAGGGAAGAAGAACCAAAAAACTGCTTCTGCTGTTAGCGATTTCCACTTACAACACAACACTTTGTGTGCAGTGACAGGGGAGGGTCAATTTTTGTGCATCAGCTCTGTTGGTTATTAGGCTGCCTTATAAGGCTCCCTGATAGCTGCATTGCTGTTTGCACACTGCTGTGCAAACTGCTTTTTAAAAGCAAAAATACTTTTAATCCTCTTTTTTGCCCAGTTACCAAGCGTTCATTTTTCCACACTTTTGTGTGCAGCAGTCCTGCTTATCAGGCTACCTGCTGCTATACTTGGACAGAGAGCATCATTGTCAGCTTGCTAAAATCTCTAGGGATATTCAAATTCTCCCCAGTCCTATATAGACATTTTATACACCATCCAATTTCAGCCTGTTATATTGAGGTGTAATCTACACTGGGCCTGAGATATTAGTTCAGTGTCCTCAAGCCTGTAGGGAGATTCAAATTCTCCGCAATACTATATACACCTTGTACCTTGTTTTACAGTACCATATTGCTGGTGGTATTTTGGGTACATTTTCCCAAAAATGAGGAAGTGTGTTGGAAGAGGCTGTGGAAGTGGGCGGGGGTTGCCAGCTGGTAATGATGGTGTTGGTGGTGGTGGTGGATCTCCTGGTAGTGGCAAAAGCACAATAGCACCTAATGCAGGAGGTGTTGAGCCTGCATCATCATCTGGCTCCACAAGGCCTCAAAGGATCCCTTTTCTGGGAGTAGGTAAACCGCTTTTAAAGCCGGAGCTTCAGGAACAAGTTTTGGTTTACATTGCTGACACAGCCTCCAGCTCTATCGCCTCCTCTTCTGAACTTTCAAAAAATAAAAGCACTGAGTCGTCATTGGAGGCTCATGGTCAGGAACCACACCTTTCCTTGTGTCCTTCACCCCTACCAAAAGTAAAGGATGCGGCAGGCCACACTACAGATTACTCCATGGAGCTCTTTTCACATACCATGCCTGGGTTATCAAGTCAAATCGTGAATTACCCAGTCCAAGAAGAATCTGACATGGAGTGCACTGATGCACAGCCACTGCTATATGATTCTGCTGGTACATTCACTCAGAGCACTACATTGTCCTCGCAGTGTACTGAGCCAGAATCTGACCCTGATGAAACTCAGGTGCCCCTTCCCGCATACTATACCACACTACATGGTGACACAGAGGAAGGTGCACATGACATTGAAGAGGAGGTGATGGATGACCCAGTTGTTGACCTAGATTGGCATCCATTGGGGGAAGAGGGTGCCGCTGCCAATAGCTCAGAAGAGGAGGAGGAGCATCAGCAGCAGGCATCGACATCACAACAGCTGTTATCTGGCAGGCCCGGAGCAGTCCAGAAACAGGTTACAAAAACCAAAAGAGTTGCAGGACAGCTAGGCCAGACGGTCAAATTAGCACAGCGTGCAAGGCCACAAAATGTCTTCAATAGTAGGAAGAGTGCAGTGTGGCACTTTTTTGAACAAAATCCTAATGATCAGGCAAAGGATATCTGTAAGAAGTGTGCAAAGACCTTTAGCCGAGGGAAAAATCTGAGAAATTTGAATACCAGTTGCATGCTTAGACATTTAACCACCATGCACTTGCAAGGGTGGACGGACTACCAAACCTCACATACCACATGTGCAACTGCTCCCAATGAAGGTAGTCAGCAACGCTACATC
Organism: Dendrobates tinctorius; assembly: GCF_039654945.1. Taxonomy (NCBI): domain Eukaryota; kingdom Metazoa; phylum Chordata; class Amphibia; order Anura; family Dendrobatidae; genus Dendrobates; species Dendrobates tinctorius. The sequence goes on along the minus strand of NW_027361784.1, from coordinate 17,506,410 downwards.
GTTTTCCCCACTGTAAGCCCATTGGTTAGCACATCACCAGCAGCAAATGTTGAGGTGTCGTCGCAAGGCCAAAGCAGTCAGGGAATCACAATGTTATTGCTACGAAAGACTGAATCTAGGCCATCAGAAAGAACACCAACTCCATCACCATCATCAACCCTCTCTCAGTCCGCCATGTCCACCGCTAGTTCCACCATATGCAGCTCTCAAGTCCAGCTCACCCTACCAGAGACTATGAGTAGGACAAGAAAGTACTCAACCTCTCATCCGCGTACTCTGGGTTTGAACGCCAACATTGCCAAACTAATGATGATGCCCTACCGGTTGCTTGAAAGCGAAGCTTTCGGCGAAGTCATGGCCTATGCAGTACCACGCTATGACCTACCCAGTCGGCACTTCTTTTCTCGCAAAGCCATCCCAGCCCTCCACCTTCATGTGAAAGACCGCATTGTCCATGCACTCAAGCAATCAGTGAGTGGAAAGGTGCACCTCACAACAGATGCATGGTCCAGTAGGCATGGCCAGGGCCGTTACGTGTCCATCACTGCGCACTGAGTTAATGTGGTGGATGCAGGGTCCACAGGGGACAGCGGCAGTGGGACAGTACTGCCTAGCCCACGGTATAGGAAACAGTTGGGTGTAGGCGTTCGACCCTCCTCCTCCAGAAGCGAAAGCTCATCCACAGAGCGCAGTCGCACGAGCACTCCATCCGCAGCTGCCAGTGTTGCACACTCGGTGTCCCACTATCGAACAGCTAGTGGTAAGCGTCAGCAGGCTGTGTTGAAGATGATGTGTTTGGCGACAGACACACCGCGGTGGTACTGGTCGACTACTTGCAGCGACAAACTGAGTCATGGCTGGGCAGTCTACATCTTGAGGCAGGCAAGGTAGTTAGTGATAACGGGCGGAATTTTGTGGCAGCCATAGCCCTTTCAAAACTCTGACACATACCTTGTCTGGCTCACACCTTGAACCTGGTGGTGCAGTGCTTCCTCAATAATTATCTGGAGTTAACAGGCCTGCTCCAGAAGGTCCGAAGACTGTGCCCATACACTCCAGTCATATGCAGAAGCTGCAGAGATTGCTCCAACTTCCCAAGCACCACCTAATTATCGACGTTGCAACAAGGTGGAACTCCACCCTGCATATGGTTGAGAGGCTGTGCGAACAGAGGCAGGCTGTAATGCATTTGTGGGAGGATACACGGCCAGGCACTTTGAGGGCAGACATGGAGTTGTCGAGTGTGCAGTGGTCAAAGCTTAAAGACCTCTGTAAAGTCCTTTGGTGTTTTGAGGAATGCACACGACTGGAAAGTGCAGACGACGCCATCATAAGCATGAGCATCCCACTTATGCGTTTGCTCATGCAAACTTTGACGCACATTAAGAAGCAGGCGTCTGCAGCCAAGGAGGATGAGGAAGAGGAGGAGGGAAGCCTTGATGACAGTCAGCCATTGTCTGCTCCGGGACCTCTCCTGGATAAGGTGGAGGAAGAAGAGGAAGAGGAGGATGATGATGAGGATGATTATTTAGGGGAGAAGGATGCTCCTCGTGGGGAAAGAGAAAATATTGGCATGGCAAGGTCTGGTACAGGGTTTGTGCGTGACTGGAGGGATGTGGATTTGCCAGAAAGTGCTCCTCCACCCAGCACTCGCAGTGCATCATTGACACCTGGAACATTGGCCCACATGTCAGATTATGCCTTGCAGATCCTAAAAAGGGACCCCCGCATTGCCAAAATGATTAACGATGACGACTACTGGTTGGCCAGCATCCTGGATCCATGCTATAAAGGCAAATTCCAAAACACCATGCCACAGGAGAACCTTGACCTAATATTGGCTAACAAACAAGCAACTCTGGTAAACCATTTGTTTGAGGCATTCCCAGCACACAGCAGCGGTGATGGTTCTCCAACGAGCCGTAGGGGGCAACATGGAAGAGGTGTTCGTGGTGCACACATCAGAAGTGGCGCTGGAGACAGAGGTTTCATGATCATGTTGTGGACTGATTTTTCAAGTCCCGCTTACACAACTGGTAATACTGCATTGATTGAAAGTGACAGGAGACAGCAGTTGTCAACTATGGTTACAAACTACTTCTCGTCCCATATCGATGTTCTCCCTCACAGGTCATTCCCCTTTGACTATTGGGCCTATAAACTTGACGCCTGGCCTGAATTGGCACAATATGCCTTACAGGAGCTCGCTTGTCCTGCTGCTAGTGTTCTATCGGAAAGAGTCTTCAGTGCTGCTGGCTCAATCCTGACAGAAAAAAGGACCAGTCTGTCGACCCAAAATGTTGATGATCTAACCTTCATAAAAATGAACAATGCATGGGTTTAAAAGGATTTTGTCCCACCTTCCATTGATGACACATAGGTTGCCAGAAAAATGGATCGCTTTTGTCCTCCTCTTCCTCGGACTTCTCCAGTTCCTCCATTTGCAGCTGCTGAATGTCCCACATCAACATATGCCATTTCTTAAACCTCCGTAACTGGGCTGCCTCCCCCCATGGCCGAGGTCACCACCTAGCGCATGCAACCGTGCGAGTGCCATTGCCCTGGACAGGTGGGTGGGCCAACTCTTGGGTGCCGGCACTAGCACAGGGTCCCTCATAGTGCAATCAAGTGTCTCTGATGGTGGGGGTGCACACCCGCCTTCAGACTCACCGGCATACTATGAGGGGCCCAGTGCCAGTACCGACGCCCACAAGTGGGCCCCCCGTGCTTGGGCAGGGCCCCAGCATTTGCAATATTTACCTCTCCCTGCTCCTCCGCTGTGTAGTCTGGGCTGTCAAATCCTTCCCTGGGACTGCCACTACAAATTTGGTGAACTGATAGATGATGGTTAAGACGTAGCTATGCCCTGTCCTGCTGGCCAGGCTCTAGCTTCAGACGATCAATGGCTTCCATTTCTTATGGACGTCGACTCACAATGCGATGCAGTGGTGGTTTATTATCAGCTTTCACAGTTTTCCTACTCACAAACGTGTGACATTCCTGCCCACATTTTTAAATGTGCCCTCTCATGCCAATCCAATAGAATCGCCTACAGCCTGTGGCTTCTGTCTTTTGCACTCCAAAGTTACCTGACAGATCATGATAGGCAGTGAGGACCATGTCTACATCTCTCCCTGTGATCAAAATTTGATGGAGATGAGTAACAGTGATGGGATCAACGGTACTGCGATACAGCAACCCTTTCTTCACAAAGAACTGTTTTCGCTGTCTCCACACACAAAGTAATTGAGGGTCAGAATCACCTCTGAGAATTCTCCCGGGAGTTTTTCCCCTGATTAGTAATTTCTAAATTTCTGCAATCACTCGACTTTATGTCTGTACTTTTATCCATCTCATTTCCTCTTGCAGAGAGTCTGGACTGTCTTACTGAGACAGAAATATATATGAAGATTTAAAAATACCCCAACCGTGTATACTGGTGTACGCTTCAAAAACATTTCCTTTTTTCTACTTTTTAGATTGTTGTCTAATCCATACTGAGGCTGTGAGTGTCTTTGTCGGACTCCGGAAATAAACACAGAGATTTTAAATGTTTAAACTATGCTATATACAGTATACCTGATATCCGGTGATACTGTACCCTTTCTCAACTTTCTGCAATCTTGTCGAATCCATACTGTGCCTGAGACCGTCTGAGTCTGCCTCCTGATTACAGATGAGTGGTGTTTGAGTAGAACAGTTGGCCAAGTTCAAATTCTAGCTGTTTTGGGCGGTGTTAGATCCGTTCGTCGAACTACAACACTTTGATTAAAATTCGGCTGTTCGAGTTTCCGGTCGAGAACATTTCGTTAAACAAAAGCGTAACTTTATTTTCACATTAATAATGATTTTCAATGTTAATAGACAGTTTCATGGCATAGTAGCGTTGTCTGGTAGTCAGCTGTGTATTACACCTGTCAAGGAGCTACACCGTGTGTGTTTCTAATAATTTTTTACTGCATCTTGTCCAGAAAATCCTTTTTGGGCCTAGTAACTGTGTCTGCTACTCAGAAGAGGAGCCCACCTGTGAACCGAGCTATGCCGCCTGTTTATGAAAGAACCAGTTTTTTACTGCATTTACACCACTTAATACTTTGGGCCTAGTAACTGTGTATGCTACTCAGCAGAGTTGGCCACCCGTGAACCAAGCTATGCCGCCTGTTTATGTAAGAACTGTGTGCTACTCAGCAGAGGAACCCAGCTGTTAAGCAAGCTACAGCACCTGTGGTTTGGACACTTAATTTTTTCACATTCTTTCTGGAATGCCGTTTAGGCCTAATTCCGGAATTACGGTTGACCTGCACTTACTGGGAAATGCTTGTTTGCGGGGAAGAATTGTAATCCCAGATCCCCATCACTAACGGGGTTCAGTGTGTTATCCGCACCAGTAAGCGATACACGCTGGTCCTTTCATTGTAGCACGCGTGCAGCCCTGGACATGTAAGGGCATGACAGACCTGTTATTGGCCAATCTCGCGTGCTAGAGCCTCGCGTGTCCCTCTAGTAAGCTGGACGCGGACCGCGGGGGCATGCCTGAGTCTCGTTCGTTAACGGAATTAAGCTTGTAATCTGCAGCTTTTTTGTGGATGGCACGGTTGAGGTTGCCCGTGTTGAGTCCAGTTAAGCCACAGGCTCCACTCCTGGTGGTGCCCTTCTGGACATTCCTTTAAGGTTCAGCTTTGCAACCATACTGCCCCCGGAAACCAAACACTTTTCCTGACAGTGACATTCTGGTCAAAGAGCGCGATGACATCATGTCTGTACGCCCTCTGCCTAAACAGTCCAAGTGCAGAGAGATGGAAGATGGGGACGATGATGAGTCCAGAGTACAGGGATTCCCTAGCGAGGAGACTTATTTGTTTTAAAGGTTGGGAGCAATTTTTAGTGAGCACGATACTCTGGAGAATGATATCTGGGGCCCACCATACACTGGAGCATTCCAAAGGTGGACATCAGTCACTGGAGCAGCATTTACAGGGCCATTATACACTGGAGCATTAGAAATGGGGCCCATTATATATGGAGCATTATTTGGGCCCATAAGACACTGGAGCTTCATCCATGGTGAACAACATATACTGTAGCATTATGTGGAGCCCATCATATACTGTATCGAACATTATATGGGACCAATGATTCTGTATGGAGAAATATATGGGCCTCATTACTCTGTATGGCGCACTATACGGTGGCCATAATACTGTATGGAGGAATATACTGTCTGTTTTTGGAGCTATTGGAGAATTTAAAATGGATATCAGTCATGTGATGTAAGAAGTGAAGTATTTTTCATTGTACTGTACCGCTATTTCTCTGCTGTATCAAAGGATTATGAATTGTGTCATGTGTTAAAGGAGCCCAGTGACACTCTTTGGCCCTGGGCCCATGAAAATCTGGAGCCAGCATTACCCCCCCACAACTTTAGCCAAATAACCCCCAGTTTTCAATGGCTAACTAATATTATAAAGTGAATTAAGGTTGACAAGCTTAAGGAATAAGAATTTATGTTTTTGGCATTAAAATGGGCACTGTAGGTGTGTTTACTGTCCTCCACTCACTGCCGATTTTCTTCCCCATTGACTTACATTGGGTTTCGTGTTTCAGTTGGCCTTCAACTTTTCACGATAATCGGCCGATTTCGTTCTACCCGACTTTTGCGAAAGTCGGGTTTTGTGAAACCCGACTCGACCCGAAAAAAAGGCAAAGTCGCTCATCTCTAGTCATAACACTAGAACGCTTCAACAGATCCTGGTGATTCTGAGTCTGTTTTCTTGTGACATATTGTACTTTTTTATAGCGGTACAATATCATCGATATGACCTGCGTTTATTTGTGAAAAAATGGAAATTTGGCAAAAATTTTCAAAATTTTGCAATTTTCAAACTTTACATTTTTTGCCCTTAAATCACAGAGTCATATCATGCAAAATAGTTAATAAATAACATTTCCCACATATCTTCTTTCCATCAGTACAATTTTGGAACCAAATTTTTTTTTCGTTAAGAAGTTATAAGGGTTAAAAGTTGACCAGCGATTTCTCATTTTTTCCACAAAATTTACAAAACCATTGTTTTAGGGACCACATCACATTTGAAGTCACTTTGAAGGGTCTATATGAAAGAAAATACCGAAAAGTCACACCATTCTAAAATCTTCACCCCACAAGGTGATCAAATCCGCATTCAAGGAGTTTATTAACCCTTCATGTGCTTCACAGCAGCTGAAGAAACGTGGAAGGAAAAAAATGAACATTTAACATTTTAGTCACAAAAATTTTCTTTTAGCAATGATTTTTTATTTTCACAAAGGTAAAAGGAGAAAATGGTCCCCTAAAGTTGTTGAATAATTTGTCCTGAATATGCTGAAACCCGATATATGGGGGAAAACTACTGTTTGGGTGCAGGGCAGGGCTCGGAAGGGAAGGAGCACCTTTTGACTTTTTGAGCGCAAAATTGGCTGGAATTGAGAGCAGATGCCCCAATGAACTTATCTCGATGTGTGGTGAGCACTTTGAAACCCCAAGTGCTTCACATAAGTTTGGGAACTAGACCCCTGAAGGAATTAATGTAGAGGAATAGTTTTATAGTATTGATTATAATGCTTTTGGTTTTACTGGTGTATGAATTTATAATGTGGTTTTATGTGTAAGATGTGCGGGGTACATCAGGTTATAAAAGTGTGTTGTGTCCACAGGGTATTAACTAATTTTATTATTTTGTGGATGTGTGGTATGCTTTGAAGCAATCCTTAATGTAAAGGTCAGGTTTCTCTGGGCAGGTTTCACAATGGTAAGTTGTGTCCTTTCGTATTCCCCACTTGGAGCATACTCTGCACCGTTTTTGTGATCGTCCTGTCCTCACTGTTTAGGGAAACTGTCCTGGGAAATGTTCACCTGGGTCAATACAGGCACTATCAGATACAGAAGTACTGGGGCCCTCAGCTCTCTGAGTGCCAAACATTAGGGCCTTGATGACTTCCTCCTGAAACTGAAGGAAGGACCCCATATTGCCTGCATATCAGAACACCACAAAAGCATTGTAGAGTGCCATCTGTATAAAGTGCACGGCCAATTTTTTTGTACCATACTTTGGCTTTTTGCATGGCAATGTATGGTTGGAGGACAATCTTAAAGGTATTTTATGTTGTGTACCAACACAATGTAGCAAGTATTTGTGAAGTGTAAAGGAAATTACGGTATACATGGTTTTCAAAATATTTTAAAAGTGGAAATCTGAAAATTGTGACATGCATTTGTATTCAGACACTGTAGTTTGATGCCCCTGATGGTTGCGCGGTCTCTGAGGGTCTAAATTTCTTGGTCTTGTCTCAACAGAAAACAGCACCTAATATCTTCTTACAGTGGCCAATAACTGGCTGAGATTGTTCTCTGTTTGCATCGTAGGACCACAATATAGCCCTTTATGGTTGGTCAAATGCCCTATTAGGTGGACTCCCTTCTCCATAGTTACTGCTATGTGAGCAATCACCATAAACTGGAAGTCACCATAGGTATCTTGGAGGGGACGTGGATGACAAACGAGAGGAAGGTCCTTCTGTCCTGAGTGACATAATCATGCTTCAAGAAGAGGGGACGTATTTTGATCCCCCTTTCTCTCTTTATTCTCAATTTATAGGATTTATAATAAGTAGTGATGAGTGAACGTGCTCTCCACTACTCATTACTCGCCCGAGTATCACGGTACTCAGTGTACTCCTCGAGCACCAAGCATTTCCGGGATTACTCAGCGGGAACTTGGGTCTCCACCCAGATCTTTTGGCAGTCTTTAGAGACCCAATCACGATGCAGGGATTGTCTGCCAGGCAATAAAATGCCGCAGCCAACTTTGTTATGGTTGTGCAGTGATTGGCTGGCCTCACAACACATCAGGGGTATAAGAGACCAGATGCCGCCCTGCTTGGTGCATTCAGCTCTGGATTTAGATAGTCTAGGGAGAGCTGCTGCTGAGATAGGGTCAGATTTAGGGATTTCTTAGTCAGTGTGGGGACTACCATCCTAAAGTACTCAAATCAGCTAAGCCAACAGTCCTTCTAAGGACTACTTCCGGAGTATATAGGTTGCAGTGTTAGGTAGGCAGGGGATTGTACATCGCTCTATACATATGAGTGCAAGGCATGCAGGCACTGTATGTGTGTATATACATATCATTGCATACATCAAGAGGGTCCATTCCTTTCCTGTCTGCTGCTGCTGCTACCTATAGGATATATTGACCGTATATACCTAGCCCCAGGCCTAATTGGCTTGGAAACATTTTTTGGTCAGGTTAGTAGAGCTTATTTTATTGTAAAGCAATCCAGAGCCTTTTTTTTCAACATTTGATTTTTGACCCTGCACAATACAGCCTGATCCTTTTCCTAGCACAGCGTGAAAATCCTGCAATTTTAAAGAGGTCCCAGAAATCACTTTTGAGTGCGCAGAGAAATATTTAATTTTTATGTGGTTCGGTAGAGTAGAATTTTTTTTGAGTGTCTTACATAATTTCTTGACATCATTTTGCTGAAGCCCCCCAAAAAATACATACAGGCCACATATTTTACAGGGCGGTATATCTGTGACACGCCTCATCCATTCGTATGCTAAAAATTTTGGTCCTAAATTCCATTTTTTTTGCTATCTGTCACTGTAGTTATATACACCACTATTTAGTCTAAAAAGCAAAAAATACACGCTACAGATTTGTCAGTGTAGTATCACCGTGCCAGCTGATATATTTGTGTGCTCCAAGTTTGGCCATTTTAATCCGGTGTTCAATTTTTTTCCTGTGTGTCACTCTAGTTATATACAGCACTATTTAGCCTAAAAAAGCAAAAAATACAGGCAACTAGAGTTGAGCGAAACAGGTTGGTCAGATTCAAAAATCGCCGACTTTCGCCAAAGTCGGGTTTCGCCGATCGAAACCCGACCCTAACGTGAGTTCGGCCATGAGGTCGCCGATCAGAGCGCCAAAGTCACGTTTCAAATGATGCTTTCAGCGCCTTTTCTCACAGCAGCGGTGATGGTTCTCACACGAGCTGTACGGGCCGGGGTAAGCTTGGCAGAGGTGTTCGTGGTGCACACAGCAGAAGTGGCGTTGGAGACAGGGGTTTCATGACAATGTTGTGGACTGATTTTTCAAGTACCGCTCACACAACTGGTAATACTGCATCGATGGAAAGTGACAGGAGACAGCAGTTGTCAACTATGGTTACAAACTACTTTTCCTCCCATATCGATATTCTCCCACACAGGTCATTCCCCTTTGACTATTGGGCCGCTAAACTGGACACCTGGCCTGAATTGGCACAATATGCCTTACAGGAGCCTGCTTGCCCAGCTGCAAGTGTGCTATCGGAAAGAGTCTTCAGTGCAGCTGGATCAATCCTGACATAAAAAAAGGACCCGTCTGTTAACCCAAAATGTGGATGATCTAACCTTCATTAAAATGAACCATGCATGGGTTTCCAAAGATTTTGTCCCACCTTCCCCTGATGACACATAGGGTGACAGAAAAATGGCTTGCTTTGGTCCACCTCTTCCTGGGACTTGACCTATTTCACCTTTTGCATCAGCTGAATGTCCAACATCAGCATATGCCACTTTCTAAAACTCCCTAACTGTGCTGCCTCCCCCCCCATGGCCGGGGTCACCACCTAGCGCACGACACCGTGCGAGTGCCATTGCCCTGGACAGGTGGGTAGGCCGACTCTTGGGCGCGGGCACTGGCACAGGGTCCCTCATAGTGCAATCAAGTGTCTCTGACGGTGGTGGTGCACATCCGCCGTCAGACACACTGCCGCACTATGAGGGGCCCAGTGCCAGTACCGACGCCCACGAGTGGGCCCCCCTTGCTTGGACAGGGCCCCAGCATTTGCAATCTTTACCTCTCCCTGCTCCTCCGCTGTGTAGTCTGGGCCGTCAAATCCATACTGTACCTGACACCGTTTGAGCCTGCCTCCTGATGTATAGACATATATTTTGAATGTGTACGCTATCCATACATGTTATCTGGGGATACGGTACCCTTTCTCACCTTTGTGCAATCACGTGCAATCCATACTGGGCCTAACACCGTCTGAGCCTGCCTCCTGATGTATAGACATATATTTTGAATGTGTACGCTATCCATACATGTTATCTGGGGATACGGTACCCTTTCTCACCTTTGTGCAATCACGTGCAATCCATACTGGGCCTAACACCGTCTGAGCCTGCCTCCTGATGTATAGACATATATTTTGAATGTGTACGCTATCCATACATGTTATCTGGGGATACGGTACCCTCTCTCACCTTTGTGCAATCACGTGTAATCCATACTGGGCGTGAGAACGGCTGGCGAGCTGTTAAGCAAGCTACAGCACCTGTGGTTTGCATACGTAAGTTTTTCATTTTTTCAGGAATGACGGTTAGGCCTAATTCCGGAACTGCGGTTGACCTGCACTTACTGGGAAATCATTGTTCGCGGGTAATAATTGTAATCAGTGATCCCCATCACTAACGTTGTTCAGCGGGTTATCTGCACCTGTAAGCGACAAACGCTGGCCTTTTCAGTGTAGCGCACATGCAGCCACGGACATGTAAGGGCATGACACACCAGTTATTGGCCAATCTCATGTGCCAGAGCCTCACGTGTCCCTCTAGTAAGCCGGACTCGGACCGCGGGGCATGACGGAGTCTCGTTCGTTAACGGAATTAAGCTTGCAATGTGTGCATCTGTTCTGTAGCTGGCATGGTTGAGGTTTCCCAGGTGGAGTCGAATTTAACTGTAGGCTCCACTCCTGGTGGTGCCCTTCTGGACATTCCTTTAAGGTTCAGCTTTGCAACCATACTGCCCACGTAAAACAAACACTTTGCCTTCATGAACGCTGTTTGGAGGGTCATGACTCGTGGGAATAACGCCGCCCAATCAGTTAACCTGCTAGAGAGATCGTTCGTTGCTCCCAAGCTTGACATCACACTCCCTAGGAAGAAGGTAATGCCACTGTGGCGACCGTACTCCTGGGGGCGACACAAGTGCACTGATGCCCAGCCACTGCTCGATGAATCTGCTGGTACATTGACCCAGACCACTACATTCCCCTCGCATGCTACACGGCCTGAATCTGACCCTGATGAAACTCAGGTTACCCTTCCCATATACAGTTCCATCTTACACGGTGACAAAGAGGAAGCTGCAGATGAAAGTGCAGGTTCGGCCCACCCACCATCAGACACACCACCGTACTATCAGGGGCCCTGTGCCAGTGCCATCGCCAACGAGTGGGTCCCCCCTGCTTGCTCAGGATCACAGCACTTGCAAAGTTGAAATACTGTGCAGTGAGATGGAAGATGGGGACGACGAGGAGTCCAGACAAGTACAGGGATTCCCTAGCGAGGAGACTTATTTGATTGCTTTCAATGTTGGGACAGCAATTTTTGGGGAGCACTATACTCTGGAGAATGATAGATGGGGCCCACCATACACTGGAACATTCCAAAGGTGGACATCAGACACTGGAGCAGCATTTACAGGGCCCATTATACACTAGAGCATTAGAAATGGGGCCCATTATGTTTGGAGCATTATTTGGGCCCATAAGACAGTGGAGCTTCATCCATGGGGACCAACATATACTGTAGCATTATGTGGAGCTCATCATATACTGTTTCAAACATTATATGGGACCAATGATTCTGTATGGAGAAATAGATGGGCCTCGTCATGAGATGTAAAAAGTGAAGTATTTTTCATTGTACTATACCGCTATTTCTCTGCCGTATCGGAGCATGATGAGTTGTGGTATGTTTTAAAGGGGCGCTCTTTCGCCCAGGGCACATGAAAACCTGGAGCCAGCCCTCCCCCCCACAACTGTAGCCAAATAACCCCCATTTTTCAGTGCGTAACTTGTATTATGAAGTTAATTAAGGTTGACAAGCTTAAGTAAGAAGAATTGATGCTTTTGGCATTCAAATGGGCACTGTTGGTGTGTTTCCTGTCCTCCTCTCACTGCCGACTTTTATTCCCCATTGACTTACATTGGGTTTCGTGTTTCGGTACGACCCCGACTTTTCCCTATAATCGGACGATCTTGCTCGACCCGTCTTTTGGAAAAGTCGGGTTTCACGAAACGAAACGCGACCCTAAAAAACCAAAAGTCGCTCAACTCTAACCACCACCATTAAGCACACCACCAGCACTAAATGTGGAGGTGTCGTCGCAAGGCCAAAGCACTCAGGGAACCACAATGGTTTTGCAACACAACACTGAATCTAGGCCATCACCATCAATACCATCACCAACCCCCTCTCACTCCATCCGGTCCACCACTACTTCCCCCATATGCAGCTCTCCAGTCCAGCTCACCCTACCAGACACTCTGAGTAGGACAAGAAAGTGCTGATCCTCTAATCCGCGTACACTGTGTTTGAACACCTACATTGACAAACTAATCTCATTAGAGATGATGCCCTACCGTTTGGTTGAAAGCGAAGCTTTCCGTGACCTCATGGCCTACGCTGTCCCACGCTATGACCTACCCAGTCGGCACTTCTTTTCTCGAAAAGCCATCCCTGCCCTCCACTGGCATGTGAAAGACCGCATTGTCCATGCACTAATACAGTCAGTGAGCGGAAAGGTGCATGTCACAACAGATGCAACGACCAGTAGGCATGGCCAGGGCCATTACGTGCCCATCACTGAGCATTGGGTTAATGTGGTGGATGCAGGCTCCACTGGGGACAGTGGCAGTGGAACAGTGCTGCCTAGCCCACGGTATAGGAAACAGTTGGCTGTAGGCTTTCGCTCCTCCTCCTCCTCGTCTATCAGCAAAAGCTCGTCCACAGAGCGCAGTCGCACGAGCACTCCATCCGCAGCTGGCAGTGTTTGCCACAAGGTGTCCCAACAGCTAGTGGTAAGCGTCAGCAGGCTGTGTTAAAGATGATGTCTTTGGGCGAAAACAGACACACTGCGGAGGTACTGGCCGACTACTTGCAGCAACAAACAGAGTCATGGCTGGGCAGTCTACATCTTGAGGCAGGCAAGGTAGTCAGTGATAACGGCCGCAATTTTTTGGCAGCCATAGCCCATGCAAAACTCACACACATACCTTGCCTGGCTCACACTTTGAACCAGGTGGTGCAGTGCTTCCTTAATAATTATCCGGAGTTAATATCCCTGCTCCATAAGGAGCGAAAACTGCGCTCGCACATCCGTCGCTCGGCTGTACACTCCAGTCGTATGCAGAAGCTGCAGCGATTGCTCCACCTCCCCAAGCACCGCCTAATCATAGACGTTGCAACAAGGTGGAACTCCACCCTGCACATGGTTGAGAGGCTGTGCGAACAGAGGCAGGCTATAATGCATTTGTGGGAGGATACACGGTCAGGCAGTTTGAGGGAAGACATGGAATTGTTGGGTGTGCAGTGGTCAAAGCTGAAAGACCTCTGTAAAGTCCTTTAGTGTTTTGCGGAATGCACATGGCTGGTAAGTGCAGACGACGCCATCACAAGCATGAGCATCCCACTTATGCTTCTGCTCATGCAAAGTTTGACGCACATTAAGGATCAGGCGTCTGCAGCGGAGGAGGAGGAGGGAAGCCTTGATGACAGTCAGCCATTGTCTGGTCAGGGAACTGTCCTGGACGAGGTGGAGGAAGAAGAGGAGGAGGATGAGGATGAGGGGGTGATTATTTTGGGTAGGAGGATGTTTCTCAGGGGGCAAGAGAAAATGTTGGCGTTTCAAGGTCAGGGACAGTGTTTGTGCATGACTGTAGGGATGTGGATTTGCCAGAAACTGCTCCTCCACCCACCACGGGCAGTGCATCATTGTCAACTGGAACATTGGCCCACATGTGCGATTATGCCTTGCGGATCCTAAAAAGGGACCCCCGCATTGCCAAAATGATGAGGGATGACGACTACTGGCTGGCCAGCATCCTCAATCCATGCTGCAAAGGCAAATTACACAACATCATGCCACAGGAGAACCTAGAGATAATATTGGCAAACAAACAAGCAACTCTGGTAAACCGTTTGGTTGAGGCTTTCCCAGCACACAGCAGCGGTGCTGGTTCTCCCACGAGCCGTAGTGGGCACAATGGAAGAGGTGCTCGTGGTGCACACAGCAGAAGTGACGTTGGAGACAGGGGTTTAACCCTCCGTCAGGCGCAATATAGATTCTCCTCAGTTCATGCGCAATGTGCCTGACAAGCACAGGTCAGAAAACCACCTATAGTAGCTACATATTTCAATTTCAGGACTATAGAAGTAGTCAGTGACCTTCATAGGAATGTATTAAAAGAGATTACACCAAATCAGATGCAAAAAAAACCATTTATTAACCATAAACTTATTAAAACTAAAAGTACCACTTTTCGGTAGTACCGCCAAATAGGCTCCAGTTATCTTTACTTAACTATTGCTTAAATATAAAATTATGGAAAAAAACTTAAAGGATATTGCACTTAGATGTTACTTAATTATTTTCTACTCATCTTCAGTGGTTTCAATTGCAGCAGAAGCAGCACAGGTACACTTAGAAAAGCAAGGCTGGCAGACGAAAGTTGCATGGGAAAGGCAGATTGATTCTTTACATATTTTGCAGTCATATTTAGAAAGCCTTCTGAAACCAGATACAAATGAGCAGGTAGTACAACTGCGTCTTTTAGAAGGTGGTAGAGTCGGTGTTTGTTCTGGAACGTCCTTGGGACGATATCTCTTCAACCGGTGTTGCAGGGCAAGGGGCATTCCAACCGTCTTTGTACTTCTTAGGCTTAGCTCTCCACTCACCAGATCATTAGCCAATTGTTTTAGGTACATTCTTCTGCGCATTTGTTTAAGTTCATTACCGAGGTAAATTACTTGTGAGTTGATGCCACCCACATTCAGCATTGTAAAGAAGATTACCATCGGCCAGCGTTTGGTATTTCGACTTACATTGAAATTGCCACACATTTGGTCAGCAGTGTCAACGCCGCTTTTGGTCAAATTATAAAAAGTTTGATTTCTGGTTTCCTTAGCTCCCCAGACTCTGGATCAATGGTGTAATCATTATGTAATGAAGAGACCAAAATCACATTTTTCCTCTCGCGTGGGATGTAAGAAACTAAAATCTTTCCATTACTGAACCCAAACATAGTGCTATACTGTTGTTTGCCTTTTGTATATAGAAAATCTGGCGGCAACTGCCTTTTGTTTTTTCTAACAGTTCCCACATATGACAGCTTTTTCGTTTTTAAAAAATCAATCAGATCAAAGTCAGTAAACCAGTTGTCAGCAGTGATATTTCGACCAGATCCAAACATTGGCTCAGCAATTCTCTTTACCACATCACTAGGCTTGTTGCTCACATTGAAAGGACCTGGTGGCTGTCTTCCACAATAAACTTCCATGTTCATAGTGTACATCATCCTTGCATCAACCATGGCAAACATTTTAATTCCATATTTGTTTGGCTTTGATGGTATATATTGCCGAAAACCACATCTTCCACGGAAACCTGGAAGCATCTCATCAATAGTGAGGTTTTGCCCCTGGCAATAGCTTTTTTGACAATTCATAATAAATTGTTGAAATATGTCCAGAATTGGTGCAAGCCGGTCATAACCTTTTCGTTCTGTCCGGGTACTTCGATCATCGAAATGGAGGCAACGGATCAGGACTTTGAATCGTTTCAGATTCATCACAAGGCAGAATTTTTCGATGCCATCACCGTCTGTCCCCCACAGCTCCTCCAAACTTTGCCTATTTGTTCTGAAAGCACCAGCTAGGTATAACAAGCCAATAAATGCCTTGAGTTCAATCACATCAGTGTTTTTGATGTCCCTCTCTCTGGAGAATTGCTCTTTGATTGTGTCAATATACTGGTTAGTGAACCGAACAATAGTTTCCAAAATGCTATCTGTAATTAGATTACTCCAACATTCCACTGCAGTTTTAGCTTTTCTAGCACTTCCAATAACTCCAGGAAGGTGTGTAATAATATTGTGGGATTCTCTGCGCTGTTTGTTCTTGGGTGCCTTTTTGTTCCACTTTGTATTTTTATCTTTGCCCAAATAATAAGCTAGATCTGTGTCTGTTTCCTCTGTATCAGTGTCATCACCATCCTGCTCTGTTCCAGAATCAGTGTTACATTCTGCTACCTCATCTTCAGATGAAATGTCACTAGATTCCTCTAAATCCTCAGTTACTGCTGGTTCTTCCTCATCATCTTCTAACAAAAAAATCTTCATTTCTTCTAAATGAAGGGGTTTAGATGAATCATACTGTTTTCTGGCCATTGCAGCAGAAAATCTGAAGCAAGAGAGAAAGAGTATGTGTTAGGGCGCAATGTGCCTTAGAAGCCACCTTCCTTTTGTCTAAGAAAACAGTACTTATGTACACTAACTTAGCATTAATCCTTCATAAAACAAGCTAAATACACAATCGTGATGAATAAAAAAAGAAAATACTAACCTTTCAATTTGTGTTGAAATCAGGCGCAATGTGCCTGAGAAGCCAAAGTGTTGATATCTGCTCACTAGAAGGTCTGCTGAGTCACTGTGATATCAGGTTTCACAGAGCCTGTAGAGTCAGGAGATAACTAGGAGGGGTGGGGTTTTCTGATAAGTGGGCAAGGAGAGAGAAGTGAAACTAATTACTGTGTGCCTGTCAGATCTATTGCGCCTGACGGGGGGTTGACCATGTTGTGGAATGATTTCTCAAGTACCGCTCACACGACTGCTAATACTGCATCGATTAAAAGTGACAGGAGGCAGCAGTTGTCAACTATGGTTACAAACTATTTTTCCTCCCATATCGATGTTCTCCCTCACAGGTCATTCCCCTTTGACTCTTGGGCCTTTAAACTGGACGCCTGGCCTGAATTGGCACAATATGCCTTACAGGAGCTCGCTTGCCCTGCTGCTGGTGTGTTATCTGAAAGAGTCTTCAGTGCTGCTGGATCAATCCTGATGATCTAACCTTCATTAAAATGAACCATGCATGGGTTTCAAAGGATTTTGTCCCACCGTCCCCTGATGACACATAGGTTACCAGAAAAGCGCCTCGGTTTTTTCCTCCTCTTCCTTGGACTTGCCCAATTACGCCCTTTGCAGCAGCTGAATATCCAGCCAACACATCTACATATGCCAATTTTTAAGCCTCGCTAACTGGGCTGCCCACCCCTCCCCCCACCGGCTGGGGTCAAGACCTGGCACACCCGGGCAAGTGCCGTTGCTCTGAACAGGTGGATAGGCCCACTGATAGCCGACGGCAATGGCACAGGGACCCTCATAGTACAATACAGTGTCTCAGATGGTGGGAGGGCCCACTTGCCATCAGACACACCAGCGTACTATGAGGGGCCCTGAGTCAATACCGTAGACCACTATTGTGCCACCCCTGCTTGGTCATGGCCACAGCACTTGCAATTTGCTTTACTTACCTCTCCCTGCTCCACTGCTGTGTAGTCTGGGCAGTTAAATCCTTCACAGGGACGGCCACTAGAAATTTGGTGTATTGGTCAATGATGGTTAAGATGTAGCTATGGCCTGTCTTGCTGGCCTCTACCTTCAGATGATCAATGGCTACCATTTGAAATGGACGTTAACTTACAAGCGGATGCAGTGGTGGATTATGATCACCTTTCACAGTTGTGATAGTCACAGACGTGTGACATTCCTGCCACCATTTTTCAATGTCTCCTCTCATGCCAATCCAATAGAATCGCCTACGGCCTGTGGCTTCTGTCTTTTGCACTCCAAAATGACCAGACACATCATGATAGGCAGTGAGGACTATGGGTACATCTCTCCCTGTGATCACAATTTGATGGAGACGAGTAACGGTGATGTGATCCACGCTACTGCGATAAAGCAATCCTTTCTTCACAAAGAACCTTTTTCGCTTTCTCCACAGACACAGTAATTGAGGGTCTGCATCGCCTCTGCAACATCTACCGGGAGGTTTTCCCGCGATGAGTAATTCCGAAATTTCTGCTAACACTCGACTTTGCGTCTATACTTGTATCCATGTAGTTTCCATTAGCGGAGATTCTGGACTGGCTTACTGAGATTGAAATACATACGAAGATTTAAAAGTACTACAACACTGTATATTGGTGTATGCTATGAATACCTTTCCCTTTTTCTGCTTTTTTAATTCTGATGTAATACATATTGAACCTGTGAGTATCTGTGTCTGACTACGGAAGTATAGACGGAAATTTAACCCTAGACTGGACACACCTGGTATGTGCTGATACAGTACCTTGTTTCAAAAATTTGTATTAATGTATCATCTGTAGGATAACAAACTGTGGGGTGGGGGGACTCTCTTCTTGCCGCAGACAAACATGAGACTGAGACAGTGTTTGTATTGAACAGGTCCATTTTTAGTGCCCATCCTTCTGTCGACAACAGCAATTCACCACAGCCGTTACATATTTCTCTGTACTCAGGCCCTGGTACCTTCAATTCCTTTGTAACTATAATCGTGGCGTCCTCTGTGGCTCTTCCACTGTGGCTGGCCTAGGCCCAACCACCACAACGCTGCACCAGTCTGAGCACACCGTCCGTATGATAGCCCCAGACCGTCTTCGTCTGCGGCTACCATTCTCTGTGCCACCCCCCGTGACCGCCTCAACTGTCAGTCCTCTCTGGAGCCTTTCCACTGTCTCTATTTCCTCAGCAGAACTTCCTCTTTACTGTGCTCCCTTCACTGACTGACTCTTCCAGAACCTTCCCTCAGCCTTTTATGCTTCCAGTTCTGGTAACTCCGCCCACCATCACCTAACAGTTTCTCTGACCAATGGCAGTTATTCAGTCCCACTCCTACACTCTCCATTGCCCTCCAATGGGCAAGCTAAAACCCTGCATCCTTTCTCTTTATCTTAGTGGTTTCACACCTACACTGCGCTACACCTCTGCTTCTCACTACAGGCTGGTTTGTCTGTCAGTCCACCTTCCCTACATCATCCATAGTGAGTGAGCGTGTGTGGGTTACGCCTTCTATATATAGGGTGAATCGGAGAAACAGATTTTTACACTATACTCAATACAGCTTGTATCTTGTTATACAGTACCTTTGTTTGGCATTTAGCATTACGGTCAAATCCATACTGTGTAAGCGTCTGAGAGTGACTACGGGACTATTTATACAGAGATTTCAATTGTCCCCTAAAAAATATATACTTGCTATCTTGTTATCCAGGACCTTTTTTACAACATTTTTTATTATGGTCAAAACCAAACTGAGTGTCTGAGGGTGACTACGGAAATATATACAGATATTTTCAATTTGGCCAACACTGTATACAGCAGAACGCTTCTGATACAGTAACCTTTTTAGCTATTTAGATTCTGGTGTAATCCATAATGAGCCTGTAAACGTCTGTCTGTTACTCCAGCAATATATTTGGAACTTTAAGATTACCCCAACACTGTATACAGCTGTACGCTTGTGTTGCATAACCCATTTACAGCTTTTCATATTCTTGCGTAATCCATACTGGACCTGAGAGCGTTTGTGTCTGCCTCCTGAAATGTATACAGAGAATCAGAATGTTTACACTATACTATATATACCTTGTATCTGGTGATACTGTACCCTTTTTCAACTTGTTATTTTATTGGGTAATCCATACTGAGCCTGTGAGCGTCTGTGTATGCCTCATGAAATATATACGGAGATTTACTGTTATCCATAGACTGTATAGAACTGTATGCTTCTGATACAGTACCATATATCTGCTGGTATTTTGGGTCCATTTTAAAAAACATGAGGAAGTATGATGGAAGAGGACGCGGATGTGGCTGTGGAGGGCCACCTGGTACTGATGGTGGTGGTGGTGCATCTGCTTGTAGTGACAAAAACACAATAGCAGCTAAGGCAGGAGGTATTGAGCCAGAGTCATGGTGTAGCTCTGGATGGCCTCTAAGGCTCCCTTTTCTGGGAGTAGATAGACTGATTTTAAAGCCGGAGTATCAGGAACTGTTTGTGGCTTACATTGCTGAAACAGCCTCCAGCTCTATCGCCTCCTCTTCTGAAGTTGTAAAAAATGCAAACACTGAGTCGTAACTGCAGGCTTCTGGTCAGGAGCAACCCCTTTCCTTGTGTCATTCACCCACACCAAAAGTGAAGGATGTGGAAGCACACACCTCAGATTACTCCATGGAGCTCTTTTCACATACCATGCCTGGGTTAATTAAAAATAGGGCCCATCATGTACTTGAGCAATGCAAATGGGGCAGATCAGACACTGGAACAGCATCTAAGGGGCTCATTGTACACTGGAGCATTACAAATGGGGCCCATTATATATGGAGCATTATTAGGGCCCATGATACACTGGAGGATCATCCATGAGGCCCATCATGTACTGGAGCATTGTAAATGGGGCAGATCAGACACTGGAGCAGCATCTAAGGGGCCCATTATACACTGGAGCATTACAAATGGGGCCCATTATATATGGAGCACTATTGGAGCCCATCATACACTGGAGCATCATCCATGATGCCCATCATGTACTGGAGCAATGTAAATGGGGCAGATCAGACACCGGAGCAGCATCTAAGGGGCACATTATACACTGGAGCATTACAAATGGGGCCCATTATACATGGAGCATTAATAGAGCCCATCATACACTGGAGCATCATCCATGAGGCCCATCATGTACTGGAGCATTGTAAGTGGGGCAGAGCAGACACTGGATCAGCATCTAAGGGGCCCAATATACACTGGAGCATTACAAATGGGGCCCATTATATGTGGAGCATTATTGGAGCCCATCATATATTGGAGAATCATCCATGAGGCCCATCATGTACTGGAGCAATGTAAATGGGGCAGATCAGACACTGGAGCAACATCTAAGGGCACATTATACACTGGAGCATTACAGATGGGGCCCATTATATGTGGAACATTATGTGGAGCTCATCAGATACTGTATGGAACATTATATGTGACTAATTATTTGGTATAGAGAAATATATTGGGACTCATTATTCTGTATGGCGCACAATGTGGTGGCCATAACACTGTATGGAGTAATATACTGTCCTGTTTTTGAGCTATTTAAAATAGATCAGTCATGTCATGTAAGTAGTGAAGTATGTGTCATTGTACTATACCTATATTTCTGTGGCGTATCGGAGCATCATGAGTTGTGGTATGTGTTAAAGGGGCGCACTGACACTCTTTGGCCCAGGGCATGCGAAAACCTGGAGCCAGCCCAACCCCCCCACAACTTTAGCCAAATAACCCCCAGTTTTCAATGCGTAGCTAGGATGACAAGCTTCAGTTATAAGAATTGATGTTTTTGGCATTGAAATGGGCACTGTAGGTGTGTTTACTGTCTTCCACTCCCTTCCGACTTTGCTTCCCCATTGACTTGCATTGGGTTTCGTGTTTCAGTCGGCCTCCGACTTTTTCCTATAGTTGGCCGATTTCGTTCGACCCGACTTTTGCGAAAGTCGGATATTCAAGAAACCCGACTCGACCCGAAAAAAGGCAAAGTCGCTCATCTCTACAGGCCACAGATTTGTCAGTGTGGTATCTCCATATTATCTGCGTGCTCCAAGTTTGCCCATTTTAGGCCTGTTTTACATTGTTTTTCCTGTGTGTCACTGCAGTTATATACAGCACTATTTAGCCTAAAAAAACAAAAATACAGACCACAGATTTGTCAGTGTGGTATCTGCGTGCTCCAAATTTGCCCATTTTAGGCTGGTTTTCCATTGTTTTCCTGTGTGTAACTGTAGTTATATACAGCACTATTTAGTAGAGTTGAGCGAAACAAGTCGGCCAGATTCATAAGTCGCCGACTTATGGCAAAGTCGGGTTTCACTCACAATGCTGAAGAGTTGTTGACAGCTCTGAAAGAGCAGGCAGATGTGTGGCTGACACCGCTGAATCTCTGTAGTGTCGGTGGTGGGGTGCCGAGCTGGGGGGGGTGGTCCTACTTTTATACCGCGCAGAGATGACAACAGAGACACGATGGAGGCAGATTCTGGGTGCAACAGGTCCAAGTTTATTTCTTCACTTGCCGTCCGACTGACGGCACACCTCGCGGCCCTCCGTTTCCAGAGCCGCTTCTCACACCGTACACTGGAGACGTGTCTGCACACACCGTCCCCTCCTTTACTGTCGACGCTCCTGACAGTTCCGTCACTGTGGCCGCCTTAGGCCCATTAACCAACAGCGCTTCTACTGCTCAGTCGTCGTGTCACATACGGTGTCTTACACCCAGTACCTCGTCTCAACTGCGGTCCTTTCCTGTCAGGACCACCCCCCTGACGTCCTCTCTCCTCAGTCCCCCTGGTCTGGATTCTCCTCAGAGTGCACAGACTGTCGTAGTCCTCCTGTCACTTGAGCTCCCCCTGGGGACTGGAATCTTCTGGAACCCTCCCTCAGAATTTATAGCTCACCCGGTTCCTTGAAACTGTCACCTCGCCCCCCATGACCAACGGTTTCTAAAGCCCCAAGCTGCTGTAAAGTCCTTCGCTCACACTCCACCCTGCCATCCAATGGTCATCCCAAGGTACTGCACGTCCACCACACTTTCCTAGTTGTTTCCCCACTGTAATCACTGACTCCTACCTACACTGTGCAAACCTATCTTTCTTCACTCTGACTAGTCCGTCCGTCCATCAGGTCACCTTCCCTACACTCCACCTTCCCCTGTCCATTGTCGTCCTCGACAATCGTCATCCCTGCCTTCATCGTTCTGAATCTACACCTACATTCTGTTGTCGGACCAGAAGTTGAGCCAAACCCACTATCTGCGGGGGCCGAACCATACTGGGAGCACTATGCTCTGAGCAGCCTACTGCTACTCACCAGCGCGCACGCCACATGACAACGTCTTTCAAATTGGGCAAGGTACACCCGTATTCTCTCTACGGCGTGTATCTTTCCCCTACTCTCCCCTACTGTTACCCCTCACCATCCGGTACGCCATGATCGAGGCCACTCACCCACCAGATCACCGCCGGCGCCCGCCCCTCCCTCCTCAGGGGTGTCCGTGGTGCTGGGGACCTGACCCAGGACGGCTGTCCTTCTCACGTCTTTCAACTCATTCTCCTTCCCTCAATTACATGTCATGGTCGGCGTCCCGGTCTCCCAGACCTACTCAACTCCCAGATCCCCACCGGATCTCACACTTTCCTTTGGTCCCGCAGACCTTCCCTTACCCGGACCTGTTGCATTTTACTTTGCATATTATACATCATACAACTTTATAATAGCACAAGTACCCCATTTTTTTATAATTTTTTTTTTTCCGTTTTCTTTTGCTCATTTTAATACCAACATATAACAACATAACATTGCATGTCTTCTTTCTCCCCCCTTCCTTGGACATGGACACTCCCTCTCTTCTAAGTATCCCCGCTCTGTCAGTCTAACAAGTAAACACAAACTATCCTGTAAGAGGAACATAGAAAAACAGACATAAAAATCACAGATAAACATTTCTTTTTTTTTTTTAAAAGCTGACCGCGAACTGTCCTTTTGACCTGCACAACGGTGCAACGAACTCCTGACAGTTCAATCCTCCTTTCGGTGGTCAGTAGTATGGGACCCCACAACCGTGGAGCTCCCAGGATGCAAGAAGTGTCCCTTTCTGCAAGATAGTATAAACGAGCCGTCCCGGGGGTCGTGCAGCCGCCATGCCAGCCTCTCCCCTCTCATGGAGCAGGTTCCAGACTTCCTGCCCCCTGGCCCTCTTCTTCTCTATAACTCCTGCAACCCAAACAGAGGGTCTGGCATGAGCCCTGGAGTCCGGTGGGCGGGACTTAACCGAGGAAGGACGTGGATCAGAGGCGGCCGATGATTCCTGCGGCTCAACAGCCGCTGGGGCCAGGTGGCAAATGGGGACAACCGGGTCCTTGGAGGCTGGAATCACAAGGCCCACTAAGTCGGCCGCAGTCGACTTCAGCAGCGGCATAACCGCGGCCTCAGGACAGGCCGCATCCACTACTTCCAATGGAGCCGGAGTAACGGCCGGTTCCAACAACGCAGCTGCTATCAGCAGGGGGAACGCAGCAGCGTCTTCTTTGGATGACTTCCGCACTGGCGGCTCCAGGCGGGGTACCTCAGGGACTTGAGCAGGGGCCTCGCACAACTCTGCATACACCACTGGGCCCGATGTACCCAGGCCTTCCGGTGCGCAGGGGGCAGCGTGCTGCGGCGGAATGATGAGGGCCGCTGGCGGAGGCACTGGTGGTGCCGGGGGTACTCTCACCTTCCCCGGCGCTGCGGCCTCCATCACATCAATACGTGGCTTCACCCGCAGCCTCCGTCCCTCGCTCCACTGTCCCCCGGGTTTTTCCCCTAAACTCGGGGGCTCCGCTGAGAAGTCTTCTGCTGGTATTGGTGGCGGCCGTTTTCGCTGACTCCGCTCAGGCTCCGCTCCCCAGCTCAGCATCCCGCTGCTCTCCCGTGGCTCTGAGGGCGACTTCTGGCACAGCTCCATCCCCTGCCGCCACTGCCACTCTAGGCGGCCGATGCCCCGACACCTGCAGAGTCTCATACCGTCCGTTGGGCAGCACTCGAATGGCATCAGACAGCCGCAGCCAAGTTTTTCTTCTGTGCCACTCCCTCTGTGAGGTGAGGTGTCGGCAGGCCTCTCCACCCTCCTGTCAGGGTCCAATATATGGAAGCGTCGATTTCCAGGCACATACTGCTTCCTTTTGGGGTACGTTGGAGGGGGTCCCAGTTCATTCAACACGACTGCAAACACCCGGACCTCTCCTCTGCGCTGAAGCAACACCGTCATACTGCACAGTACCTGGTACCGCCCCGGATCCTCTGCTGGCCACACAGATCCGCCACAGCGCTTCCCATTTGTATTCCACAGGTAGGTCATTTGTAATCCACAGGTAATTGTAATCCAAACAGAGTAGTCCAAGTCCTTTTCCATTCTTTGTGGCAGGTCTGCCGCAGAAGATGGGGTATTAGCGGTGGCGATCCTGCCGACTACGCCAAATGTAGTGTCGGTGGTGGGGTGCCGAGCTGGGGGGGTGGTCCTACTTTTATACCGCGCAGAGATGACAACAGAGACATGATGGAGGCAGATTCTGGGTGCAACAGGTCCAAGTTTATTTCTTCACTTGCCGTCCGACTGACGGCACACCTCGCGGCCCTCCGTTTCCAGAGCCGCTTCTCACACCGTACACTGGAGACGTGTCTGCACACACCGTCCCCTCCTTTACTGTCGACGCTCCTGACAGTTCCGTCACTGTGGCCGCCTTAGGCCCATTAACCAACAGCGCTTCTACTGCTCAGTCGTCGTGTCACATACGGTGTCTTACACCCAGTACCTCGTCTCAACTGCGGTCCTTTCCTGTCAGGACCACCCCCCTGACGTCCTCTCTCCTCAGTCCCCCTGGTCTGGATTCTCCTCAGAGTGCACAGACTGTCATAGTCCTCCTGTCACTTGAGCTCCCCCTGGGGACTGGAATCTTCTGGAACCCTCCCTCAGAATTTATAGCTCACCCGGTTCCTTGAAACTGTCACTCCAACTGTCACCTCGCCCCCCATGACCAACGGTTTCTAAAGCCCCAAGCTGCTGTAAAGTCCTTCGCTCACACTCCACCCTGCCATCCAATGGTCATCCCAAGGTACTGCACGTCCACCACACTTTCCTAGTTGTTTCCCCACTGTAATCACTGACTCCTACCTACACTGTGCAAACCTATCTTTCTTCACTCTGACTAGTCCGTCCGTCCATCAGGTCACCTTCCCTACATCTCCAGCCAGGCATTTTTGTGTGTGACAATGGCAGGAACCTGGTGGTGGCTCTGAGGCGAGGCGAACTGACACTCGTACCATGCCTGGCCCATGTGCTTAACCTCATTGTTCAACGTTTTCTAAAAAGCTACCCAGAGCTGCCGGTTCTGCTGGTGAAAGTACGCGGCCAGCATGCCCATTTTAGAAAGTCAGCTACAGGTTCTGCTGCCCTTGCCGTGCTTCAGCAGCGATTGCATATTCCAGCTCACTGATTGGTGTGTGATGTCCCCACGCGTTGGAACTCTACATTGCATATGTTGGAAAGGATTTGTGAGCAGAAGTGGGCAGTTGTTGAATACCAGGATCAACAAGGCCGTTGTTTTTCAGGTTTGACTCCACACATAAGACCTCAGGAGTGGACATGGATGTCAGACATATGTAACATCCTCCAAAACTTTGAGGACTCCACCAAGATGGTGAGCGGCGATGACGCCATAATTAACGTCACCATCACGCTTCTCTGTGTTCTGAAATGCTCTCTGCTCATAATCAAAGAGGATGCACTGCAGGCAGAGCACAATGACATTGATCAAGGAACCATACAGGATGATTACACAGCCCAGCCTCATGTTATCCCAACATGGATTGGTTGACAATGAGATAGAGGAGGAGGAGGAAGAACAGGAGCTACTTTCATGCGCTAGAGACGGTACTACAAGCACAACTGTCATACCGTCTGTTCAGCGTGGATGGCCTGTGGATTAGGGAGGAAGAGGAGGAGGACACCTTGGTCAGTTGTCCTGTTGGTGAGGACATGGAAGGCTTGCCTGTTACCAGTCTTGCATGCATGGCTAACTTTATGCTACGCTGCCTTTTCCATGACCCTCGTATTGCAAAAATATTGGGTAACAGTCATTACTGGGTAGTGACACTTAGGATAAAATAACTCAAGGAAAAAGTGCAATATATAATTAATTCACCTTGTAATCATAATACTGCACACATGGGAATAAAAGGGGACAACTCGGATATTAAGATAAAGCAAACTAAAAAAACGAAAATATGTCGAATAATAAAATTTTTTATTTTAATTGGATATCCAATAATATATATATATATATATATATATATATATATATGAACAACGACAAAGCAAAGTCCAGCAATAACGTGAGCAATCCAGGATGCTGTTAAAATTTTTTTTCTTTTTATTCATAAATCCATTAAAATGCAATGGTCCAAGCAGTTCAAAACAGCAATAACGCAGGAAAGTCGTGCAGATAGGACAGGTCAGCTGAGGTTCCAGGTGGTTCACAGGAGTGAGCTGGTCTACATTGTTGGATTTATATATATATATATATATATATATATATATATAAATAAATAAAATAATGATAATGAGGGGAGGCCAATGCCAAGAAAAAGGCACAACCAGGGGACAGTAGTAATCACTGATATTATATATTTAGGACAATATCACACAATGCTAAAAATAAATAGTGCTAGTGCCAATATAACATCTTTGTGCAAAGAAGCAAAAATAAATACATAATATCATAACATATAAAGTGCAGTCAAAAACTGTGCAAAAGACAAAATAAATATGACCATTAATAAAGTGCAGGGCAGATTGGCAATAAATATATAACCACAAATAAAGTGCGACGTGCAACAATAATAAAGTGAATCCACACTTATAATATAAATAAAGTGATAAATATAAACAAAGATATGAGCACAGTGTGGATACCTTGTAACTGCTTTAGTCCTCGGGATGTGCCAGCCCCGACGCGCGTTTTGGCGTACCTTCATCAGGTAGACCCACTCTACAAGGAGAACTTTCAATCTCTTGTTCCAGAGGCAGACAGGTGTATTAAAATGGTGCAGTACCACAGGGCCATTGTTGCTGAATTATTAAAAACATTCCCATCTCAAAACGCTGGGGGCAGAGATAACAGTTTGTTGGCCAACCAAGGAGCACAGGCGAGAGAGACACCACTCCAATCCAGCAGAAGCAGGAGAACACTGGCAAAGTTCTGGGACAGTTTTCTCAGACCCTCCAATCGCCCTGGCCCTGAGGCGCGGGGTAATCTCACAAGGAATGCAATGTTTTCTAAGATGCTGAGGGAGTACCTTGCTGACCGTACCAACGTCCTCCGTGATTCTTCAGTGCCTTTTAATTATTTGGTATCCAAGCTGGACACGTGGCATGAACTGGCTCTCTATGCCTTGGAGGTCCTGGCCTGCCCTGCCGCTAGCGTCTTGTCAGAGCAGGTTTTTTAGTGCCGCTGGTGGAATTATCAAAGATAAGCACATTCGCCTTTCAATGGAAAATGCAGACAGGTTGACTCTTATAAAATTGAAAAAGGGATGGATTGGGCCAGACTTCTCGACACCACCAAATGATGACAGCGAAACACAAACTCCAATGTAGTGTCTTTTTGGGAGGTGTATTCCAATGCACCTCTTCACACCCACACATGGGTATGCGCTTCCTGCTTTTGGCTATTTGGTGTCCTCCTCCTTCTCACCCTCACCGTCCACCACCACTCGAACACTAGGGTGAATGTATTCCATCATGCTCCAGCCATTCTATTTTTTGGCAAGGGTGTTATGATGCCCGTCACCAAATTTAAAAAAATATGTACCCCCAAGGGGAATTGTTTGCCAGCCCATACACTTAGTGTATGAGCATTATAAGTCTAGGAGACCTGCTCCTTTATATTGGGCATATTTTTTAATGAGGCCTTCCTTCACGTTTCATCATCCACCGCCACTAGATCAACAGGTTTAACGTGTTCTGTGCTGCTACAGCCAATGTCAAATTATTAACAAGGGTGGGTGGTTATGCTGGGCGTAAAATACTTGTTCAGAAAAAGGTTGAGGTGTACCCCACAGGGGAAATGCTTGCCAGCCTATACACTTGGTGTATGGGCATTACAAGTCTAGGAGACCTACTGGGCCTATTTTTTAATGAGGCCTTCTTCCACATCTCATCATCTACTGCCACTAGATTACCAGGTTTAACGTGTTCAGTGCTGCTACAGCCAGTGTCGAATTATTAACAAGGGTGGGTGGTTATGCTGGGTGTAAAATACTTTTTCAGAAAACGGTTGAGGTGTACCCCACAGTGTATGGTCATTACAAGTCTAGGAGACTCAATCCTTTACATTGGGCCTATTTTTTAATGAGGCCTTCTTCCACGTCTCATCATCCACTGCCACTAAATCACCAGGTTTAACGTGTTCCGTGCTGCTACAGCCAATGTCAAATTATTAACAAGGGTGGGTTGTTTTTCTGGGTGTAAAGTACTTGTTCACAAAAAAGGTTGAGGTGTATCCCACAGGGGAAAATGTTTGACAGCCTAATACACTTAGTGTATGGACATTATGGACATTCCAAGTCTAGGAGACCCACTCCTTTAAATTGGGCATATTTTTTAATGAGACCTTCCTCCACGTCTCATCATCCGCTGCCACTAGATCACCAGCGTTACTGTGTTCCATGCTGCTACAGCCAGTGTCGAAGTCCAAACAAGGGTGGGTGGTTTTGCTGGGCGTAAAATACTTGTTATGGAAAAGGTTGAGGTGTACCCCACAGGGGAAAATGTTTGACAGGCCAATACACTTAGTGTATGGGCATTCCAAGTCTAGGAGACCAGCTCCTTTAAATTGGGCTTAGTTTTTAATTAGGCCTTCCTCCACGTGTCATCATCCACCACCACTAGATCACCAGCATTAACGTGTTCCATGCTGCTACAGCCACTGTCAAATTCCTAACAAGGGTGGGTTGTTTTGCTGGGCGTAAAATACTTGATATGAAAAGGGTTCAGGTGTACCCCACAGGAGAAAATGTTTGCCAGCCCATACACTTAGTGTATGGGTATTACAAGTCTAGGAGACCCGCTCCTTTTTAATGGGACATTTTTTTTTTAAGAGGCCCTCCTCCATGTTTCTTCCAAGGGGGGATTGGGGCTATTAGGGTGCATATGACTTGGTAGCAGGGCAGGCTTTGCAGTCAATGCATAAGAAAACAGAATGGGAGTACAAAATGAATAATGTGAAGTGAATTTTTCTGGACCCATCCAGTTCCTGGGTTCAAAGGCTTATTGAGGTGCATATGACTTGGTAGCAGGGCAGGCCTGGCAGTCAATGCATAAGATAACAGAATGGGAGTACAAAATGAATAATGTGAAGTGGATTTTCCTGTGCTCATCCAGTACCTGGGTTGAAAGGTTTATTGGGGTGCATATGACTTGGTAGCAGGGCAGGCCTTGCAGTCAATGCATAAGAAAAGAGGTTGGGATTACGAAATGAATAATGTGAAGTGGGTTTTCCGCTGGCCATCCAGTACATGGCTTGAAAAGCTTATTGGGGTGCATGTAACTTTGAGGCAAGCTAGGCCTTGCATTCAATGCAACTTTTTTTCAGGAAGCCCTCCTGTACCTCTCGTGAAAGGGGTATTGGGGTGCATTGTAATTTTGGGAAGTCCATCCACTCGCTGCAAAGGCAATAACAGCATAGGAGACCCACTGTTTAATAATGGCCCTTTAAGAAGATTAATGCTGCCTGATGCCCCTGTAAAAATAGGCTCTGTGACTTTAAGAGTCCCTCCTTCACAAATGAAACAAGATGTGTCTGCTTATGTGTCACATACCACATGGCCAGCTAGAGTTGTTAAATGTTCCAATGACATTTCCAAGTGAATGCATTTGTATTGGTTGAAAGCAATGCTAAAGTTGCAAAACGCCTCAAAAACCCTGTGTGTGAACATAGCTCAAGTGGTGGAGGAACATTTTGTTTTGGATAAATTATTTTGGCTTAGATAAAAGTCATTACCCTGGAAAGCATGTTCCTTATCATATTTCCCAGCAAAATCCATTTTGGTTTCGTTTTTGTAGGTTTTTTGGTGCGCCTGTAAAAAGGGCGTGAAACTCTGACAACATTGTTTAGAGCTGTGACCTAGGAGTGTGAAATACTTCCAGGGCCAGTCGCCATGATGTTCCCGTGTCCTTTGAGTAGTGTTTCCATCATTTTCAGACGTTTTTAGACCTTGAAAGGACCCCCTGAGGGATCGTGGTAAAAATTCTTGGGTCTCCCAAAGACTTACATTAGGCTTGTTGTTCTGTCCGAGTTCCCGAGTATTCCAATTTGCTCGACCCGAGCAATGAGCACCCGAGCATTTTAATGCTCGTTCATCACTAATAATAAGGTGAGTGTAATATTTTCTATCAAATTAAAAAAAATATAAAACCTGTGACAAGACTGCGGAAGAATCATTATCCCGTATCCCATTGAGATGTTAACATATTAGATATCTTCTTGCATCCATCGCTCACATATGTTAGAAAGATACAAGGGAATAGCGCGGATGTTGTTTTTGGTTTATGGATGATGGTAACCAGGAAAGCTTCATAAACTGGAGGATGACAATTTATATGAGGCCCCGTGAGCTTTACAATCTGGGATTTGTTCAAGATTGTGTTATACTTGTATTGTTAATGCTCTCGTACTGTCAACTGGCAAATTATAGCACTTGTTTGTGTTTCTATCATGATCACTTGCATTGTTTTACTGCTCACGAGAGACTGGCGTGGGTTTGACAAAGAAGAACTGGGAACATTCGTGTAAATCTGAAGCAGAAACGAAAATAGTTTATCTGTTGGATCTGAATTATAATAACCTTTGTCCTCCTCCATTACTAGTCTCTACAAACAAGACGCTCATTACTTGTCTTACTGCCTTTTATTAGGTATATTAGATAGATTTATAGAATACTTTATTCAGCCATTTCTGGATATTACTATGAAAGAGTATATAAATCATTCAAAATAATGTACAGTTAAATATAGTTGGAAAGAGAGGAATAAAATTAGTCAAAAGTGTAATTTTCACTTAAACTGAGCCCTTGTTCCTCCATTTTATTTTGGTTTTAATTTAAAAAAATAATTTAATAGTCTTTGACTAACACCTGCCATAATCCAAATTTTCCACCTCCATCTCCAAGACTTTTCTCGTGCTACACCTGCTCACTGGAATGCACTACATCCAAATACCACTCTAAAGCACAGCAGGATTGAAACACCCATATAAATACCCATAAGTTTAACAGAGAATTCATGTGCAAGGACTGCATGTAGGCATTTTGCTTTCCAATAGTTGACCATAAATCATCTTCCATAAATAAATACATTAGGCGCCACAAATTCTCAAACACATACTATGTAGCATTGCAGCCACAATACACACTGAGGTTATATTCACACAACTTGCAAATTTCTATAATTTTCATATCAAATTCATTTATGTTTCAAAAACGAGTCCACCCCAATGAACGTCTGAAGGGCAAAGCTAAAGCTTAGACTATAAAATTCTAATTAAAGGGAATCTGTCACCTCAATTTGGCATGGTATGTAAATGAATTGTGTCTGGTGCAATGGGCGGTGTTTTGGCTCCTTCCCTCCACCCCTCCTTGTCCGCTGTATGCAATCTTTCCAGTCGCGCGTGCGCAGCATGCTTTGCCCAACTGTGGGCAAAGCCGAAATGCATTAGTGCGCACTAATGCGCCAGTGAAGTATGTCCCGGAAGTATTTTGCTTCCATTTCTGTATTCCGGGACATTCTGTGTTCCAATGAGGAAGCATTGAATATGGTGAAACACATAGGGAAGCAATATTTTTTGTGCTCAAAACTTGTTGGATATACTTGAAACAACAGGATTTATTATAGCCCCATGTGAGCATACTATATGTCTGAGACAAAAGATTGGGGCTAGTGGTAACACGCCAATATGTGATTTTAGTTTTAAAATCATTACTTAAGTATGTTTCTATTTTTTATGACTATATATTTAATACAGAATTATATTTCATTTTATTCAGTGATTCAGTCATACATCTTGTGCATAAATTCTATTCTGTTTTTAGCTTTTGTTCTGTATCTGGCAACATGTAAACATCACTTTTTTGCATAGAAATGGTTAATGAAATCATAGAAAATTATACATAATCAATTTCAGAATCGTCCCCTCTTTGCTTTTTACAGAAAAGGAGCAATAGGAGAACTGATAAGGCCACTTTAAGCATGGAGTCCAATTTTTTATTAGTAATTATTAAGCTCCATCATCCATCATAGTTGACAACAGTCCTGAATTTCCAGGGAGTTTTATCATAGGTCGAAAAGTTAATATTTATGTAAAGGTTGTCCACTTGATTTGGGGATGTTCTCATTGAGACTGGGTTGGGGCTTAAACATTAGGAACAGCAATGTTGATAATTATGATCCAGAAGTTGGAAAATTAAAGTCTTTTTGCATCCCCTATCATTAAAAAAATATTCCCAGGAAGGACTCAATAGTTATGAAGATTATTGATTTTGGGGAGGATTTCTCTGGCCCTTTCTATCTACATGTTGGTATGGCTTGTATGGTTCCTATTATTTGTTCCACTGGTGTGTGATATATATAAACCAGGTAAGTTATTCTCAAACTGAAGCAAGAAGATAACAGTCCCTAGAAATATTGTGACAATGACTCTAATTACGATAGCAATTACTGACAATAATTACATTTTAATTGTTACAATCAAAATATCATTATATGTTATAATGAATTGTGCTGGCAGAAATGATAAACATAATTATATTTAGCAAAATAACTATCGCTTCTAATAGATTATTAGATATCATTCTAATCATAGATTCTGCTCATTTGAGAATTTTGTTAATGCCAGTTTATATCGCAACAGTGGGCTTGAAATTTTTGTAATTTTATGCCTTTCAGAAGTAGGGTATATCCTGAGCAATTTGTCTTTTGAGAGTCTAGACAGTCCTCTAGAGGAGGACCTCAAACCTCATAGGCATCAATGGATGTCCCCTCTGTATTTGTTTGGATTTGCTACCACATTCCAAAGAAATATAGAATACTAGCTGAAGAGCCCGGCGCTGCCTGGGCATAGTAACTAACTGTGGTTAGTTATAACAAATTATAATTATCCTCCATCCTATAGTCCCGTGCCCATATACCCATCATACATATTCGCCATCCCATAGTCGAGTGCCCATATACCCATCACACATCCTTCATCTCATAGTCCCATGCCCATATACCCATCATACATATCCTCCATCCCATAGTCCCATGCCCATATACCCATCATACATATCCTCCATCCCATAGTCCCATGCCCATATACCCATCATACATATCCACCATCCCATAGTCCCGTGCCCATATACCCGTCATACATATCCTCCATCCCATAGTCCAGTGCCCATATACCCATCACACATCCTCCATCCCATATTCCCGTGCCCATATACCCGTCATACATATTCTCCATCCCATAGTCCAGTGCCCATATACCTATCACACATCCTCCTCCATCCCATGGTCAACCATTATGACATCATAATGAGCGGCGGGGCTTGCAACCTATGATGACATCAGCGTCGCCATGGCAACCATTGTGACATCATAACGAGGGGCGGGGCTTGACACACACACACTGTTTCCCCATTATGTAGATAGGGGCATTATGACATCATAATGAGGGGCGGGGCTTGACACACACACACTTTTTCCCCAGTATGTAGACGGGGGCAAAATTGTTTGGTGAATTGGAACACGCGGGGTTAAAATTTTGCCTCACAACATAGGCTAGGACGCTCTCAGGGTCCAGACGTGTGACTGTGCCAAATTTTGTGGCTGTAGCTGCGACGGTGCAGATGCCTATCCCGGACATACACACACACACACATACACATACATACACACACATACATACATACACACACTTGAGCTTTATATATTAGATGAGTGCCACAGAGGACACTGATTACTGTTAGGAACGGCAGAACGCACTAAATAAAAATAATAATAAAGTGCGTTCGCCGCTCGGGGTCCACCGTGCAGTAGATGATATGACTGCTGCTAAGTGATGGCAGGCAAGCAATATGGCGGAAATGCGCACGTGGGTTAAACATTACCAAGGTGTGCAGAGCAATCTCTGTTAAGTCACAGAGGGACCAACAAAGACAAATACAATAAGGCTGAGCCTGTTGGAGTCACAGTACTCAGAGTAAATGCACACACAGTATCAGGTCACAGGAGCAGAGCCAAAGACAGCGGAATTGCGTCCGTCTAGACCTACCGTGCATGCGACGTCGCAACTGTGGACGCCAAGGAGGGCTGCAACTGCAGCACAGCGTAGGACACTGCCGCTAGACGACAAAGTTAGTAAGCAAGTGCAATGTTGGACGCTAGCAACTGTGGATGATGTAGTAGTGGCACACTGGCGTTGACTCTAAGCTTAGTCCCTGTCCACATACGTAATATCAGTGGGAAGAGGTTGCAAATGAGTCATTCACCAGAATCATACATTCATCATCATTCACACAGTAGCAACTAAAGACTATACTAGCGCATGGCGGAACAGCCATGCACGCTTTTTATAGCAGCCGGGACCTTCCGGAAGCTTCTAGATCTCCGAGATGGACCAATGAGATCTGGAGCAGGACCTGAGCACATGACTCCCGATCGCCAATGGGAATTCATCTCATGAGCATGCTCAGTAGGAGGACAGAGGGACTTAGCCCCTGGAGAGATTTGCTGCAAGGCAATCTCCTCTGTGGTAGATAAGCAGGAAGAGACCGCAGAATGTAAGGGTCTGGATTCCTGCAGAGCAGACGCAGAAACCTGATGCCTAACATTACCCCCCCTCCTAGGGCCCCCTCCTCCATGAGCCTTCCGATCCACCACCTTGTGCCCATCAGGGGCATAGGCCTCAGACCCGTCCGAAGGCAAGTCTGATGTCCCCGTAGGTGACAAGGAAAACCGGGAGACGTGGAAGGCATCAGAGGTGGCAAGGTGGCAAGGTCACCAGGTTTGAGAAGGGACGCGTGGGAGACAACGGGGGCAGCAAAATCGCCAGGAGCAGAAGCTAAAGTGGAACGCCGCAGTGTGTCGGCTGGCGTCTCCACTCTCTCTTTAAGGAAGCTATTCCGAGCACAAAAGGCGCAGGCCCAAATATACTTTTTAACATCCCGAGCCCTGTGTAGCCACCAACACGACCCCGCCAGGAGTTTTGTGGTCTGCATGTAGCCACAGTAACCACCCCTCCTGGAAGCGTGTGCCCACGCGAGAACCCTCGGCCGAAGGCGGGGAGGGACAAAGGTGTTGCCCGGCGGCACAGAGTTTGGCCATTGCGGGGCACTGTTGTCCTGAGAAACAGCATGTTGACAATGGTAACCGCAAACGGAGTTTTATGCCGGACGCGCCTCGAAAACGGTGCGAGACTCCTCCACGGGCTCTGGGAGTGGAGTCTCTGGCTCGGGTGGTTCCAGAGGCTCAAAAAATTTGGGAGCCGAGGTATCCTTCCGTTTGGATTGAGCATGCTCCAGGCCGCGCTCCGAAAAACGAATATCAATGCGGGTGGAAATGGCAATCAGCTCTTCCAAACTTGCAGGAACCTCTCTGGTAGAGAGAGCATCCTTAACATGCTCCGCCAAACCTCTCCAAAACACAGGGATGAGGGCTTTGTCAGACCACTCCAGCTTGGAAGCCAGTGTCCGAAAATGAACGGCATACTGACTAACCGAGAGGGATCCCTGAGTCAAAGCAAGTAGCTGAAGAGAGGTGTCGAGCGTGACCCGTGGTCCCAGGAAGACCTGCTTAAGGGTGGTTTCACATTAGCGCTTTTTAAGCGCACGCACGGCCGTGGGTAGCTCCGCCCCCGAGCTGGCTCTCTGCCCGGCGTGCCCGCCCCTTGCTTGTAGCGCCGCCTCCTAGCGCACAGCGGCGCCTGCGATCGGCGCACCCTATCTTTAGCATAGGGTGCGCAGATCGTGCGCAGGCCGTGCGCTAGTTGCGCTTTGACCTGCGCTGCGCACTTTTGACGGTGCGCCGTGCGCGCCAAAATCAAACTTTTCGCAGGACCTGAGCACATGACTCCCGATCTCCAATGGGAAATCGTCTCATGAGCATGCTCAGTAGGAGGACAGAGGGACTTAGCCCCAGGAGAGATTTGCTGCAAGGCAATCTCCTCTGCGGTAGATAAGCAGGAAGAGACCGCAGAATGTAGGGGTCTGGATTCCTGCAGAGCAGACGCAGAAACCTGACGCCTAACAGATTACAACATCATAGTCTATATAAATGTTGAAGAGAGAGGTCTGATGACAATGATGACATACATTAGAGTGGAGGTAATTAGCGTTTGGCTATCTGTGGTGCAATCGCACACAGGCCCTGGTGCCTTAAGGGCAAAAATGTGTCCAGTTCTGGGCACCACATTTTATAATTGACATTGAAAAACTGGAGCAAGTTCAGAGAAGAGCTACCAGGATGGTGAGAAAACTGCAAAGTATGTCCTATGACGAATGGTTATAGGATCTGGGAATGTTTAGCTTGCAGAAAAGAAGGCTAAGAGGAGACTTAATTGTTGTCTACAAATATCTGAAGGGCTGTGACAGTGTAGAGGAATCATCATTATTCTCATTTGCACATGGAAACATGAGAAGCAATGGAATGAAACTGAAATGGAAAAGATACAGAATAGATACAGAATAGATATTAAATAAAACTTTTTGACAGGGTGATCAATGAGTGGAACAGGCTGCCACGAGAGGTGGTGACTTCTCCTTCAATGGAAGTCATCAAACAGAGGCTGGACAGACATCTGTTTGAGATGGTTTAGTGAAAACTGCATTGAGCAGGGGATTGGACACGATGACCCTTGAGGTCCCTTCCAACTCCAACATTCTATGAATCTATGATTCTAACATGGCACCACAACAAATCAGCCAAGAGAAGACCAGCCACCAAAACGCTCAACCCTGGCAAGGAGTGCATGAATCAGAGAGGCAGAACAGAGAATAAAAGTAACCCTGAAAGTGCTGCAGAGTTTCTAAGCAGAGACTGGAGTCTGTGTCCATACGTCCACAATAAGCCATACACTCCATAGATGTGTTTATGGAAGAGTGGACAGAAAAAGTCTGTACTTACACACAAAAATTGTAAGGCTCTTTTTGAGTTTGCCAAAAGACATGTGAGAGACATGGAAGAAGGTATTGTGATCAGATGAGACCAAAATTTAACTTTTTGTCTAACAAGGAAAACACTATGTCTGGTGCCAATTAGTGATAAGCGAATATGCTTGGTAAAGACCTAAAAAACAGGCAATCCTTGCATGAATTGCAGATGTTTAACAGTCACAAGACATTCAGCTGCAGGGACTTAAACATTTTTCGAGCTCGCTGAAGACTCTCGTTTAGCATCTAAGCATGCTCAGATGACTCCTTATCCAAGCACATTCGCTCATCACTAGAGATGAGCTATCTTGCTTGGAAAACGTTTGCCAATCTCAAATTCGCATGAATGTATTACATCCGGATTTCTGTTTGGATTGCTAACCTTTTTTTCTAATAATCGGCGAAAGTCGGCCAAAGTTTGGTAAATGACCGAGTTCACTAAAGGCTCTTTCAGATGGCAGTGCTTTTGGTAGCAGCACAGGCCACAAAACGTCCCACACAAGTGTACACTGATGACACATGGGTGACATCCCTGTGTCATCAGTGTGACATGTACTATTGCCTGGGAATCAGTGGTACTGTTCGCGCTGTTCCCCGAAACTGGTATATGTCATACTGCTGAAGTGAAGACAGCTTACATCCCTGTCCTCTACTAGCACTGCAATCAGCGCTAGAAGGAGACAATGTTGAGAGTTTTATTCAATTGTTAACAATGAGAGCAGGTGGTGGCAGATGGGAGCATTCATCTGCCACCGCCTGTGCTAGAAATAAATAGATATAAAAAAAGAATGACGTGGTATTCCCCTGTATTTTTGATAATCAGCCAGGCAAACCCTCAGCTGTTTGTGTTAGCAAGGCAGGTTATCAAGAATAGAGAGGTTCCCATCCCGTATTTTTTCTTTATTTAAATTAATAATTAAGAAAAATGGTGTTGGGTCCCCTCCATTTTTCACAACTAGCCAAGCTAAAGCAGGCAGCTGGGGGCTGGTATTCTCAAGCTGGTAAGGGGCCATGGATATTCAAAAATAGCCATATCCCTCACCTGTCTGTCTTTCTATCCCATGCTGTAAGCTGTGTCTGGGGAACAGTCTTCAACCTGAATAGTGTCAAGATGCGACTGTCCATGCTGAAAACCACTAACGACTGAGTTGCTGCCAGCGCAGCCTCAATGACTAGTGGTAACATCATCAATGTTACCGCAGGCACTGAGACTGTGTTCCCAGCTTGGCCCCTGAACTGCACTGACATTGGTGAGGTCAGCACTGCACCATAAGACTATTTCCATGGGTCAATTGATGACACTTTTCCTGATGTTTGATCCTTCTTGAACGGTTCGCTCATCTCTGCTCATCACTACTACCAAACCAACATAGTTTGTCACCCCAAGAACACCATCTCCACAGTGAAACATGTTGGTGGCAGCATCATGCTGCGGGGATGTTTTTCGGCAGCAGGGACAGGTTAATTTGGAATGTAGTAGAGCCCTCATTCCTCTTGGTATTTGTTATAATCTATGTGATTATTGTTATACTGTAATGTCTATTGTCTGTACAAGTCCCCTCTATAATGTAAAGTGCTGCGGAATATGTCGGCGCTATAGAAATAAAATTTATTATTATATTATTAAGGTTTGCTGCAAAAATATTCATGAGTGACCCACTCAAATGAATGTGGCATAGAAAATCCATGCACCTGCTTCAGAAACCACCCCATTCAGGTCTACATTACTTAATTTCACCATATCTGCAGTCTGTGAACATAATTGGGACCTATGGTCTGCTCTAGCCCCCATCTGTGTATTGTACGTTATACTTTAAAAATAACTTGGATTTGACAAAGTGGACTAAGGCCTGTTTCACACTTGCTTTTTTTTGCAGCGCGTTTTTCCCGCAAAAAAACGCATTGAAAAACGCATACAAAAGCATACAACTGCTGCGTTTTTTTCAAGCATTTTTATGAGCATGCATGAAAAAAACGCAGCGTTTTTAAGCATTTGTATGCGTTTTTAGTGCGTTTTTACCGCGTTTGCGTTTTTTTCCAACATTAGGTGGCCACTCACACTAACCCAAACCATGACTTTACTAACCCTAACCCTGACCCTAACCCTAACCCTAACCCTAACCCTGACCCTAACCCTAACCCTAACCCTAACCCTTAACCAAACCATACTTAACCCTAACCCTGACCCTAACCCTAACCCTAACCCTAACCCTGACCCTAACCCTAACCCTAACCCTAACCCTGACCCTAACCCTAACCCTAACCCTGACCCTAACCCTAACCCTGACCCTAACCCTAACCCTGACCCTGACCCTAACCCTAACCCTGACCCTGACCCTAACCCTAACCCTAACCCTAACCCTTAACCAAACCATACTTAACCTTAACCCTAACCCTAACCCTGACCCTAACCCTAACCCTAAACCCCCTTAACTAACCCTAACTTTACCCAAACCCCTAAATTCCATTGTCTAAACTAATGGTAAAAAAAAAAACGCATGTGCAAAAAAACGCATACATAAGCATGCCAATGCGCACATATGCTCACCATAGACTTATAATGGGTGTCTTGCTGTAAAAAAACGCATTGCGCGCGCATGCGTTTTTTTGAGGCAAATCGGACGCACAAAAAATGCAACAAGTTGCATTCTGTGCGCCCGAGCGCATACCGCAAAAAAACGCATGTGCGGTAAAACGCGTACAAACGCATGTGTATGCGCACATAAGCGCATCCCATGCAAAGTATAGGAAAAAAAAACGCATGCGCTATTTAGCGCTAAATTACCGCGAAAAAAAACGCAAATGTGAAACCAGCCTAAGCTATGAACAAGCGGTATAACACTTTGTCAGTGTAAATTTTATGTTCGGAATAGTGCTGAGCAATTATGCTCGTTGCTCGGGTGG
This sequence comes from Dendrobates tinctorius, assembly GCF_039654945.1. Lineage (NCBI taxonomy): Eukaryota > Metazoa > Chordata > Amphibia > Anura > Dendrobatidae > Dendrobates > Dendrobates tinctorius. Next base: position 17,465,789 of record NW_027361784.1, on the reverse strand, counting down.
TATCCGAGTATTTGGAAGTGCTCGGAGGTTAAGTTTCTGTCGCCGCAGCTGCATGATTTGCAGCTACTTGACAGCCTGAATACATGTGGGGATTATGCTTGTTAGGGAATTCCCACATGTATTCAGGCTGTCTAGCAGCCGCAAATCATGCAGCTATGGCAACAGAAACTAAATCTCCTAGCACATCCAAATACTCAGAGATCACCTGAGCATGTTCAGGAAAACCTGAGCAACGAACATACTCACTCATCACTAGTTAGGAAATAAAAATTGCAGGAAAAAAAAATCTTTTTATGAGTTTCATGCAATTAGAAGTTGCATCAACCTTCTACAATTCATTCCCTTATAGGTTGTATCCATATAAATCTCTGTGTTCCAAAAAAAAGAAAATTTTGAGCTGCTTTAGTCTATAAATAATCAATGCTTAATGAGGTGTTCATGAAAATAATAGCCATCTAATTAGGAGATCAAAGTGGCCATTGCATTAGAGAACCCACAGAACTTACTTCTGCACATGACTATATAAAAAATTAGTGTTATGGTCAGGCGGTACTCTGTAGACTAGAGATGAGTGTCTTGATTCTTCAAGTATTAAGTTCAAGTTGAATTTCTTAAATATTTCTTCAATGCAAATTAGAACACTTTTAGATGCGATATACAGTTTGCAAAAAAAAAAAACTAGCCCGACACCATTTTCCACACTGCTGAAGCATCAGGAAATGAGCTAATGTAATTATTGCAGCAATGACCTCTTACAGATTATCATACCTTGTACAGTGGTGGTCAGTACCTCAACCATCAGAGATCAGCGGTTCCTATTGTAGCATATTTTGTATGCCAGAGTTGTTTCAATCTCCAGAATCACTGGGTAAGTCTCTGTCCTGTAGAGTGTAACATCTTATGGTCCTCTCGATCTCCTTTATAGTGTAAACTTTTATGGTTGGTGGACTCATTGTCCTGTAGAATGTAAGCAATTGTAGTGTAATGGACTGATCTGAGTTGGAGTAGTGATATTGCACCCACTAGGGGCAGCACTGGCAGGTAGCGTCGTCAGGATATAGCCAGAGGTCGGTACACATAGCAGCAGTAGGATTTTGAGGGTAAGCGGGAATCGTAGTCAGGATATAGCTAGAGGTCGTTTCATGGAGCAGCAGCATAGTTGGGAGGATAAGAAGGTAACATAGTCAGTATCTAGCCAGAGGTCATACACGGAGCAGCAGTAGGATCTTGAGGATAAGCAGCAGGTTGGCAGAATCAAAATCAATCAAAAGATCACAGGGTGAGCCAATCAGGAACTTGGGGTGGGGACATCAGGAACTCAGGTTGGGGACATAAGGAGCAACACAGCTGCTATTATCTGATTTAGAAAGGAACTGTCCAGCAATCTGAATAGCTCAGAGGGAAGAGCTGCTGCCCTGTGCACAAGAGCTGCAAGGTTCAAATGCTGACATATGGTCAGCGGAGTCATCTTTCTCTGTCCTGTAGAGTGTAAGCTCTTATGGTCAGCAAGGTCCTTTCTCTCCTGAAGAGTGAAATCTCTTATTCAAAGCGGGGTTCTCTCTCTCCTGTAGGGTGTAAGCTCTTATGGTCAGCAGGGTTCCCTCTCTGTCCTTTAGAGTGTAAGCACTTTTGATCCGCTCTCCAGTAGAGTTTAAGTTATTATTATCAGCAAGGTCCACTCTCTGCTGTAGGGTGTAAGGTCTTATGGCCAGTGAAATCCTCTCTTAATCCCCTAGAGTGTAATCTCTTAAGGTCAGTGGGGTCCCCTCTCTCTCCTGTAGAGTGTCAGTTCAAAACCTGGATGGACAATAAGTGCAATAAGGTCTTATCCAGGAAGAATGGGGAGATTGTAGGCAATAGTGCTCACCTGGTAGGGTTTTGTGATCACAACCACTAAAAAGGCTTAAGAGTGCTGCATATCCACAGCTTGGAGAACTTCACAGAATGGAGCAGTGTGTCCTGATGAACAAATGTGGCATTTCAAAATACGTTTACTAAATAAACCGCATTCCTGGACTTTTAACTTCTTTTACATCTTTATTCACCAGCAGCGCAGATTTAACATATTTCACTCCATTCTCTGAAGTCCTATAGAGAGTCAGCTCTTATGGTCTTCTCTTTCTCCGGTATCTTGTTGTCAGTGAGGTTCTCTCCCCTTTTCCTTCCACGTTTATGTTCTCAGCAATCACAAGCTTTCCAGTATAGATATTCGCGTGAATTTATTTGCAACAAACTGAATTTTGAGGGAAAATTCAGCATAAGTCTACCTCCTCAAATTTCAAAAGATCCGCTTTTCTCTATTGTAAACATACTGTATATTGTACTTGTGAAGTATGTTTGCTTAGGATTTTCTATTATACAGGTGCTTCTCACAAAATTAGAATATCATCAAAAGAATAATTTATTTCAGTTTTTCAATACAAAAAGTGAAACTCATATATTACATGCAGTCATTACAAACAGAGTGATCTATTTCATGTGATTATTTCTGTTAATGTTGATGATTATGGCTTACAGCCAATGAAAACTCAAAAGTCATTATCTCAGTAAATTAGAATACTTTCTACCACCAGCTTGAAAAATGATTTTAAAATACAAAATGTTGGCCTTCTGAAATGTATATTCAGTAAATTCACTCAATACTTGGTCGGGGTTCCTTTTACATCAATTACTGCATCAATGCAATTACATATTAAGAAAATCTAGATTTCTCTGGAACAAGACATAACAGATGTCAAGGTATTATTTTAATCAACTTTCTTTTACCTACATGCCCATATAAATTCCCTTTTAAATGGCATAATGACTTCAGAGCTGAGCAAAATGCAATTTTTATTTTTCAATGTCTCCGTTGGGAGATATTAGCTTGTAAATCTTAAGTTATAATTTGTATGAAGTCCTCGGAGTGGTACCAGATATTTCTCACTGAGGGCATGTACTTCTTCCCCTGTATGATGTTGACCAATCATAACAGGCAGCAGCATACAGGGGAGAAAAGGAACACCCCCCCACACAGTAGCTTAGAACAGCCTATTTTCTGCATGTGACATGTAGTTCAGTTCTGCAGCCACCTTCCCATGATATGGCCATTTTAGCATGCACAGGTGAAAAGTCCACTTTAAGAGCTTACCGCATACTGTAATACATCACAGCATAGCATGCAGTGAGCACTCTCTCCGGTGGTGCCTTTAGGAAGACAAAATGTTATCAATCAACTCTGTCAATAGAATTAAAATATATAGAAGAGATTTAGAGATTTCAGATTTCATGACTAATAACAAACAAATCAGCAGGGGATTTAAATGACAACCTTAGTCTACGACTAGTGGTGATATATTAACCATGAAAATAATACCTATTTCATTAGAAGATCAAATACACAATTTATTGTATCAGAGATGAAGAAGAAATCTTTTCTGCTTAATCTAGTCACGCATGGGATAGCACTCATTGTCAGCAGCTATCGTAACTAGTGTTGAGCGATACCATCAGATATCATGAAATATCGGATCGGATTGGATCGGACCGATACCCAAAAGGTATCGGATATCGCCGATTCCGATACCGGAAACCAATGCAAGTCAATGGGACAGAAATATCAGAATTAAAAAAAACCCTTTCTTTCCTTGTAGGATAATTCTACATGAAGAAAAACAACTAATAATAATGTAGAATGTATTGGGGGAGGTGGAGGAGACATTAAAGGCATAGAGGTTTAGCCCAATCAAATGGAATAGCAGGAATAATTTTTTTTTTTTTAAAGACGTTCGGAGTTACAAAGATATTGACTATGTTAACCTTTTTTATATTTTGTCAGATATGTATGTTTCACTACTTCCATGCTCTTCACCTTCTTTTTTACTTCTCCCACACTTTCTCCTTCATGATCTTCAGCAGCAGCAGCAGCATCTTTTTCATCAACTTCTTCTTCACCTTATTCATCTTCTTCTTCAACTTATTCATCTTCTTCTTCTTCACCTTCTTCCTATTATTCTTTTTTTTACATTCTTCATATTCTTCTTATTCAACTATTATTCTTCTTCATATTCTACTTCTTCATCTTCTTCCTATTCTTCTTCATCATATTCTTAATTGTGACAGTCATTCCTGTAGTTGTGATCTATTAAAGTTTGAAGATTACACCTTCCGTTCTGCCTTTCACAAAAGATTTACAACAGGATTTGTCCGCGTTCGGTTTGGCCTGCAGCAGCAGGCATTTTCCAGGGGCACCACGAGGAGGAACGGACTCACCCCCATACACTGCTTAGTCTTCTGCTTATAATTTAGATAATATCTTTTGCTCTGATTTTTAGTCTTATGCTTAATGTTCTTCTGCTTTTTGTTCTTCTGCTTTTTGTTCTTCTGCTTCTTGGTCTTCTGTCTCTTGTTCTGTATCTTGGTGGTTGTCTTTATGTTCTTTGTCCTCTTGGTCATCTTCTTCAGGGTCATCTTTTTGGTCTTCTTTGGGGTGGACTTCCGGGTCGTCGTCTTCAGGGTCATCGTTTTCGTGGTCGTCTTCTTCGGGGTGGTCTTCAGGGTCGTCGTCAGGGTGATCCAGAGTGATAACCAAAAACCATTTCCAAAAGCTTGAACTTGGAAATGTAGCAGAAGGTACAAGAAGGCAAAGGAACTACCAAGAACCAGCTGATGGTACTGGAACCCGGATGGGTAGCAGAAGGAACAAGAGCCAATGGCACTACAGAAGACCAGCTGACGGTGCTGGAACCTGGAGGGGCAGCAGAAGGAACAAGAGCCAATGGCACTACCGAGGACCAGCTGATGGTGCTGGAACCTGGTTACTAAGCAGGAGGTACCTGTGCTAGAAAGCACTACCAAGGACCAGCAGACGTTGCTGGAACTTGGATACCGAGAAGGAGGCACCTAAGCCAAAGGCACTGCCGAGAACCAGCTGACGGTGCTGGAACCTGGATGGGTAGCAGAAGCTGCAAGAGCCAATGGAACTAGCGAGGACCAGCTGACGGTGCTGGAACCCAGAGGGGCAGCAGAAGAAACAAGAGCCAATGGCACTTCCGAGGACCAGCTGATGGTGCTGGAACCTGGTTACTAAGCAGGAGGTACCTGTGCTAGAAAGCACTACCAAGGACCAGCAGACATTGCTGGAACTCGGATACCGAGAAGGAGGCACCTAAGCCAAAGACACTGCCGAGAACCAGCTGACGGTGCTGGAACTTGGATGGGTAGCAGAAGCTGCAAGAGCCAATGGAACTAGCGAGGACCAGCTGACGGTGCTGGAACCCAGAGGGGCAGCAGAAGGAACAAGAGCCAATGGCACTACCGAGGACAAGCTGACGGTGCTGGAACCTGGTTACTAAGCAGGAGGTACCTGTACTAGAAAGCACTACCAAGGACCAGCAGACATTGCTGGAACTCGGATACCGAGAAGGAGGCACCTAAGCCAAAGGCACTGCCGAGAACCAGCTGACGGTGCTGGAATTGGGATGGGTAGCAGAAGCTGCAAGAGTCAATGGAACTAGTGCGGACCAGCTGACAGTGCTGGAACCCGGATGGGTAGCAGAAGGTACCCATGAAAAACAAAGTTGCAAGGCCGCGAGCCGGCCGCAGTTACCGAAACCCACAGTCCTACAGGGGTGCTTGTCCTATTGGCACTACGGAACCAGCCTTTGTTGCCAGATCCCGCAGCCCACATAGAAAGCCCATAACCTGCAGGCACCATAGACTCAGCAAACCCAACCGCAACACGACAGGACAACGTATTGGTGGCAAAGTGACATTGACACTATCCGGAAACAGAAGGCGTGCTGGAACCAGGCTGGGCAGGAGGGAGTACCTGTGCCAAAGACAATGCCGGGAAACAGCTGGCGGTGCTGGAACCCAGGGAAAATACTATAAACAGAGTGGAGACAGAGGCCTAATTGGAGCAAGTTTAAAATCTGTAGTTGTGTGAGTGTGGACAGAGCAGGAGAAATTGCCGGACACACAGCTGGGGATCAGATGACATTTCTGAACTCCAATAACACTGGAGCATATGTTGACTGTGAAGACGGCACTTCTGAGCAGCAACTGGCGATGTTGGAGCCCAGGGTCAATCAGGGTGTAGGCTGAGGCCTAATTTCATCAAGTTTAATATCTGTTGTAGACTACTATTGATTTTAAACGTGCTCCAATTAGGCCTCTGGCTCCACTCTGTCTCTAGTATTTACCCTGGCCTCCAACACCGCCAGTTGCTGCTCAGAAGTGCTCCCACCACCTTCCTGTTCCTCACGCCATGATGGGTCAAGGACCTCATCACCTACACTCCCCTCTTCAAACACCTGCTTCTCCTGGGTAGTCTCGCCAGCACAGTATTCACCAGAAAGTGGCACCTGAGTCTCATCATCTGATGCGTGCTGAGGTGTGCTGACCATAGGCACTGGCCCACCCGCCTCTTCAGATTCAGAGGGACAAAGCAGTTGTGCATCACTGCATACTCCCTCTTCTTTACATTCAGGAATGCTGCTTGGCTGGCCCCCTGTTTCCAAGCCAAGAGATTCAGAGTACAGAAGTAGAGATGGCTCCTGTCCAGGGCTCTCTGACTGCCTGGGCAATTTGGCAGGTGGTGAAGAGACAGATGATTGCTCTTCAGTGCTCTAGCCCTGAGAGGATGTGGAAGTGATTTAAGTCAATGCGTTAGCTGTCATCCATCCGACAACAGCTTCAATTTGTTCGTCCCGCAGCAGTGGGGTACGGCGAGGTCCTACAAAGCTGCGCATAAAGGACTGTTGTCTGGTAAAACTGGGGGATGCTGAGTCACTGGTGCCCGCAGCAGGCACAGAATCCCCACGTCCCCTCCCTGCTGAAACTCCACGACCACGAGCACGTGCCTTACTCCCTGCCTTCTTCATCTTGGTAGACTGATAAAGATAGGCAGAAAAGTACAAAGGGGGGCTTAGTGTGCTTATTCCTGATCAGCTGCTAACAGGTATAAGAAACACTAATTTTATAAAGTGTGTGGACTACACTTTAATATGAGCTAATGTGGCCTACACAACTGTCAAGTGGAGTGTTTGGCGAACTTTATGTGTTTTTTTTTTAAAAAAACAAAAAGGATGTGACCAAAGATGTGAAAGCGATAATATCACAAACTTTTTGGAGCTATTACAATGCAGGAACCTACAATGCAATAGATGAGGCTCCAAAAAATAGGCTAATACTAATCTGGCTGCGGCTCCAGGGCACAAGACAGAAAAAAGGCTCCTCTATCTACTCCTATATAGTGTTTGCAACCAACCAATGTAGATGGATACCAATGGAAGCACACTAATAGGAGAAAAAAATCAGGAAAAATGAGCTGCAATAAAATAATAAAAGGACTATGTATGAGGCAGTGACGCACGCTGAGCGGCCTACAACCAGAGATGGCTGCAGGACACACTACAGCATGAGCTGCACTCACACAGACCTTGCAGACTGCTGTGAACAGCGCTGCAAGGCAAAAGAAAGCTACAGTGATTGATAATGTAGCCTGGGTAAAGCACAATATTATATAGCAAATCGCTATCTCTAACTGTCCCTCAGAGTCTTGAACAGCAGCCTGTCCCTAACTGAATTCACAGCAGAGTGAACCCTAAATGGCGGCGGCGGCTTTTATACTACATCATGACATCATTTCAGCAGCCAATCAGAGCCATGCCATTAGTTAACATGCCTACATGCCTAACAGAATGTGCCCACACTTCTGAGGATTCCTCATTGGCTGAATCAAATCAAACTGGCTCATAGCATTATGGGAACTTCCGTTTATGGTATTCGATATGCAAAAAGTATCGGAACTCAGTATCGGAATTCCGATACCGCGAATATCGGCCGATACCTGATATTTGCGGTATTGGAATGCTCAACACTAATCGTAACACTTACACATAGCCCAGCTGGATAAGCTTATAGCTGAGTAAAAGGAAATTTGATGCTGTGCCTGAAATTTTAGTGACGAGCAGTCACAGTAGGATGTTTTCAGTAATATTTCTGCACTGTAAATTATTAAGCAAAACCACCTGATGTTCCTGTCAGACACTAAATCAGACAAATTACACCGGACGGAGGTTTTCGTTGCCTTTGTTTAAAAGCTTGCATAAAGAAAATGACAAGACCTTAAGTCATTCATGAAATATGGGCATTGGGTTGCAGAGAATTATGATTAGGTGAGAAATGTTGACTGTAGCACAAGAAGAAGTACTATTTTCCTTCAAAATGAAACCTTGTCCTCATAGTTTCGTTAGTCAATATCAATTCTATTAAAGGTAAAGTTTGCCCTTAAAGGGATTGCCAGGTAAAAATGAGTTATCACCAGAGATGAGAGAGCAATATAATGCTTGGATGCTCATTACTCACACCAAGCAATTTCTAATGATCGGATGCTCGTTTCGAGTAATAAGTCAATGGGAAATCAGAGCATTTTTCCGGCAGATCCTACAATGAGGTCTGGGGTCATTGAAAATGCTGAAATGAATGTAAAAAGTGCTGAATCGAAGTGAACAGCATGGGGAAGACCCCTGGAAGCATCTCTGACTCCCAGATCGCTGTTGAGAACAATGGTGTCACACTTTTACTCCACCTTAAGGACTAACGATAAACATTCAAAATCGAAGAGAACTTGGAGTTTACAGGAAAAAAAATGTTAAGAAACATTTTTTCCAATATCATGACTTGTATACAGTTAGGTCCATATATATTTGGACAGAGACATTTTTCTAATTTTGGTTCTAGACATTACCACAATGAATTTTAAGCAAAACAATTCAGATGCAGTTGAAGTTCAGACTTTCAGCTTTCATTTGAGGGTATCCACATTAAAATTGGATGAAGGGTTTAGGAGTTTCAGTTCCTTAACATGTGCCGCCCTGTTTTTAAAGGGACCAAAAGTAATTGGACGGATTAAATAATTGTAAATAAAATGTTCATTTCTAGTACTTGGTTGAAAACCCTTTGTTGGCAATGAGTGCCTGAAGTCTTGAACTCATGGCCATCACCAGACGCTGTGTTTCCTCCTTTTTGATGCTCTGCCAGGCTTTCACTGCGGTGGTTTTCAGTTGCTGTTTGTTTGTGGGCCTTTCTGTCTGAAGTTTAGTCTTTAACAAGTGAAATGCATGCTCAATTGGGTTGAGATCAGGCGACTGACTTGGCCATTCAAGAATATTCCACTTCTTTGCCTTAATAAACTCCTGGGTTGCTTTGGCTTTATGTTTTGGGTCATTGTCCATCTGTAGTATGAAACGACGACCAATCAGTTTGGCTGCATTTGGCTGGATCTGAGCACACAGTATGGCTCTGAATACCTCAGAATTCATTCGGCTGCTTCTGTCCTGTGTCACTTCATCAATAAACACTAGTGACCCAGTGCCACTGGCAGCCATGCATGCCCAAGCCATCACACTGCCTCCGCCGTGTTTTACAGATGATGTAGTATGCTTTGGATCATGAGCTGTACCACGCCTTCGCCATACTTTTCTCTTTCCATCATTCTGGTAGAGGTTGATCTTGGTTTCATCTGTCGAAAGAATGTTCTTCCAGAACTGTGCTGGCTTTTTTAGATTTTTTTTAGCAAAGTCCAGTCTAGTCTTTTTATTCTTGATGCTTATGAGTGGCTTGTACCGTTCAGTGAACCCTCTGTATTTACTTTCATGCAGTCTTCTCTTTACGGTAGATATGGATATTGATACGCCTACCTCCTGGAGAGTGTTGGTCACTTGGTTGGCTGTTGTGAAGGGGTTTCTCTTCACCATGGAGATTATTCTGCGGTCATCCACCACTTTTGTCTTCTGAGGGCGCCCAGGTCTTTTTGCATTGATGAGTTCACCAATACTTTCTTTCTCAGCATGTACCAAACTGTAGATTTTGCCACTCCTAATGTTGTAGCAATTTCTCGGATGGGTTTTTTCTGTTTTTGCAGCTTAAGGATGGCTTGTTTCACCTGCATGGAGAGCTCCTTTAACTGCTTGCTTCCTTCACAGCAAAACCTTTCAAATGCAAGCACCACACCTCAAATCAACTCCAGGCCTTTTATCTGCTTAATTGAGAATGACATAACGAAGGGATTGCCCACACCTGTCCATGAAATAGCCTTGGAGTCAATCGTCCAATTACTTTTGGTCCCTTTAAAAACAGGGTGGCACATGTTAAAGAGTTGAAACTCCTAAAACCTTCATCCAATTTTAATGTGGATACACTCAAATGAAATCTGAAAATCTGAACTTCAACTGCACCTGAATTGTTTTGTTTAAAATTCATTGTGGTAATGTCTAGAACCAAAATTAGAAAAATGTTGTCTCTGTCCAAATATATATGGACCTAACTGTATAAGGCAAAATTTTCAAAGCATTCATAAAAATAATAATTTAATAATCCAAAATGGATTTTTTTTTTATTAAAAAATTGGAAATATCAGTGTAATTTATGAAGGAAGCAAGAAATGCAAAAAAGTAGGGACTCATACAGCTCTGGCAAAAATTAAGAGACCACTTTCAAATGTTCAGTTTATCTGATTTTTCTCTTTATAGTTATATTTTTGAGTAAAATGTAAATTGTTCTTTTAATCTACAAACTGCTGACAACATGTCTCCGAGTTTCCAAGCAATACATTTTGTTTTTTTTTCTAAAAAGGAGAAATGGTCAAAATTAAAAAGAAAACTACTTTCAGACCTCAAATAATGCAAAAAAAAAAGTTCATAATCATTTAGCAACAACAACACTAATGTTTTAACTCAGGAAGAGTTCAGAAATCAATATTTTGTTGAATAACCATGATTTTTAATCACAGCTTTCATGCGTCTTGACATGCTTGCCACCAGTCTTTCACACTGCTTCTGGTGCAAACATTTAAGCAGCTCTTCTTTGTTTAATGGCTTGTGACTATCCATCACCCTCTTGATTACATTCCAGAGGTTTTGAATGGGGTTCAGGTCTGGAGAATGGGCTGCCCATGACAGGATTTTGATGTGGTGGTCTCTTAATTTTTGCCAGAGCTGTATACACCCTACATTAGACATAAAGGTCACACACATTCAGCTCAAATTGTCATGCAGTGGTACTAATGTACTCATAAAAGCTATGCACTAAATGCAAAGCCTAACAAAAATTGCAATCAGAGTCATCCATACACCATTAAAGGCACCAACTGTAGTTCCTCATTCAAATATTTTTAAAAAGTGTAGTTGTGGTGCTCCTACACTCATAAAAGCTCTGCACACACTGAAAAGCCTGACAATAATTACAAGCAGGGTCATTTACACACCCTTAAAGGCACGTATTTGACCAATTCTCCACCTGGCTCCTTCACTTTCTCTCTGCTGACATTCCTACCATCAACATGGGTGACACCCACCAGTAGGCAGCCTCCAAACTCATGTCCCTTACTTCATCTTTTGGACTTTCTCAGTGGTCCTCCTCAGCCACCCACACAGACGGACGTATGTTCCTTCACCCGTTTCTGCCCCCTATCTAACTTCACAACCTCCCCTCTCCCTCTATCTGACCACCATCTACTAACTTTCTCATCACTGTCCTCCTCACCTGTCACCCATGTCCAGCAACATGCGCACCCCCACAGAAACCTCACAAATCTAGAGACTCGCACACTCTCTGACTCTATTCTACCACTGTCCTCCATATCTTCACTCCATGACACTGACACTGCCACTAGTTTATACAGTACAATGCCACTCTTGCATCAGCCATCGACTCGGTCACCCCTGTCATGCATAACAGAGTGCGACGAATCAATAGACAACCCTGGCACAATAACATCACTAAAAAGCTTCGGCAAGCATCCAGAATTGCAAAACAGCTCTGGAAGAAAATACATTCGCAAGACGACTTCACTGCACTCAAAGAAGCAACACTTGCATTCAAATCAGCCCTGACCTCTGCTAAACAGGTCTACTTTACATCCCTCACATCTTCCTTATCCCACAACCCCAAACAGTTGTTCAATAGTTTTAACTCCCTCCTCCGCTCACCACTGCCCCCTCCGACTTCCCTAATCTCTGACGAGTACTTTGCCGCACACTTCAAAAACAAGATAGACCAAACACAGCAAGTCTTTATTGCTCAACCACCACAACCCCTTTGCACACCAGACCAATGCCCAAACCCCATATCCTCCCTATCTAACATCACTGAAGGGGAGCTTGCTCATCGTCTCTCCAAATCACACCTCACCACTTGTGCACTTGACCCTGTCCCATCCCACCTCCTCCCCAACATCAGCACCGCTCTTATCCCATCCCTTACCCACCTCTTCAACCTATCACTAACTACTGTTACCTTCCTTTCTGCTTTCAAACATGCCACAATCACGCCTATCCTTAAAAAGCCAACCCTCGACCCAACAGCCACATCCAGCTATCGCCCAATATCGCTGCTCCCATTCCCATTCCCATAGTCCACCCTGAACTTTCCTCCCACCTCTCATCTTACTTGCTCTTTGACAATCTACAATCTGGTTTCTGTCCCCATCATTCCACTGAGACAGCCCTGACCAAAATTACCAATGACCTACTTACAGCCAAAGCTAACAGACAATACTCTATACTTCTCCTTCTAGACCTGTCCTCTGCTTTTGACACAGTTGACCACTGCCTAATACTACAGATCCTCTCCTCCTTTGGCATCAAAGACCTCACCCTATCATGGATCTCCTCATACCTTTCCAACAGCACATTCAGCTTCTCCCACTCCCACACTACCTCCTCATCCCACCCTCTCTCTGTTGGAGTCCCCCAAGGCTCTGTTCTTGGACCCCTACTCTTCTCAATCTATACACTTGACCTGGGGCAACTCATAAAGTCCCATGGATTCCAGTACCACCTTTATGCTGATGATACTCAGATCTACCTCTCTGGCCCAGATGCCACCTCTCTGCTGTTCAGAATCCCGGAGTGTCTATCAGCCATATCCTCCTTCTTATCCTCTCACTTCCTCAAACTCAATGTGGACAAATCTGAACTGATTATCTGTCCCCCCATCTCACAGACCTTCCTTACCTGACCTATCCATAACAATTGATGACATCACACTTTCCCCTGTACCAGAGGTCCGCTGCCTCAGAGTAACCCTTGACTCTGCCCTGTTCTTCAAACCACACATCCAAGCTATCTCCACCTCCTGTCGCCTCCAGTTCAAAAATATTTCCAGAATCTGTCCCTTCCTCAACCCTCAATCTACTAAATTGCTTGTGCCCTCAATCTACTAAAATGCTTGTGCATGCCCTCATCATCTCCCACCTCGACTATTGCAACATGCTTTTCTGCGGCCTCCCTGCTAACACCCTCGCACCTGAGCCAGTCCATCCTTAACTCTGCCTCCCGACTAATTCATCTCTCTCCTCTTTACTCCTCCGTTTCTCCCCTCTGCAAATCTCTTCCCTGGCTCCCATTCCCTCAGCGTATCCAATTCAAATTACTAATACTGACTTATAGTGTTGAGCATTCCAGTACTGCAAATATCGGGTATCGGCCGATATTCGCGGTATCGGAGTTCCGATACTGAGTTGCGATATTTTTACAATATCGAATACCGGAATCGGAAGTTCCCATAATGCAATGAGCCAGTTGAGCCTCCTAAGAAGTGTGTGCACATCCTGCTGTTAGGCATGCTGAAATGATGTCATCATGATGTGTTATAATGGAGTGTGGGCGGTGCGTGGGCGGAGACTGCATGTCTGTGTGTGTGGGCGGGGTCTGTGCGTGACCTTGGGGGGGTCTGTGCGGGCCTGCCAGGGGTCTGTACGGGCCTGCTGGGGGTCTGTGCGGGCCTGCTGGAGGTCTGTGCGGGCTGCCGGGGGTCTTTGTGTCTGTGTGCAGGCACAAAGCCTGCTACAATGACAGGCATCACTTGTCACTTTGATCCCTGAAGCCAGTGTCATCTGTAAAAAATATTAAAATAGCAAACAACCAATATACTCCCTGACCTGCAGAAATCAACAAGTGGCCCACGACGATCTATAGGACCTTCAGTGACACACTGACTGGAGACAATGGCTCCTGCAGTGCATCACTGAGAGGTTACTATAGTTCACTGGTCTGACTTTATGGCAAAAGCTGCATGGGAACTTTCTCACACGGCAATGCCAAAACTGAGACTAGGGACTATTTTTTTACAGTGGTGGAGGAATACAATGCTGAAGGATACCTTCCTCCCGTCATTGTATTCCTGGAGCAACTAGAGAGCGGTCGCATCAGCTGATGCTGCTGTTCTCCAAGGGAGATCGTCGTGGGATACTCGTGGATTTCTGCGGATCAGGGAGTATATTGTTTATTTGTTATTTTAATATTTTTTACAGATGACACTGGCTTCGGGGATCAAAGTGACAAGTGATGCCTGTCATTGTAGTAGGCATAGCCCGATGGGACTTGTAGTCCCATTGGAAGATGCCTGCACACAGACACAAAGATCCCCAGCAGCCCGCACAGACCTCCGGCAGGCCCGCCCAAACCCCGGCAGGCCCGCACAGACCCTCCGGCAGCCCGCACAGACCCCCGGGAGGCCCGCACAGACCCCCGGCAGCCCGCACAGACCCCCGGCAGCCCGCACAGACCCCCGGCAGGCCCGCACAGACCCCCGGCAGGCCTGCACAGACCCTCGGCAGCCTGCACAGACCCCCGGCAGCCCGCACAGACCCCCGGCAGGCCCGCACAGACCCCCGGCAGGCCCGCACAGACCCCCCCGGCAAGCCCACACAGACCCTCGGCAGCCCGCACAGACCCCCGGCAGGCCCGCACAGACCCCCGGCAGGCCCGCACAGACCCCCGGCAGCCTGCACAGACCCCCGGCAGGCCCGTACAGACCCCCGGCAGGCCCGCACAGACCCCCCGGCAGGCCCGCACAGACCCCCAAGAGGCCCGTACAGACCCTGCCCACACACACAGACACGCACAGTGTCCGCTCACGCCCCCCCTCCCAAACTGGATGTGCAAGGAAAGAAAGGGTTTATTTTCATTCCAATATTTGTGTCCCATTGACTTGCATTGGTTTCCGGTATCGGAATCGGCGATACCCGATATTTTTGGGTATCGGTCCGATCCAATCCGATCCAATATTTCCCGATATCGGAAGGTATCGCTCAACACTACTGACCTACAAGGCTTTCTATAACCTGTCTCCTCCATATATCTCTGAATTAATCTCCCGATATTTTCCCTCACATAATCTCCGGTCCTCTCAAGACCTCCTTCTCTACTCCACACTTATTCGCTCCTCACCCTACTGCCTCCAAGACTTCTCCAGAATATTCACCATCCTCTGGAATTCCGACACGTCCGACAATCAACCACATTTGGATCCTTCAGACGGAACCTGAAAACCCATCTCTTCAGGCAAGCTTACAGCCTGCAATGATCCCCGCTGCCTCCCCACCACTACTGGAGCTACCACCTCACCATCACTGGAGCTGCTGCAACCCCCCAACCTACTGTCTCCTTCCCCACCATCCTGTAGAATGCAAGCCCGCAAGGGCAGGGTCCTCTCCCCTCTATATCAGTCTGTGACTGTTAGTTTGTTCACTGTAAGTGATATCTGTAATTTGAATGTAACCCCCTTTCATGTACAGCACCATGGAATCAATGGTGCTATATAAATAAATAATAATAATAATACCTGGAATGACTTATAAAAAATTAAGAAAGTGTAGCTGTGGCACTTCTACACTCATAAAGGATTTACACAAAGTGAAAAGCCAGGAACAATTAATAAGTAGGGTCATCCAGTCATCCACCGACCCAAGAAGACAACAACTGGTGGGCCTCATTTACCTATTGAACACTGAAAACACTTTATGCGCTGCTGTCATCTGGTGGTGTGTAAAAGTCGGGTCTAATCCAGACTTTGTTCATTTTTATCAGAGTGAACCTATCAGCACTTTCTGTTGACAGGCAAAAGTACCTGTCTGTTATCTGTTATTAACACCCCCAGTGGCACTACAAATCTGCTTAGACAAGACACTAGGGCAGGGCAGCGCAACACCTCCAAGGCATAGAGGGACAGCTCATGCCAGGTGTCAAGCTTTGAGACCCAAAAGGAATTTGCAGGTATGCTGGCTTTTTGGCCAGGTATTGCTTGACCATCTTTAACCCCTTTCTGACATGAGATGTACTATGCCGTCCATGGGACCCAGGCCCCTATGCCCATGGACGGTATAGTACGTCTAGCGCGATCAGCGGCGCTCGCGGGGTGAGCGCCATTGATCGTGGCCAGGTGTCAGCTGATTATCACAGCTGACACCCGGCACTATGTGTCAGGGGTGGTCACGGACCTCCCCGACATGTTAACCCCTGGCACACTGCGATCAAACATGATTGCAGTGTACCGGGGGTTTAGGGAAGCATCGGGAGGGAGGGGGCTCCCTCCGTGCTTCCCTGAGACCCCCACAGCAGCACGATGTGCAGCGCTGCTGCGGGGGCCTCCTTCCCTGCAGGTCCCCAGATCCAATAGGGCGGCGGGGACCTTCGGGGGCCTGCAGGGAGCCGGCTTCCTCACTGCCTGCACAGCGATCTGCTATGTGACAGATCAGCGATCTGTCACATGACAGTTATGTCCCCCATGGGACAATGTAATAAAGTTAAGGAAAAAAAAGTGTAAAAATAATTTATAAAAAAATCGCTAAATAAATTAAAAAAAAATATTCCCTAATAAATTCATTTATTGGAAATAAAAAAAACAATAAAAGTTCACATATTTAGTATCACTGTGTCCGTAATGACCCGCCCTATAAAACTGTCCCACTAGTTAACCCCCCGATCAAAGAGATGTATATAAATAAGCATGGTACCGCTGAAAACGTCATCTTGTCCTGCCCTATAAAACTGTCCCATTAGTTAACCCCTTAAAAAATAAAAATAAAAAACAAAGCAAAAAATAATGCTTTATTATCATACCGCCGAACAAAAAGTGCAATAACGCGCAATCGAAAAGACGGATATAAATAACCATGGTACCGCTGAAAACGACATCTTGTCCCGCAAAAAACGAGCTGCCACATAGCATCATCAGCGAAAAAATAAAAAAGTTATAGCTCGCATAATAAAGCAATGCAAACATAATTATTTTTTATATACAATTGTTTTCATTGCATAAAAGCGCCAAAACATAAAAAAAGACATAATTGAGGTATCGCTGTAATTGTACTGACCCGAAGAATAAAACCACTTTATCAATTTTACCGGATGCACAACGGTGTAAATGCACCCCCAAAAGAAATTCATTAATGCTGGTTTTTGTTCATTCTGCGTCCCAAAAATCAGAATAAAAAGCGATCAAAAAATGTCACGTGCCCGAAAATGGTACCAATAAATACGTCAACTCGTCCCACAAAAAATAAGCCCTCACATGACTCGGTGGGTCAAAATATGGAAAAATTATAGCTCTCAAAATGTGGTGATGCAAAAACTATTTTTACAATAAAAAGCATCTTTTAGTGTATGACAGCTGCCAAACGTAAAAACCCGACATATATAGTAAATCAAATCCCCATTTATCACAACCCCTGAGTTAGTGAAATAATAAAATTGAAAAAAAAATGTATTTACATTCTCCCATTAGGGCTAGGGTTAGGGCTAGGGTTAGGGTTAGGGCTGAGATTAGGGTTAGGGGTGTGTTGGGGTTAGGGTTGGAGTTAGAATTGGGGGGCTTCTACTGTTTAGGCACATCAGATGCTCTCCAAACGCAACATGGCGTCTGATCTCAATTCCAGCCAATTTTGCGTTGAAAAAGTCAAATGGTGCTCCTTCCATTCCAAGCTCTGCCATGTGCCCAAACAGTGTTTTACCCACATATGGGATATCAGCCTACTCAGGACAAATTGCAAAACAACTTTTGGGGTCCAATTTCTCCTGTTACCCTTACAAAAAAAAATTGGGGGCAAAAATATCACTTTTGTGGAAAAAAATATGATTTTTTTATTTTCACGCCCTGGCGTTATAAACTTCTGTGAAGCACTTGGGGGTTTAAAGTGCTCACCATAAATCTAGATAAGTTCCGTGGGGGGTCTAGTTTCCAAAATGGGGTCACTTGTGGGGAGTTTCAACAGTTTAGGCACATCAGAGGCTCTCCAAACGCGACATGACATCCGCAGACCATTCCATCAAAGTCTGCATTCCAAAACATCACTACTTCCCTTCCAAGCCCTGACGTGCACACATACAGTAGTTTTCTCCCACATATGGGGTATCAGCGTTCTCAGGACAAATTGGACAACAACTTTTGGGGTCCAATTTCTCCTGTTACCCTTGGGAAAATAAAAAAAATTGGGGACTAAAAGATCATGTTTAAGGAAAAAATATGATTTTTTTATTTTCACGCCCGGGCGTTATAAACTTCTGTGAAGCCCTTGGGAGTTCAAAGTGCTCAACACACATCTATATAAGTTCATTAGTGGGTCTAGTTTCCAAAATGGGGTCACATGTGGGGGGTTTCCACTGTTTAGGTACATCAGGGACGATCCAAAGGCAACATGACACCCGCAGACCATTCCATCAAAGTCTGCATTCCAAAACGTCACTACTTCCCTTCCGAGCCCTGACGAAGATCATGTTTGTGGAAAAAATGATCTTTTTATTTTCATGCCTCGGTGTTATAAACTTCTGTGAAGCCCTTGGGGGTTCAAAGTGCACACCACACATCTAGATAAGTTCCTTGGGGGGTCTAGTTTACAAAATGGTGTCATTCGTGGGGGGTTTCCACTGTTTTGGCACATCAGGGGCTTTCCAAACACGACATGGCGTCCGATCTCAATTCCAGCCATAAAAGTCATATGGCGCTGCTTCCCTTCCAAGCTCTGACATGCGCCAAAATAGGGGTATACCTCCACATATGAGGTATCAGCGCACTCAGGACAAGTAGCACAATAACTTTTAGTGTCCCGTTACCCTTGGAAAAAGAAAAATTGGAGGTGAAATGATCATTTTTGTGGAAAAAATATGATTTTTTATTTGTACGGCTGTACGTTATAAACTTTTGTGAAGCGCTTGGGGGTACAAAGCTCTCACCACACATCTAGGTAAGTTCCTTGGGGGGTCTAGTTTCCAAAATGGTGTAATTTGTGGGGGGTTTCCACTGTTTTGGCACATCAGGGGCTTTCCAAACACGACATGGCGTCCGATCTCAATTCCAGCCAAAAAAGTCAAATGGCGCTGCTTCCCTTCCGAGCTCTGCCATGCACCCCAATAGTCGTTTACACCCACATATAGGGTATGAGCGTACTCAGGAAAAATTGCACAATAACTTTTTGTGTCCTGTTACTCTTGGCAAAATAAAAATTGGGGGTGAAAAGATCATTTTTGTGAAAAAATATGATTTTTTAATTGTACGCTGTACGTTATAAACTTCTGTGAAGCTCTTGTGGGTTCAAAGTTCTCACCACATATCTAGATATGCTCCTTGGGGGGTCTAGTTTCCAAAATGGGGTTACTTATGGGGGGTTTCCACTGTTTAGGCACATCAGGGGCTCTCCAAACGTGACATGGCATCCGATCTGAATTCCAGCCAATTTTGCATTGAAGAAGTCAAACGGCGCTCCTTCCATTCTGGGCTCTACCATGCGCAGAAACAGTGGTTCCTCCCACATATCAGGTATCAGCGTACTCAGGACAAGTTGAACAATAACTTTTGCAGTCCAATTTCTCCTGTTACCCTTGGTAAAATAAAAAAAATTGGACCTGAAATACTTTTTTTGTGAAAAAAAGTTAAATGTTCATTTTTTTTAAACATTCAAAAAATTCCTGTGAAGCACCTGAAGGGTTAATAAGCTTCTTGAATCTGGTTTTGAGCATCTTGAGGGGTGCAGTTTTTAGAATGGTGTCACTTTTGGGTATTTTCTATCATATAGACCCCTCAAAGTGGCTTCAAATGTGATGTGGTCCCTAAAAATAAAATGGTGTTGCAAAAATGAGAAATCGCTGATCATTGATCAACTTTTAACCCTTATAACGTCCTAACAAAAAAAAAAATTTTGGTTCTAAAATTGTGCTGATGTAAAGTAATCATATGTGAAATGCTACGTATTAAGGTTTTTGAGTGCCATATCTCTGTGATTTAAGGGCATAAAAATTCAAATTTGGAAAATTGCGAAATTTTCGAAAATTTTCGCAAAATTTCCATTTTTTTCACAAATAAACGCAAGTTATGTCAATGAAATTTTACCACTACAATGAAGTACAATATGTCACGAGAAAACAATGTCAGAATAAGTGGGATCCATGGAAGCGTTTCAGAGTTATTACCTCATAAAAGGACAGTGGTCAGAATTGTAAAAATTGGCCCGGTCATGAACGTGCAAACCACCCTTGGGGGGTAAAGGGGTTAAAAGCTTTTCCCTCCTTGTAAAAAATATTCTGTCATCAAGGCATGGACGCTGGAAAGATATTATTAATTTGGCCCAGTTCTTTGACAGTGTACCACTGACTCTGCTGTACGTGGTGTATGTCTACCTCACCTCTCCTCCTTGGTTGGGCAAGGTAGCTTGCCCCCTGCCGCTAGCATTGTCTGATGGGAATTTTTTCAACAGATTTTTCACAATGGCCTTCTGGTATAGCACAATTTTTGTAAACCAATATTTGGCCATAAAGCATACAAAACCTACAAAAGACAAAATGAGAAAAACCCTGCTGTAATTAAATAAATAAAAATTAAAAGTGCATTTAAGTAATACAGAGTTATTAGTTAAACCTTATCATGTGTCAATGTTGACTTTTTTTCTCATTTTGTAGGTTTTGTATGCTTTATGGCCAATGTGAACATGCGTTTATATGCTGCATGTATACCAACTCAAACCAAGCTCAATTTTTATGTTTTTTTCTTTGTATTTTTGCATTCTGTGCAAGCCGGGGTGTAGTCTTCGTCTCCTGAGCTGGAAATTGTATTTAAAGGCTTCCCCTGACTGGTGTCCACTGGTTGGGACCCGTCCTTTTGTCTGCCCTTATTCACACACTGATGTCAACTTTGACTCATGATAAGGTTTTTAATGTTAGACAGCGTAGAACCGCCCCGATCACAGAGTCACCTTGTCGATGTTGGGATGGCTTTTATGCTATATTTGATGAAATACAGTATTACTAAGAACTCTGTATTACTTAGATGCACTTTTGCTTTTTATTTATTTAATTACAGCAGAGTTTTTCTCATTTTATCTTTTGTAGGTTTTGCATGCTTTGTGGCCAATGTGAACATGCGTTTATATGCAGCATGTATACCAACTCAAACCAAGCTCAATTTTTGTGTTTTTTTTTTTTATATATATAGGAAAGAGACAGATATCCTCATTTGTGGGGCCATGCAGCCAGGGATCACATGTACCATTGCACATTACTGACCAGTCTTGTCAGTCTCTATCTGAGTCACAATGAGATTTATGGCATCTGCTTTGAAGTCTTTTTCAGATCGGATGATGCCCAATATGTATAAAGGTTCAAGCAGCTGCCATAAATCTACTGTGTCTCAGATAGAAACTGCAGATACAGCACAAGAATCTGACCGGGTCTTATCAGGAGAGGCCAGCTTCTCCCTGCACAGTGCAGACACCTCTGGCTGGTAGCGGCAGAAGTCTGAGCTGTTACTTACAGCACAACTGTATCCTGTCCTGCTCCTTTCTGGAGGGAAGAAGCAGCGTCGTTCATCCTGACTGCTCCGCAGCAGACATGCTCACACAGCATGCAATGTGGGCATGTCTGCAGTATACTATAGGCAGCCGTCACAATTACAGTGCCAGCACCCAGCGTCCCAGGGGGCATAGGCTCCTCTGCCTGTCTCCCTGGCCACTACCCGCGGTAGTGAAGGGAGAGTATGTTTCCCTGCTCTGCTACGGAGCTAACTATATCGGCGGGCTGTACACTGATATAATTAAGGGTGCTGTAGCTCCTGGTGGGCCCCTGTGAGTGGTGGGTCCGGGGAGACCGCACCCTCTGCCACCCCGGTAGCTACACTACTGTCTCATACCCCTGAGCTAGTTGTGCAGACCCTCCTACGTATTCCTCTATGGATACTCCTCTGGCTTTATCACACATTATTTTGATAGATTATTTATTTTCTGTTTTTCATATTATATATGTTCATTTTATTTATATGCTATTTTTATTTACGCATTATGTCACAATTTTGGATAGAAATACCAGCCCTTCGCTGCCCCAGAAGTGGCAGTTCAAAATTGAATTTCCAATTCTGATACTTAGCCTAGGCTCTTCCCTGTGCCCTGGTGCAGTCACATCAGGGTAATGGGATTAGGGGTTGGTGTCAGCAGCTGTCCCTGACACCAAACCCTAGATTTAGTTAGGGATAGGTGTCAGCCAGCCACGCTCATTACTAAACCTGTAAATAAAGAGTTAAATAAACACACACATCGAGAATAAAACACTTTATTTGAAATAAAACAGACACATTATTTAAAAATTTTAATTAATCTAATATACTCACTCCAGATCTGACAGTAATCCAAGGGTTAAAGCGATGTCCCACATTGTCACCTGCCTATGTAGGAGCATTCACAAAACAAACCTACATAGGCTGTAACCAAACAGCAAGTGTATGTGCCCACAATCAGGATACAGAAGCGCTTTGGACACTTCACCTAACTGATGCCAGTGCGAATTCAATGGGAAAATTTCTAACGCCATTTGCGCTGACTTCAGTAAGGTGGAGTGAGTTCATTGGCTGTCAACGCCCAGGAACTTTCTGACAGCACTGCGAGCATGAGAACTTTCTAGTGGTCAAGTGGTCATAGGAGTTCATCGTGAGACACTGAGCTGTGGTAGCAGATGCTGCTCAGTGTCTATGCTGGATGGCAGGCTGTATAGTCACATCATGGAAACTTATGCTAACCCCTAAGGCACTTGTCATATGGACAAAAAGTTAAAATGACAAATGTAAATAATATCACCAATAAAAGCCATGCCAGGACCGTAATTCATAAATTGTTCAAAGTGAAACAGGTAAGAGGAACATATGAAAAGAAGAGCACACCAAGAACCATGATGTAACAAACCCAGTGTGAACAAGAACATATCATGAATTAAAGTGCAATAGTGCCAAGATACAAATGTGCATATGCCTCAGTCACAAGGGGAAACCTGATTATATAGGAACAAAATTGCTATGCTGCAGAGTGGAGAGACAGTGTTACCTGTTTATAACAATGGTGCCACTTCCCCAACGCACGTTTCGGTGGCGTGCCTTCCTCAGGGAAGACTGACTTATATGTTCTTGTTCACACTGGGTTTGCTACATCCTGACATGATTTCCTGCTTAAAGTCATTTTTTTTATTTCATGCTGGCTGCTCTTATTTTATTACTATTCTGTAATAGCGGTGGTGCTGCACCTTGGCTTACCACCTTATATCTCTGATTCTTTCCTGCACTTTTAATGTTTTTTATATATTATGCTGTTTTATTTTCAATAAAGTATTTCCCCTTTTTTTAACATAGTTCTTGGTGCGCTTTTCTATTCTTATATGTGCCTCCTATAGTCACATCGAGCAACAATGCTGCATGCCATCTATGTGTAGCAGAGCTAGACCCATTGTGGGACAAATGGATTATTATCATCCTAGCAGACAGGTGAGGAATGTGGTTGTTTATTATTTTAGTTCTTTTCCAGGGGACAATGGCTTCACTGGAATGGGCGAAGCTATGAGTATGAAGATTGATTAAAGGTGTTTGTGTGATTATTTCAATTAATGGCCTTTATTCTGGGTCTGTGTGTTTTTATATAATTTAACTATGGGGTAAGTAATGGGGGCATCATATAGACAACTCTCCATTACTAAGCTCTGGGCATGATGTCACCTTCCTATTCTACCCGGCACCAGCTTAGAGCAGTCCCTGGCCACTCCTGACAACAATTCAACTGCTCCATGTCAAAAATGCTACTCTTCTTCTTCTTGGCCACTCGGTTGATGGGACGTGACTGCCGATGTCATGCTGATTGATAGCTGGCTCCCCACAGTTAGGCAGCAGGGAGTCGGCTTTCAAACAGCATGACGTCGACAGTCACGCCTCATCAACAGAATAGAGCAGATGAGAATCCACTGCTCTGTCAACATAACATTAGTGGAAGCCACTTAATCGCAGAAGTTGTCAATGACCATTTTGTGCCGGCAGACTAGAAACAATCTGCCTTTACACCCAGAGTTCAAAAATTATGCACTTCTAGATAACCACTTTAACATACAATAACATATGAAAAGAAAGAAATAGAGATCAGAATCTCTGGCCCAGGATGATATAACAACCTGACAAAAACATATGGGAAGATAACCTTGTCAGTGTAGTAAGACCTCCAAATGTTGGTCAAAAGTAATTTAACTCACTAAAGGGTGCCTAAATAGCTGCTAGAATTTATCACAAAGCTAAAGCCAGAGAAAATTGTAGGGATAAAAGAAGAGTCACAAACTAGCTAGAAATAGGAGAGAAAAAAATATCCAGATCTGACTTTCAAAGAAAAGACTAAAGTCAACTGAGTTTATGTTTATGCCGCCACAGGAGTGAATGAGGGATAGTATTGGGGAGTCTTTATTCAAATAAAGTGTTTTATCTGTGTATGAGCTTTTATTTTTGATTACTGGGTTAGTAATGAGGGTGTCTAATAGACTCCTCCCCATTACTAATGGCAGCTGTGACTTTTGACAAATCACAACAGTCATCAACCTCAACTACCATTACCCCAATTGTCACGGCACCAGGGCAATAGGGAAGTGTATGGTAAAGCACCAGAATTGGTGCATTTCATGTGAAAAGTCCCTACAAACCCAAATACCTTTTCTGTGCTACCCGCCGTATGCACCGCAGTTGAGCTTTCCTTTGCATCTGCTCCATTTCCCAGGGCATTAAAAATGTTTTGCCCATGTCTAGGATCCAAACTTCCACTTGTCAATCCAGTTTCATACTTGCTACCTATGTCTTTTGATCTTTTCCCTTCATTATGCACAATATGCATCCTATACTTCCAGCACCACACTTCTCTTTTTAACTCCCAATCACTAACTGCACTGTAACAAAACCCAGTGGGGTTTTTATAGACTAAACCACTCCCCCATTCCAGATTATTCTACATACTTAGTTAATGCTCAGTTACTCCTCAGGTACTAACAATATGCATTAGATGGTGCCAAAACCTCTCTGAACAGTGCCTGACATAGGAAGCATGCTCCGCAATTACAGTCATGGCTGAGACAAGTTACTTGGTATCCTATGCAAATGAAACCAATGGTGCCTCCCTACCCCTGATGAATCCTCAGCCCCAAAGTGAAGGAATGGGTCAGAAACTAAAGTAACAAGTTCCCTAACGCCTTTCAACGTCCCTTCCGGAGGGTTAAGTAAGACACTCTGACGACTACTTTCATTAGAACTGTTACATCTTTCACCCAAAAATAACAGCAAAAGTAAAAAAAAAATTACTTTAGAGGGAGGCTCCACAGGGAGCATATTTTCAAAGTTAGGTATAGAATCAATCATTGTTTACAGTTCATTTACACAATAAGAGGGACAAATTGCTCTATTCATTCCTGACATTCTATGTTTTAAATGTCAGACCCAAGGATGGTAATGGAAATTTATTTAGCTTAGCTATAATGGGGGCTGTTTGGTTTCAATTAAGGTGTCCAACATTTGGTGAATATCCTAATGGAAACTAAACAGACCCCATTATAGATAAAGCAATTCTAATGATGTTTTTTACGTCCGCAATGGGACAAGTAGATTTTGCGCCAAAACTAATGGTGGTTCTGGTGCAATATTCCTGCACTGATGATTGTTCAGGTTTTGCATTCATGTACGGATGGGGGTTCTTTTGACGTATTCTTGTAGTGGTGGTTGTTCTGGTGCTGTATTCCTGTACTGATGGTGGTTCTGGTGACGTATTCATGTACTGATGGTAGTTCTTTTAATGTATTCATGTAGTGATGATTGTTCTGGAGACTTATTCATAACCAGAATCATCATAAATACAAAACCAAAATCATCATCAGTACAAAAATAGAACCCCACAGCCGTCACTAGTACATAAATACGTCACCAGAACCATCATCAGTAAATAATGATGTCACTTGAATGAGCATCAGTACATGAATACGGCATCAGAACTGTTATCAGTATATGAATGCATAACCAAAACTACTATCAGTACATTAATGTGTCACCAGAACCTCCATCAGTACATGAATACGTTAACAGAACCTCAGTCAGTAAATAAATACAAAACCAACACCATCATTAGTACATGTATACATCAACAAAACCATAATTAGTACACCAGAACCACCATCAGTAAAGCAATCAGTTGTAATATCAAGTCAGGCCCATTCACATTTGTAACTCATGAACCTACATCTCCCAGTATGTCTTAAACAATGGTAAGTAAGGAGATATTTGAAGTTGTTGTTATCAGTCATTATCAGACTGAGGACTAGAGATGGGCGAACTTGTTTGGAAAACGTTCGCCAATCTCAAATTCCGCATGAAGGAGGCACAGTCGGATTCATGTTCGGTTTAACAAGCATTTTTACTTAAAGTCGGCAAAATTTGGTTACAGTTCAGTAAATCATCGCGTTTCCGCTAATGCTTATGTTATTACATTGGCTAGGATAGTGGTGCTGCATGATGAGCAGGGGGGGGAGCAGCGGGCGTGTTTGATGAAGGGAGGGGATATGGAGAAGTTAGAGGAGTGGCGCACTCATTTTTTTTCCCTGAACTTTTTGTGTGTTGATTTCAGCAGCCAATCAGGGCACAGAAACCATCCACAATGTCATGACGCAAGGTCTTTTGCGATTGGTTGCCACAGTCACCTGGCCCTGGCCATACAAAAAGTGAACATCTAGTTGTGTTGGTGCCATTTTCTCAGTGTCACAGTTCAGATAAGCCGCTGCTGATAGTGTTCTAAGTGAATTTGTCAGTTAGATAGATAGGATCCTGTCCTGTGTGAAATTTATCTTCCAACATCTAACTATATTGTGCAAAAACTATGTGGCAGTTTCAGGAGGCTAGATTTGCTAATTCAATTCGTTGGTGATAAAACTGTGTTTCAGTGACAACTCAGAACGCCAGATTTCCATTTAAAAATCGTTAGGCCTAATATTGGGGTGCAACGAGTAGGTTCAATTAGCTATTCCAAATCATTTGTGATAAAAATGTGTTTCAGAGACAAATCAGAAGGCTAGATTTCCACTTAAAAACCATTAGGCCTAATATTAGGGTGCACCCAGGAGGCCTAATTAGCTAATCCAAATCGTTTGTGATAAAATTGTGTTTCAAAGACAAATAAGAAGACCAGATTTCCACTTCAAAATTGTTAGATATAACAGTGTTGTTCAGGAACACTATCTAAGAAAATATGTAGTGATTGTTCATTTAGTGACAGGATACTGACAGCTATGGACCTAAGGTTGCGAAACAGCAGGGTACAATAGAGGAAGACTATTTACAACATGAGTGGAAAAAAGCAGGATCGTGGTGGTAGGGGGAATAGGTTTGGTGTTCAACGTGTATGGTGGTTAGGTGTTAACCTTTATGAAAGCTCAACTGAACAAACACTGTCTTGTCCTGTCCAAAGACCACTGACAACATTTGTTACTGGACGGGCTACTTGACTTCCTTTCTTTAGCAGCTGCACAGTGGTACTTAGTGTTGAGCATTCCGATACCGCAAGTATCGGGTATCGGCCGATATTAGCGGTATCGGAATTCCGATACTTAATTCCGATACTTTTTTCATATCGGATTCCGGGATCGGAATCGGAATAGGAAGTTCCCATCATGCTATGAGCCTGCTTGCTTTGATTAAGCCAATGGGAATCCTCCGAAGTGTGGGCACATCCTGTTAGGCATGTAGGCATGTTAACTATTGGCATGGCTGTGATTGGCTGCCGAAATGATGTCATGATGCACTATAAAAGCCACCGCAGCCGCCATTTCTGGTCACTCTGCTGTGAATTCAGTTAGGGACAGGCTGCTGTAGAAGACTGTGAGGGACAGTTAGAAATAGCGATTCCACCAAACATCTAGTGCTTTACCCAGGCTACATAAACCACCACTGTAGCCTTCTTTGCCCTAGCAGCAGTGTTCACAGCTGTCTGCAAGGGCTGTGTGAGTGCAGCTCACGCTGTGGAGTGGGTCCTGCAGCCACGTCAGGCTGTAGGCCACCCAGTGTGATCACTGCTGCCTCATACATCTTTTATTTTTTGAGCTGCATTTTTTTAATAATTTCAATCTAGTGTGCTTCCATCCGTATCCATATACGTTGGTTGCAAACACTAGTAGTAGACAGCGGAGCCTTTCTGCAGCCTTTCAGTGCTAGTGTCCACTTTGCTGCACTGTTCACGGCTGTCTGAGAGGTCTCTGACTGTGTGTGAGTGCAGCTCACGCTGAGTAGTGTGTCCTGCAGCTACGTCTGGCTGTAGGACGCTCAGCGTGCGTCACTGCCTCACACATATTTTTATTTGAGTGCAGCTCATTTTTTCTTCTATTAGTGTGCATCCATCCGTCTCCATCTACGGTGGTTGCAAACACTATATAGGAGTACACAGCGGAGCCTTTCTGCAGCCTGTCAGTGCCAGTGCCCACTTAGCTGCACTGTTGACGGCTGTCTGAGAGGTCTCTGACTGTGTGTGAGTGCAGCTCACGCTGAGTAGAGTGTCCTGCAGCTACGTCTGGTTGTAGGACGCTCAACGTGCGTCACTGCCTCACACATATTTGTCTCTGAGTGCAGCTCATTTTTTCTTCTCCTATTAGTGTGCATCCATCCGTATCCATCAACATTGGTTGGTTGCAAACACTATATAGGAGTAGATAGAGGAGCCTTTTTTTCTGGCTTGTGCCCTGCCGGCGCAGCCAGATTAGTATTACCCAATTTTTTTGGAGCCTCATCTTTTGCATTGTAGGTTACCTGCCTGCATTGTAATAGCTCCAAAAAGTTGGTGATACTATCAGTTTCAATTCTTTGTTCTCATACTTTGAGTTTGTTTCAAACAAAGAAACCACATAAAAAGTTCACCAAACACTACATTTTGAACTTGTGTAGGCCACATCAGCTCCTATTAAAGTCTAGTCCACACACAAACACTTCATAAAATTAGTGTTTCTTGTACCTGTAACCAGCTGTTCAGGAATAAGCACACTAAGGCCCCCCTTTGTACTTTTTTGCCTATCTTAAGCAGTCTTGCAAGATGAAGAAGGCAGGGAGTAAGGCGCGGGGGCGTGGGCGTGGGCGTGGAGTTTCAGCAGGGAGAGGACGTGGGGATTCTGCAGGGAGAGGACGTGGGGATTCTACAGGTAGAGGACGTGGGGATTCTGGGCCTGCTGCGGGCACCAGTGGATCAGCATCCCCCAGTTTTAGCAGGCAACAGTCCTTTATGCGCAGCTTTGTAGGACCTCAACGTACCCCACTGCTGCGGGAGGAACAAATTGAAGCCGTTGTCGGATGGATGGCAGCTAACGCATCGACTTCAATTACTTCCGCATCCTCTCAGGGTCAGAGCACCGAAGAGCAACCATCTGTCTCTTCACCACCTGCCAAAGTGCCCAGGCAGTCAGAGAGACATGGACAGGAGCCATCACAGTCTCTACTTCTGTTCTCGGAATCTGTTGGCTTGGAAAGAGGGGGCCAGCCAAGCAGCATTCCTGAATGTGAAGAAGAGGGAGTATGCAGTGATGCGCAACTTCTTTGTCCCTCTGAATCTGAAGAGGCGAGTGGGCCAGTGCCTATGGTCAGCACACCTCAGTACGCATCAGATGATGACGAGACTCAGTTGCCACTTTCTGGTGCGTACGGTGCTGGCGAGACAACCCCGGAGAAGCAGCTGTTTGAAGAGGGGAGGGAAGATGATGAGGTCCTTGACCCATCATGGCGTGAGCAACAGGAAGGTGGTGGGAGCAGCTCGGAGGAAGAGATTCCCCTACCGGCCAAAACAGGAGGCAGAGGGAGGGGGAAGACTTGGTTGCCTGTACCCTCCACTTCGGCACCCGTTAGGAGCATTCCTCCTTCCAAAGGCAAACCGGGCGCTCACAAGAGTTGCAGTGCGTGGTCCTTTTTTGACACAGTTGCAGATGACATTTGCTTTGTCAAATGCAAGCTGTGTCATCAGAGAGTCAAAAGAGGGAGAAATGTCAGCAACCTCAATACCACAAATATGTGGAAACATGTGCGCACCAAGCACGAGTTGGAGTTGCAGAGACACCCTGAAGACGTAGGCCAACGTACAGCACCACCTACCACCTCTTCAGTTCGTGTTGGGCCCTCTTCCTCCAGCTCACACACTGCTGGTTCGGCTTCCTCACAGGATCGCCAAGGAAGAACCTCTGCCACTGTTGTCCGGAGACCCTGTCAGATTCCACCCATAACAGCACGTTCCCATCCATCACAGCCATCGGTAGCACAGGCATGGGATAAAAGGCGCCCTTACTCGGCAAACCATCCCCGAGCACAGTCTCTGAATGCTGGCATTGCCAAACTTCTGGCAGTTGAAATGCTGTCATTCAGGCTGGTGGACACTGACACCTTCCGGGACTTAATGGCATTGGCAGTCCCCCAATACAACGTGCCCAGCCGCTTTTATTTCAGCAGGCGAGCCGTCCCTGCCCTGCAGAAACATGTTGAGGGCAAAATAAAACATGCGCTACTAAACGCCGTTAGTAGCAAGGTCCACCTGACCACCGATGCGTGGACCAGTAACCATGGACAGGGACGATACCTTTCCCTCACTGCCCACTGGGTCAATGTTGTGGAGCCAGGTACGGATCTGGAGAGTGGCGCTGTACGTGTTCTTCCAACGCCACGGATTGCAGGACTCCAGTCTGTACACATAGACTCCTCCTCCTACTCAAGTTCCTCAGAAACAGCAGAGCAGGAGCCTGTTACGACCGATATGAGCACAGCCGTGGCCAAACGTCAACAGGCTGTACTCAAATTAATTTCTTTGGGGAATCGAAGCCACACAGCGCAGGAGCTCTGGAATGCTATCAAGCTGGAGAGCGATGTGTGGTTTGGGCCAGCGAATCTCCAGCCGGGCTTGGTAGTGTGTGACAATGGCCGAAATCTGGTGGCAGCTCTTGGCCTAGGCAACCTCACACACATCCCATGTCTGGCACATGTTCTTAACTTGGTCGTGCAGAGCTTTCTGAGGGACTATCCGGATCTTGATGCACTGTTGCACAAGGTCCGCATAGAGTGCGCTCACTTGCGACGTTCCAGCACGGCAAGATCGCGCCTCGCTGCTCTGCAGCGACGATTTGGCCTTCCGGAACATCGCATCATATGTGACCTACCCACCCGGTGGAATTCAACGTTACATATGTTGGAGCGGTTGTGTGAGCAGCAGGCAGCAGTCATGGAGTACCAGCTGCATCAGGCGCAAACAAGTCGCACTGTGCGCCGTTCACACTTCAGCACCATTGAGTGGGCCTCTATGAAGGACATCTGCCTCGTTTTGCGTGCCTTCGATGAATCCACGCGGATGGCGAGTGCAGATGATGCACTAGTCAGCATGACTGTCCCCCTTATCTGCCTGCTTCAACAAACACTGCAAGCACTAAGGGATGAGGTTTCAGAAGAGGTGGAGGATGAGGAGTCCCAAATGCCATCTGCTTCTGGACAGTCTGCGCTACGTGTTTCCTCACAAAGGCCTAGGCAGGGGACACTTTGTGAGGAGGATGAGGAGGAGTCGATGGAGGAGGAAGACATCTCTCCAGAGGAGGGAGGTACACAAACCTCTACTCAGTATGTACAGCGAGGGTGGGGTGATGCAGAGCAGGTCGAGGTCACGCCTCAAACAGGGGACAGCGGTTCTTTGGCAGTTGGGAGTCTGCAGCACATGGTTGATTTCATGCTGCAGTGCCTGAGAAACGACCGCCGCATCGCCCACATTCTCGTCTCGGCTGATTATTGGGTGTACACCCTCCTAGATCCTCGCTACCGGGACAGCGTACAAAGGCTCATACCAACGTTGAACCGGGAGCGTAAAATGCGGGAGTACAAAGAGTCACTGGTGCAGTCCATAATGTTTTCCATTCCACCCGACAGCATTGTTGCTAGTGCTTTACAAAGCAGCTCTGTGCGTCGAGGCAGTGGAGGAAACTCTGCACAAAGAGGGAGCAGAGGCAGTGCCGCAGCACAAGGCAAGACCACTATGGCCCAAATGTGGCAAAGTTTTGTGTGTCCACCACAATTGTCTACACCATCAGCGACGCCTCGAGTCAGCAGGAGGCAACGCTTCCGTCAGATGGTGTCAGACTACATGTCTTGCCCTGTCGCTGTACTCCCAGATGGCTCTTCCCCCTTCAAGTTTTGGGTCTCTAAGCTGGATACATGGCCAGAGCTTAGCCAGTATGCATTGGAGGTGCTGGCTTGCCCTGCTGCCAGTGTATTATCGGAACGTGTCTTTAGTGCCGCAGGTGGTGTACTAACAGACCGTCGCACGCGACTATCTTCCGATAATGTTGACCGGCTGACTTTTCTGAAAATGAACAAGGCCTGGATCTCCAAAGACTTTGCCATTCCTCTTACAGACTAAATTAGTGGTTGGCAACTGTATCCAGGTCTGCTGGTGTGTTCATTTTTCTACCACCTGAACTATAATCCCTGTGCTTCAACACAGCCAGTTGTCGCTCAGATGTGTCGTCTGCACAGAGAAACACACTAGCTCCTGTGTTACTGGGGTTCAGTAATGCCAGCTGATCCCCTGCTGTGTGGACGGCAGAGTCACCAGCTCCATCAACATTCAAACCACTACTGATTTTTAACCGTGCCCAACTTAGGTCTCTGGCTCCACTGTCTCTACTATTTCCCCTGACCTCCAACCCCGCCATCTACATCTCTGAAGTGGCGTCAGCACAATCTACACTTGTTCCTGTGTTCCTGTGGCTCAGTCCCATCAGTTTATCCCCTGATGTGTGTCCGGCAAGGTCTCCTGCTCTGTCCACATTCCCATAACCAGTAGTGGGAATGAGGACAGAGCTGGCGAACTTGCCGGACAAACATCAGGGGATCAACTGATGGGACTGAGCACCAGTAACACAGGAACAAGTGTAGATTGTGCTGACGCCACTTCAGAGATGTAGCTGGCGGGGTTGGAGGCCAGGGTAAATAGTAGAGACAGTGGAGCCAGAGGCCTAAGTGGAGCATGGTTAGAATCAGTAGTAGTCCACAACCTCCATAAAAACCAATGCCCATTGGCCTCTGCATGCGGCATGCGTAATCCTGGGCTCCAACAGCGTCAGTTGGTGTTCAGAAGTGTCGTCTCCACAGAGCCAAACACATTCGTTCAAGTGTTAGTGGGGTTCAGCACTGCCAGCTGTTCCCCTGCTGTGGAGATGGCAAGTCTCCTGCTGCATTCACCTGCCAAAATCCAGTAGGCCCCAGCCTGCTCCTCGCCTAATCCTGGGCTCCAACAACGTCAGTTGGTGTTCAGAAGTGTCGTCTCCACAGAGCCAAACACATTCGTTCAAGTGTTAGTGGGGTTCAGCACTGCCAGCTGTTCCCCTGCTGTGGAGATGGCAAGTCTCCTGCTGCATTCACCTGCCAAAATCCAGTAGGCCCCAGCCTGCTCCTCGCCTAATCCTGAGCTCCAACAACGTCAGTTGGTGTTCAGAAGTGTCGTCTCCACAGAGCCAAACACATTCATTCAAGTGTTAGTGGGGTTCAGCACTGCCAGCTGTTCCCCTGCTGTGGAGATGGCAAGTATCCTGCTGCATTCACCTGCCAAAATCAAGTAGGCCCCAGCCTGGTCCTCGCCTAATCCTGAGCTCCAACAACGTCAGTTGGTGTTCAGAAGTGTCGTCTCCACAGAGCCAAACACATTCGTTCAAGTGTTAGTGGGGTTCAGCACTGCCAGCTGTTCCCCTGCTGTGGAGATGGCAAGTCTCCTGCTGCATTCACCTGCCAAAATCCAGTAGGCCCCAGCCTGCTCCTCGCCTAATCCTGAGCTCCAACAACGTCAGTTGGTGTTCAGAAGTGTCGTCTCCACAGAGCCAAACACATTCGTTCAAGTGTTAGTGGGGTTCAGCACTGCCAGCTGTTCCCCTGCTGTGGAGATGGCAAGTCTCCTGCTGCATTCACCTGCCAAAATCAAGTAGGCCCCAGCCTGCTCCTCGCCTAATCCTGAGCTCCAACAACGTCAGTTGGTGTTCAGAAGTGTCGTCTCCACAGAGCCAAACACATTCGTTCAAGTGTTAGTGGGGTTCAGCACTGCCAGCTGTTCCCCTGCTGTGGAGATGGCAAGTCTCCTGCTGCATTCACCTGCCAAAATCCAGTAGGCCCCAGCCTGCTCCTCGCCTAATCCTGGGCTCCAACAACGTCAGTTGGTGTTCAGAAGTGTCGTCTCCACAGAGCCAAACACATTCGTTCAAGTGTTAGTGGGGTTCAGCACTGCCAGCTGTTCCCCTGCTGTGGAGATGGCAAGTCTCCTGCTGCATTCACCTGCCAAAATCCAGTAGGCCCCAGCCTGCTCCTCGCCTAATCCTGGGCTCCAACAACGTCAGTTGGTGTTCAGAAGTGTCGTCTCCACAGAGCCAAACACATTCGTTCAAGTGTTAGTGGGGTTCAGCACTGCCAGCTGTTCCCCTGCTGTGGAGATGGCAGTCTCTCCTGCTGTCTCCGCATTACAAAGACAGTAGGCCTCTGCCTACACCCTCCTATTTCCTGGGCTTCAACACAGCCAGTTGTAGTTCGGAAGTGCCGTCCACACGGAAAGAGATACTTGCTCCCGTGTCTCAGTGGGGTTCAGTAACGTCAGCTGATCCCCTGCTGTGTGGATGGCAGTCTCTCCTGCTGTCACCTCATTCAAAATACAGTAGGCCTCTGCCTACACCCTCCTATTTCCTGGGCTTCAACACAGCCAGTTGTAGTTCGGAAGTGCCGTCCACACGGAAAGAGATACTTGCTCCCGTGTCTCAGTGGGGTTCAGTAATGTCAGCTGATCCCCTGCTGTGTGGATGGCAGTCTCTTCTGCTGTCACCTCATTCAAAATACAGTAGGCCTCTGCCTACACCCTCCTATTTCCTGGGCTTCAACACAGCCAGTTGTAGTTCGGAAGTGCCGTCCACACGGAAAGAGACACTTGCTCCCGTGTCTCAGTGGGGTTCAGTAACGTCAGCTGATCCCCTGCTGTGTGGATGGCAGTCTCTCCTGCTGTAAACTCATTCAAAATACAGTAGGCCTCTGCCTACACCCTCCTATTTCCTGGGCTTCAACACAGCCAGTTGTAGTTCGGAAGTGCCGTCCACACGGAAAGAGATACTTGCTCCCGTGTCTCAGTGGGGTTCAGTAACGTCAGCTGATCCCCTGCTGTGTGGATGGCAGTCTCTCCTGCTGTCACCTCATTCAAAATACAGTAGGCCTCTGCCTACACCCTCCTATTTCCTGGGCTTCAACACAGCCAGTTGTAGTTCGGAAGTGCCGTCCACACGGAAAGAGACACTTGCTCCCGTGTCTCAGTGGGGTTCAGTAACGTCAGCTGATCCCCTGCTTTGTGGATGGCAGGCTCTCCTGCTGTCACCTCTTTCAAAATACAGTAGGCCTCTGCCTACACCCTCCTATTTCCTGGGCTTCAACACAGCCAGTTGTAGTTCGGAAGTGCCGTCCACACGGAAAGAGATACTTGCTCCCGTGTCTCAGTGGGGTTCAGTAATGTCAGCTGAACCCCTGCTGTGTGGATGGCAGTCTCTCCTGCTGTCACCTCATTCAAAATACAGTAGGCCTCTGCCTACACCCTCCTATTTCCTGGGCTTCAACACAGCCAGTTGTAGTTCGGAAGTGCCGTCCACACGGAAAGAGACACTTGCTCCCGTGTCTCATTGGGGTTCAGTAACGTCAGCTGATCCCCTGCTGTGTGGATGGCAGTCTCTCCTGCTGTAAACTCATTCAAAATACAGTAGGCCTCTGCCTACACCCTCCTATTTCCTGGGCTTCAACACAGCCAGTTGTAGTTCGGAAGTGCCGTCCACACGGAAAGAGATACTTGCTCCCGTGTCTCAGTGGGGTTCAGTAATGTCAGCTGAACCCCTGCTGTGTGGATGGCAGTCTCTCCTGCTGTCACCTCATTCAAAATACAGTAGGCCTCTGCCTACACCCTCCTATTTCCTGGGCTTCAACACAGCCAGTTGTAGTTCGGAAGTGCCGTCCACACGGAAAGAGACACTTGCTCCCGTGTCTCAGTGGGGTTCAGTAACGTCAGCTGATCCCCTGCTGTGTGGATGGCAGTCTCTCCTGCTGTAAACTCATTCAAAATACAGTAGGCCTCTGCCTACACCCTCCTATTTCCTGGGCTTCAACACAGCCAGTTGTAGTTCGGAAGTGCCGTCCACACGGAAAGAGATACTTGCTCCCGTGTCTCAGTGGGGTTCAGTAATGTCAGCTGATCCCCTGCTGTGTGGATGGCAGTCTCTCCTGCTGTCACCTCATTCAAAATACAGTAGG
Source organism: Dendrobates tinctorius (assembly GCF_039654945.1). NCBI lineage: Eukaryota > Metazoa > Chordata > Amphibia > Anura > Dendrobatidae > Dendrobates > Dendrobates tinctorius. The sequence continues at coordinate 17,429,393 of NW_027361784.1, read as the reverse complement.
CCTCTGCCTACACCCTCCTATTTCCTGGGCTTCAACACAGCCAGTTGTAGTTCGGAAGTGCCGTCCACACGGAAAGAGATACTTGCTCCCGTGTCTCAGTGGGGTTCAGTAACGTCAGCTGATCCCCTGCTGTGTGGATGGCAGTCTCTCCTGCTGTCACCTCATTCAAAATACAGTAGGCCTCTGCCTACACCCTCCTATTTCCTGGGCTTCAACATAGCCAGTTGTAGTTCGGAAGTGCCGTCCACACGGAAAGAGACACTTGCTCCCGTGTCTCAGTGGGGTTCAGTAACGTCAGCTGATCCCCTGCTGTGTGGATGGCAGTCTCTCCTGCTGTAAACTCATTCAAAATACAGTAGGCCTCTGCCTACACCCTCCTATTTCCTGGGCTTCAACACAGCCAGTTGTAGTTCGGAAGTGCCGTCCACACGGAAAGAGATACTTGCTCCCGTGTCTCAGTGGGGTTCAGTAATGTCAGCTGATCCCCTGCTGTGTGGATGGCAGTCTCTCCTGCTGTCACCTCATTCAAAATACAGTAGGCCTCTGCCTACACCCTCCTATTTCCTGGGCTTCAACACAGCCAGTTGTAGTTCGGAAGTGCCGTCCACACGGAAAGAGATACTTGCTCCCGTGTCTCAGTGGCGTTCAGTAACGTCAGCTGATCCCCTGCTGTGTGGATGGCAGTCTCTCCTGCTGTCACCTCATTCAAAATACAGTAGGCCTCTGCCTACACCCTCCTATTTCCTGGGCTTCAACACAGCCAGTTGTAGTTCGGAAGTGCCGTCCACACGGAAAGAGACACTTGCTCCCGTGTCTCAGTGGGGTTCAGTAACGTCAGCTGATCCCCTGCTGTGTGGATGGCAGTCTCTCCTGCTGTAAACTCATTCAAAATACAGTAGGCCTCTGCCTACACCCTCCTATTTCCTGGGCTTCAACACAGCCAGTTGTAGTTCGGAAGTGCCGTCCACACGGAAAGAGATACTTGCTCCCGTGTCTCAGTGGGGTTCAGTAATGTCAGCTGATCCCCTGCTGTGTGGATGGCAGTCTCTCCTGCTGTCACCTCATTCAAAATACAGTAGGCCTCTGCCTACACCCTCCTATTTCCTGGGCTTCAACACAGCCAGTTGTAGTTCGGAAGTGCCGTCCACACGGAAAGAGATACTTGCTCCCGTGTCTCAGTGGGGTTCAGTAACGTCAGCTGATCCCCTGCTGTGTGGATGGCAGTCTCTCCTGCTGTCACCTCATTCAAAATACAGTAGGCCTCTGCCTACACCCTCCTATTTCCTGGGCTTCAACACAGCCAGTTGTAGTTCGGAAGTGCCGTCCACACGGAAAGAGATACTTGCTCCCGTGTCTCAGTGGGGTTCAGTAATGTCAGCTGATCCCCTGCTGTGTGGATGGCAAAGTCTCCTGCTGCCTACACAGTCGTACCACTACTGATTTTTAACCGTGCTCCAATTAGGCCTGTGGCTCCACTGTCTCTCGTATTTCCCCTGTCCTCCAACCCTGCCAGTTACAGCTCCGAAGTGGCGTCTGCACAATCCACACTTGTTCCTGTGTTACAGGTGTTCAGTCCGGTCAGTTAATCCCCTGATGTGTGTCCGGCAATGTCGCCTGCTCTGTCCACATTCCCATTATCGGAATGTGGACAGAGCAGGCGACATTGCCGGACACACATCAGGGGATTAACTGACCGGACTGAACACCTGTAACACAGGAACAAGTGTGGATTGTGCAGACGCCACTTCGGAGCTGTAACTGGCGGGGTTGGAGGACAGGGGAAATACGAAAATCAGTGAAGCCACAGGCCTAAGTGGAGCTTGGTTCAAATTAGTAGTCTACAACCGATCTTAAAATTTCTTCAATGCAGCCTAAGCCTGCTCCGTGCTTGTCCCTGGGCTTCAACACAGCCAGTTGTTGCTCGGAAGTGCCGTCTTCACAGAGTAAAACACTAGCTCCTGTGTTTGTGGGGTTCAGTAACGTCAGCTGTTCCCCTGCTGTTTTGATGGCAATCTGTCCTGCTGCCTCCCAATTGACAGCACATCAGGCCTCAGCCTGCTAAGTGCTTGTCCTGGGCTCCAACATCGCCAGTTGCTGCTCATAACTGACTTTGGCACGGGTACTCCCTCCTGCCCAGCTTGGTTCCAGCCCTGCCTGCTGTTTCCGGGAAGTGTCAATGTCAGTTTGCCACCCCAAGTTGCCATGTCGTGTTGCAGTTGGGTTAGCCGAGGCTAGGGTGCCAGCAGTTTAGGTGCTTCCTATGTGGACTGCGGGTTCTGGTAAGAAAGGTTTGTTCCATAGTGCCAGTAGGACAAGCACCCCCTGTAGGACTGTGTGATTCGGTAACTGCGGCCAGCTTGCGGCATGCCAACTTTGCTTTTCAGGGGTAACTTCTGATACCCCTCCGGGTTCCAGCACCGTCAGCTGGTTCTCATCAGAGCCTTTGGCCTAGGTGCCTCCATCTCGGTATCCGAGTTCCGGCAACGTCTGCTGGTCCTTGGTAGTGCTTTGTAGCACAGGTACCTCCTGCTTAGTAACCGGGTTCCAGCACCGTCAGCTGGTCCTCGGTTGTGCCATTGGCTCTTATTCCTTCTGCTGCCCCTCCGGGTGCCAGCACTGTCAGCTGGTCCTCGCTATTTCCATTTGCTCTTGCAGCTTATGCTACCCCTCCGGGTTCCAGCACCGTCAGCTGGTTCTCGTCAGAGCCTTTGGCCTAGGTGCCTCCATCTCGGTATCCGAGTTCCGGCAACGTCTGCTGGTCCTTGGTAGTGCTTTGTAGCACAGGTACCTCCTGCTTAGTAACCGGGTTCCAGCACCGTCAGCTGGTCCTCGGTTGTGCCATTGGCTCTTATTCCTTCTGCTGCCCCTCCGGGTGCCAGCACTGTCAGCTGGTCCTCGCTATTTCCATTTGCTCTTGCAGCTTATGCTACCCCTCCGGGTTCCAGCACCGTCAGCTGGTTCTCGTCAGAGCCTTTGGCCTAGGTGCCTCCATCTCGGTATCCGAGTTCCGGCAACGTCTGCTGGTCCTTGGTAGTGCTTTGTAGCACAGGTACCTCCTGCTTAGTAACCGGGTTCCAGCACCGTCAGCTGGTCCTCGGTAGTGCCATTGGCTCTTGTTCCTTCTGCTGCCCCTCCGGGTGCCAGTACCGTCAGCTGGTTCAAGAGGACAAAGAACAGGAAGACAACCACCAAGATGCAGAACAACAAGAGAGAGAAGACAAAGAAGCATAAAAAAAACAAAGCAGAAGAACATTAAGCATAAGACTAATACTCTGAGCAAATGATATTATCTTATTTATAAGCAGAAGAAGACTAAGCAGTGTATGGGGGTGAGTCCGTTCCTCCTCGTGGTGCCCCTGGAAAAGGCCTGCTTCTGCAGGCCAAACTGAACGCGGACAAATCCTGTTGTAAATCTTTTGTGACAGGCAGAACGGAAGGTGTAAACTTCTAACTTTTCTAGATAACAACTACAGGAATGCCTGACACAAACAAGAATATGATGAAGAAGAATAGGAAGAAGATGAAGAAGCTGAATATGTAGAATAATAATTGTTGAATAAGAAGAATATGAAGAATGTAAGAAAAGGAAGAAGAAGAAGAAGAAGAAGAAGAAGAAGAATGTAAAAAAAGGAAGTAGAAGAAGAAGAAGAAGAATGTAAAAAAAGGAATAAGAAGAAGAATGTAAAAAAAGGAAGTAGAAGAAGAAGAAGAAGAATGTAAAAAAAGGAAGTAGAAGAAGAAGAAGAAGAATGTAAAAAAAGGAAGTAGAAGAAGAAGAAGAAGAAGAATGTAAAAAAAGGAAGTAGAAGAAGAAGACATACATGTCTGGCAAAATATAAATGAGGCTAACATAGTCAATATCTTTGTAACTCCTAACATCTTTAAAAAAAAAAGTTTAATTCCTGCTATTCCATTTGATTGGGCTAAACCTCTATGGCTTTAATGTCTCCTCCACCTCCCACAATACATTCTACATTATTCTTAGTTGTTTTTCTTCATGTAGAATTAACCTACAAGGAAAGAAAGGGTTTTTTTTAATTCCGATATTTTGGCCCCATTGACTTGCATTGGTTCCCGGTATCGGAATCGGCGATACCGATACTTTTTTTAAAGATCGGCCGATCCATTCCGATCCGATATTTTCAAGTATCGGCTGGTATCGCTCAACTCTAGTGGTACTCCTTGTAGATGAGGCTCAGAAAGAGCAGGTGCTCCAGTGGATGGCAAGCGCTGCATCAAGTGGCCTCTCCTCCTCTTCCTCCACCTTAACATCATACACAGTACAATCCTCAGAGGTGGCATCCCAATCATCTTTGTTTCCCCCCACATCACAAATTTCCAAATACCCAACTGACTGAGGGGAACCACAGATAGGACATTCTGCAGAGCTGTTCACACATTCTATTCCATGGGCATCAGAGGTCTGCTCTGAAGAATAACAGAATCCAGAGGAGGAAAGCATCTGCACCAATGTGCAAAATTTTTCATGTTGAATCCAGGGCCGGACGAAGTAGGGTCCGAGCAGAATCCAGAACCTCTTCACTAGACTTTAACCACCCAGGGTGGAGTTGATCCTGATGAGACTCAGATACCAGACTCGCATGTGGACTGTACTGTGGTGTCAGGGAGAGGGTGACTCTCAGGGTGAGGAGTGTGAGAACAGAGAAGATGACGATGATCCCACTTTTTGCTAATCCAGGGGAGGTGGAGGAGGAAGATCAGGAGGTTGTATTGCAGATTCCTACAAAGACACAAAGTGAATCAACCAGGGTAAGCATAGCATCCCCAACCCCAACTCTGGCTGTGGGTTGCACCAGTCATCAGTGTGCCGTTTGCAGGGGCAGCAAGCGTCGCCTAGCTTGGGGCTTTTTTGAGATTGCAAAGGATGACCCAACTCACAATATCTTTCAAATTTGCAAAACAAAACTCAGTAGATGCAAAATTTGTAATAATTTGACAAATGCATGCATGATCCGACACATGCACGATCAACATGCCTTAGTGTAGTAATCTCACTGAGCTAAAATGCAGACTAGCAGTCCTCACCAACCACCGCTGTCCCATCAATCACATCTGCTATTTCTTCCTCTGTCACCGTGCCAAGTCTTCTCACACGTGTCTCCAGCTGCAGAAATTCCCCTTCTTTACCAACTACAGTCGGGGTGAGTGAGAGTCCGTCAGCTGTTATGTAAGTAGATATGACTGCTATTTTTGTGTTCCCAAGCAGAACACATCTTTCTCAATCCACCATGACATCCCCACTTGCACCTCACTCACAGTCCAGAAGTTTGTTCTGTTCTCTGTACTCCGCCCTCTCTCAGCACAGCAGCCAGCCCTGCTGTGGCCACACAAAAGAATGTTTCCTCCTACATGTCCCAAAGCTAAGAGCTTCAACTCCACCATCTCCAATCTGTTGGACATGGAAATGCTGTCTTTCTGCCTAGGGGATACAGACAGTTTCAGAAAGGTGATAAACATCGCAGTCCCCCAGTTACCCAGTCGCCATTACAGCTGTAAGAAAGCTGTGCCTGTGCTACACCAGCATGTCACAGACAACACCCGTTCCCTGAATTTCACCACTGACACCCGGACAAGCAAACATGGGCAGGGTCTTTACATCACACTGACTGGAAAGAAAAAGATAAGGAGAGACAGCGAAATTTTCCTATATATTTATAAGCTACCCCAGGAGACCAGGAGAGGTTGTATATTTTAATTACTCACATTTTTTTCTTACATTTTTTCACATTGGCTCTCTTTTCCTGGTCGGAAGGCATCGTCATTTTATGGTGACACAAATTGTGTCTTCCTTCTTTTGATATTATATGGATGCACTGTATAGGCATACTGTGATATACACTGGTTTATTGTGGTAGTGGTTCACACTTATGTTTATGGTCACACACTGTTGTTGGTTTAATTTGGTTGCATGTGTATTATATGCACTGTATTATTGTTTTCTATTATTATTACAAACAAAAACATTGTAGTTTTGTTATCATCACTTATATTTTATATTTTTATTAATTCACACACATTGTATGCTCTATATCTGGGTGGTATGACCCTTTTGGAATAATGGTTCAGTATATGAATTATACATCTATTTTTATGGAATGTTTTTAATAATTATTTTATTAATGATTTAATAAACAATATTTTCTCTGGGACTTATGGTTGTTTGTGCTTTTGTGTGGTTTTTTTTATCACACTGACTGGGCACTGGGTGACTCTGGTGGTTTTTGGTGCAGACGATCAAGGGGCTGCTTCACAAGTCTTTGAATCCCAAAGACTTGAGGGACAAAACTCTGTATCTAACAGTTCCTTTATGGCATCTGGCTCCTCCACCTCCTCTATGGCCTCCACCTGTACCCTTAACCTCTTCCTTAATCAGACACGCATTCCAACAGCACAGATAGAATCTCCCACACCTCCGTACTGTGAAGCCATGGCTCACCACAATCATACAATCAGGCAATGAGAAAATTAATATATCTTGGAGATCGCAGTAACACAGCTCAAGACTTGTTGACAGCTATCCAGGCTCAGTTCGAGCAATGGCTGCCTCCACTGACCCTGGAGCCAGGGTAGGCCATGTGTGATAATGGTACAAATGTTGTGGTGGCCTATGTTAGGACAATCTCACACATGTGCTTTGCATGTCTCACGTCCTCAAGCTGGTGGTACAGCATTTTAACTGCCGCTATCACAGCCTGGATGTGCTGCTGCAGAAAGCACGGTCATTGTGTGTTCACTTTCGCCGATCGCACCCCCGCAGGTTATCGACTTGCATTGCTACAGAGGTCTTTCAACTTGCCAGGTAACTGTTTGATTTGTGATGTTCCAACACAGTGGATTTCCATTCTGCATATATTGGAGCAACTGTGGTAGCAGGGTTGAGCCCTCATACAGTATGTGATTTTGAATAGCCAACGCAGTACGGACATGGTGCAAATCACACTTGCGGAGTGGGCACAGATGAAGGACCTCTGCACCCTTCTGGACAGTTTTGAAATAGCTACTAAGATGGCTAGCAATGACGATGCCATCATTAGCATCACTATTCTGGTTATCTACATGCTGGAGCACATTTTGAATAGTCTGTGTGAGGAGGTGGTGGTCCCAGAGGAAAAGGTGGAAACAGAGGAGGATGTCTAAGGGATAACAATATCTTAAATTTCTGGACTGTCGTCACACAGACAGGTGCCATGAGAGGGAGGTTTACAGTAATTGAAAGGGGTTCATGGTACCAGACAAACTGTTAGTGAAGGTGCAGGAGCTGAGGAAGAAATTGAGGAGGAGAAAGTCATAGATGCTCAACATTCAGGTGATGAAGAGGATAATGATCCCTTCTCTGTTGTCTGTTGTTGGCGGGAGAGAAAGCAAACATGAGTGTTTCCCCCTCACCAACACACCATCGACTTTGACCTCATGGAAGCGCCAGACACACCAGTGGCTTCTTGCTGCATTATCTTCAACATGATTCAATTCTGTATTCTTAGGGTTAGAAATCGTGTTGACTAGTGATGAGCGAGTATGCTTGTTGCTCGGGTTTTCCCATGATCTCCGAGTATTTGGATGTGCTCAGAGAGTTAGTTTCTGTCGTTGCAGCTTCATGATTTGTGGCTTCTAGACAGCCTGAATACATGTGAGGATTTCCTAACAAACAGGAATTCCCCACATATAATAAGGCTGGCTAGCAGCAGCAAATCATGCAGCTATGGCGACAGAAAATAAATCTCCGAGCACGTCCAAATACTCGGAGATCACCCGAGCATGCTCGGGAAATCTCGAGTAACGAATATACTCGGTCATCGCTAGTGCTGACTGCTGGGTTGCCACTCTATTAGATCTACGGTACAAAAGTAAATTTAGCCAGATGCTTTCCCCCTGAAAATGGATGCGGGCATGCTGGAGTATTGAAATATGCTTGCAGACAATCTTAAGAGTCGTTTTCCCCAAAACAGTAGTGAGTCACACAATGAGCATCCAAGTTCTAGATGTCCAACCCGGGGAACGTCATGGTGTCACTGCAAAAACATTAGCAGCTGCAGCTATGTAAGTGGCATAAGCAATTTCTGTGAGTCGTTTCACACATATTTTAGACCAGCCTGTGCACCAGTAGAACACAGTACAAGTCTGACATGTTGTGAACAACTGGAGAGGATGGTGCTGGAGTATCTGGAGCTTAATATAAATGCCATCGGGGGGTTGGACTCTTTTGCATTTTGGCCTTCAAAAATGGAAGAGTGGTCTGAGGTTGCCTGTCACTCCTTGGAGGTTATGTCATGCCCGGCAGCCATCGTTCTCTCAGAACGTGTCTTTACCCCTGCTGGTGATGTCCTGATGTGTAAGCGCCTCTGGCACATCCCGGGGACTCCAGCAGCACACAAGGTATAGCACTGAGCATATATTTTAGCTCTTCTATTTTTGCCTCCAGCATTATTTATTTGTTCTCTTTGTTAGCATTGAGCTGTTTTTGACTGCTCTCTAATTGCACTGCACTTTAATATTGTTTCTGCTGCACCTATTGGAGTATTTGCACCTCCAATTTTGTGTTATTCCACATATATTGTATTGATTCAGCACTGGCACTTTTTATGCCTCTTATTGTGTGGTATTTATTTATACATGGCATGAAAAACAATTTTGTCCCCGGAAGTGCCCATTCCATGCCATTGGCCTTTCCCCCTTTTTGATATTTTATATTTATGTTATGAGACTTTATTTAAATAACATTATTATCATTGGATATTGTCGGTTTCTCTCGTTGTTTTGTTTCTGTCCCCTGAAAGTGTAGATAGCCTAGCTTTCATTAAAATGAACAAGTCATGGATTTCCAATGATTTTTGCAGCCCAGTTGCAGCCTGAGATGACTAGGGATTGTGTCATTTTTAGTATCATGCATTGATCTTGCATTATTGCATTCTGTGCCATCTTTGTCATGGCTTCTGTGCCTGCTGCTGATGTTACAAACAATTTTTTAAAATTGGAGACTCCAAGTTGAGTCTCCATCTGTTGGTTTGCCTGTAGTGGAAGGGGAGTCAGAGGCCTGTTATACTGTTTCTACTCTGTGGAAATTGAAGTCACTTTAGTGGTGTGTGAAAATCATTTTTTGAAATGTGGTAAATCCAAGTTGTGTCCCCATCTGGTGGATTGCCTGTAGTGAAAGGAGTGTCAGAGACTGTTTCTACTCTGTGTAAATTGATGGTGTGTGGAAATAATTTTTTTAAATGTTTCCACTCCAAATGGGGTCTCCTTCATGTCTGATGCCTGTACCAGTAGGGTTCCCAGACCGGAAGGCCTGCACTTACTTTCAGTCAACTACCAGTGCTACTATTCTTCCATTTTTATGACATCTGTGGTCTACCAAGATGATATTTGTGCCACCTGTTTGTGGCTGGGCAAAAAAAGCAGTGAGGTGGTGCATGAGGTATCAGGGCACCCAGCAAAGAAGGCTCCCTCACCCACCTGATTTTAATTGAAGGGAGGAAAGGGACAGTTTGGTTACTAACACGGACCAATGTCTCTCAAGAATGGCTCTCATAACTCCCCAGTTTTGGTTATAAGTGGAGATAAATCTGAGTAGACCCGGGCCATCTTTCTGTTTGTCTGTCGACTGCAGTAATTTACTGTGAGGGGTGGACTTTGCTCTCTTATATGCGCATTTTATACATGTACATCTTTTGGTGTATCCCCTCTCCATAAATTTAGTCGTAAATGTTTGATTTATCAAAATATAAAGTAAATTAATCTGATTGGTAAATGGTAATCTGTGTAATCATACTGACCTGGAGAATCATATGGCCAGTTACAAACCAGACAGGCCTAAATGCATCTGCACTAATACAGGGTGCACCGGACCCAAGTAAAATGGCAGCTGCACAGGGGCATAAATACCAAATGAAACAGCCAGCCTACAATCAGGGATTGGCCGTGTGGTACACCAGTGCAGAAGAAATAATCCGCATGTGGCAGTGTTCACACAAGGAATACAGGGCTTCTGGCTCACAACCTCTTAGTAACACCATATAGGGGGGCTGCCCAGTGCCAACTAGAATGCATCCCGTGTGAACAGAGGCCACAAGTTTGCAGAACCATTTGGGCCCAACTGCACCCTGAAAGAAATATAAAAAGTGCACAAAAAACATATCAATATATGTAAGGTATTGGTTGATATTAAGGTCTTAATACGGAAGCTGGCAAACTGCGTCAAAGTTCCTTACACTTGCCAGTCCCTACTTTAACATGAAAACCTAAAAAATAGGAAAAAATCCTCCAAAAAATTCAGATACCAGAAGCCCTGCATTCCCTGTGTGAACATTGCAACATACGGATTATATTTTTTGCACTGGTGTACCACACGGTCAATCCCTGATTGTAGGCTGGCTGTTTCATTTGGTATTTATGCACCTGTGCAGTTGCCATTTTACTTGGGTCCGCTGCACCCTGTATTAGTACAGATGCATTTGGGCCTGTCTGGTTTGTATCTGAATTTTTGGGAGGATTTTTTCCTCTTTTTGAGGTTTTAACGAATCATATGGCCAGGTCAGTTTTACCATATAGTGAACATGGTACATAAGAAAAAAAAAAACAAAATCAATACCAGAATTGCACTTGTTTTGCAATTTCATTGCAGTTTAAATTTTCTCTCTCTTTTCAATTGCATCACATGATAAAATTTGTCTTGCAAAAAAACGCCCTGATACTATTATGTCGACAGAAAAAAAAAGTTATGGCTCTCGGAAGAAGGAATGGAATAAAGGGAAGGAAGGAATAAAAAATGAAAAAAAAAAAAATTAGCCGCTATGTAAAAGGGTTATAGGGAACCTTTCCCCAGGTTTTTGCTATGTAATCTGAGAGTAGCATGATGTAGAGGCTGGACTGCATGTTGTCATTTTAATACAATCACTGTTTTCTCTGCTGCAGATTTAACAATGCTAAGAATGCTGAGCCCTGTATAACCCCGCCCACACCACTGACTGGCCGCTTTCTGTGTACACTGTATAATTACAGAAAGTTGCCAATCAGTGGTGTCATCATGGTGACACAGAGCTGCTGATTAGGAGGCAGAAGACACTTAGTCTTCTAGTGAAAACGTCATGCAAATAATACTTTGATTTTATTGAAACAGCAAAACATAGCTTAGTAAGTGACACATTGCTGGAATTAGGGTGTTTACCCCAATATCGTGCTGCTCTATTATTACACAGAAAAAAATTGCTGTAAGATTCTCTTTAACTGAATGAGACTGAAGAGCAGTACCAGGCACAGCCATTACATCAAGCCCCAGAATCTGGGCACTAAATAAGAGGACACATTATCATAAGTAGCAACATAGTTAGCAAGGCCAGAAAAAAACATTTCTCCATCCTATATTCCTATATCCAGCCTATATTCTGTCAGAATAAATCCCCAGATGTACGTCCTTCTAAAGAACCTAATAACTGTAAGATACAATATTGTTACGCTCCAGGAAGACATCCAGGCCTCTCTTGAACCCCTCGACTGAGTTCGCCATCACCACCTCCTCAGGCAGGGAATTCCATATTCTCACTGCCCTAACAGTAAAGAATCCACTTCTATATTGGTGGAAAAACATTCTCTCCTCCAGATGCAGGGAATGCCCCCTTGTGACCGTCACCTTCTTTGGTATAAACAGATCCTCGGAGAGATATTTCTATTGTCCCCTTATATACTTATACATGGTTATTAGATCACCCCTTTTGTTCTAGACTAAATAATCCTAATTTTGCTAATCTCTCTGATTATTGTAGTTCCTCCATCCCCTTTATTAATTTTGTTGCCCTCCTTTGTACTCGCTCTAGTTCCATTATATCCTTCCTAAGCACCGGTGTCCCAAACTGTACACGGTACTCCATGTGCGGTCTAACCAGGGATTTGTACAGAGGCAGTATAATGCTCTCATCATGTGTATTCAGACGTCTTTTAATGCACCCCATGATTCTGTTTGCCTTGGCAGCCGCTGCCTGGCACTGGCTGCTCCAGGTAAGTACTTGCAGGAGATATTGTTCTATTCTTCAGGGGTGGTCCCTCACTAATCAAATATTGCCAGAATGGAGGACCAGGGAATGGCGCTATCTTTGCCACCAAGAGAAATGAAGGTGAAAGGAACATCAGGTTACTTGAAGGTAAAAATTTTATTCAAACTAATATAAAGCAAATAAAAACTATATGCACAACGTGTTTCAGCCATTTGTAGCCTTCTTCAGGTGTAATATTGTAATGATAGGACACCAATGTTTGAAATCTCTTTACATTATGATAGCATCCTATGGATTTTATTGGTTCATTCACACACAAGAGAAAAACCGAATGAACATATACTCTATAGTAAGTAAATGAGTAAACAGTAATAGCACATTCAGATAACTACTAGAGAATATATACTCATTTTGTTTTTTTCTTGGGTTTTGCCTGTGAAATAGCAACAATGTGAACATGTTCTTATGCATTGCACGTATGCCAGCTTAAGCTCATGCTCATTTCTTTGGTTATGCTGTAGTTTCTTTTACTTTTTACATACAGGGGTGGACCTCCCTTTTTCTGAGCTATTTCATCTAGCTTCCCATGAACAGTTGAGGCCCCTGGCCTTCTCTGCCCTTATTCACATTGACATCAGCTAACACAAGGTGAGATTTTAATACTAAAGACAGAATAGGACCATCCCAATGGGTACACCTTGTCACGGTGGGATGGCTGTTAGGCTTTTTGACCAAAATAGTGTAAACTAAGTGCCCTATGGTATTTACATGTACTATTACTATTACTTATTTGCTTACTGCAGGGTCTATGCTCATTTTGCTTTTCTTCTTTTGTTTTGTCTGTGAAATGGCCACAGTGTGAACATACCTGTAAGGAAATATGTATATGTAAGATTGTATGACCAGCAGTAATTAACATCTGTCCTTACACTGCAGCTCTCCACACAGGTCATGACTTCATGTTATCTTGAGAAGGCAGTCTCCTGTCTCCAATCGCACCAGGGGGCTTTACTGAGAACCACAAGTGGAAACATTTCACACCCTCCAGCTCTTTTGAAGAAGAGATGCCAATTGGAGAATGACACTATCTATCTATGGGAAAGGTTACACAAAGAGTCTCATAGAAAAAAATAATGTATTCATTGGTAAAATAGCCATCGTCCAGTCACAAACCAGCAATTAGAATATTAACATGAGAGGCTGGTTTAGAAATTGGATCCCCAAGTTACATCTATAAATTTGGCCTACACACAAAGAAAAGGGTTCACAGTGATGGGCAGCCTAGCTGTTGTGCTCCATTTAATATTCCCCCCTCCATCAGGGACAAAGAATCAGGATGCAAAGTACTGCAGTGCGCAGGCGTCGGGAAAGGTCAGAGAGGTCCTGCGCACTACAGTACTTTACTCTGCCCTCAATAGGGCAGATAAAGTATGCCTGCGCAGGAGCCACGGCAGAAGTACGGAGGAGGACATCATCGCTAGAAGATGGGAGGCGCTAGATCGGACCACGACACCCACCGCACCGGACCGCGCCCCCCGGTGAGTATAATCTAACTTGTTTTTCTTATCTTTCAGGTTACATCGGGGGCTTATCTACAGCATTATAGAATGTTGTAGATAAGCCCTTGATGGCGGTGGCCGCATCTCATAGGGGAAAAATGAGGTGACAGATTCCCTTTAAGGATAAACCAAAGCCAAATTATTCAGCAGCATCCCCATTTGCAAAACTAAATTGGAAATCTGTTCTATGCAATGTATGTAGCCCCTTTCCCACCTTGGGTGTATGCATACATTCTTGTGGCCTGGTACTTACCAACCTAGGAAGTATAGATACATCCAGGCGATTTTGCGCGCACAAACACTGTGCACGTACACAATTACCACCAGACAGAATCAGCTGACATCTGGTAGTCAGTGCCAGGACTGGTCCTGCACCGCTCCCATTAGCATAGCCCCCTAAATGATGCAATCAAACTTGAGAGAAGAAAACCCCTCTGCCCTTGGATCGGAGACCTCACGACATCATCGCGGGGTCCCGATCGCTGCCATGGTAACCCAATGTCGTCATGAAGACATCCAGGTCGCCAAGCACTAGCAAGTTAGTTAGATAATACGCAGTGCATGTTTTAACTAACTTGCGACTGCAGTGCTGACAGGCTATAAGGTATAGCAATGCTCCTACATTGCTATACCTCATAACTGCCATCAGATTGCAGAAAATGAATGTCCCTTAGTGGGAATAAGTAAAAAAAATTTTAAAAAGAGAAAAAAGTTGTAAAAATATTCTTAAAAACTCACAAAATAACAATGAAAAATATATTGTACACATAAAAAAATATTTTTACGAAAAAAACCAAAAAATCTAAACAATAAAGTACACATATTTGATATTGCCAAATCCGGGACAATCCAACCTATTAAACTTTCCCACTAGATAACCCCTTTTTTGAACACCATGAAAAAAAGTCAAAACAATGCTTTATCATCATACTGCTGAACAAAAAGTGGAATAAAACGCAATCAAAAAGATGGATCTAAATAAAAATGGTACCATTGAAAATGTAATATTGTCCAAACAAGCCATGATACAGCTCCATCAAAGGAAAAATAAAAAAAGTTATTGCTCTCAGAATAAAGCAATACAAAAATAATTATTTTTTCCATAAAAAAGTTTTTGTTGTGTAAAAGTGCCAAAACATAAAGAAAATATAAATGTGATATTGATGTAATCATACTGACCTGAAGAATAAAGCTGCCTTATCAATTTTACCACACACGCAAAGACATTAAAAAAAAACAAAAAGCGATTCCTGAATTGCTGTTTTTTGATCATTCTGCCTCCCAAAAATCAGAGTACAAAGCGAACAAAGAACGTCATATGCCAGAAAATGGTACTAATAAAAACGTCAACTCGTCCCTCAAAACACAAGATCTCACATGACTCTGTTGGCCGAAATATGTACAAATTATAACTCCTAAAATATGGTGGTGCAAAAACTAGTTTTTGCAATGAAAAGCGTCTTTTGGTGTGTGACAGTAGCCAAACATAAATACCCTATATAAATCTGAAACACAAACAAAGCACAGAATGAAACATATGCAAAAATACCTTGCAGTAAGACATATAATAGCAGTCAGCAAGTGCTGATAAAAAGATGACAACAAATACAGGGTATTTAGTCGATACGACTCGACTAAATACCCTGTATTTGTTGTCATCTTTTTATCAGCACTTGCTGACTACTATTATATGTCTGCAAGGTATTTTTGCATATTTTTCATTCTGTGCTTTGTTTGTGTTTCAGTTAGTGGGTGGTGTGAGCATTGTCTTACAGACTTGTTCACACTTGTGCATGTCACGTGTTTTTAATCCTATATAAATCTGGTATTGCTGTAATTGCACCGATCTGAAGAATAAAGTCATCAAATCGATTATATTGCACGAGGAATGGCACAAAAAATAAATAAAACCAATTCTTCACTTACTGTTGATTTGTTCATTCTGCCTCCTAAATATCACAGCAAGGCTCGACATTTATCCTGCGCTGAGTGCTTCCACTAGGGTTTCCGTGTAAATATCTGAAATACGTGAATCAGGTGGAACCCCTCGCTGAAGATTTTCTATAATGAGGCAGATGGAGATACTTTAGACGGCATAGGACCTGTGATCCGGCGAGGTCATTCGTTTTAGGCGTGCATAAAAGTGAAGTCAGCTAGTTTTATGCACTTCGGAAAAGGAGGTCAATGCTGAACAGAGGCCAGACCGAGTCCAGAGTAACTCTGCTGCCTCATTATAGTGAATGGCTCTCTCGAAGGTTTCATCTGAATCACGACACTCAAAGATTTAGATGGAAATTCCAATGTAAGTGCTCAGCGTAGAGCGACAAATACATGTGATCCCAAACGTTATGTAAAATTTTCTCAACAAAAGCTTCAACTCAATCTACAAAAAAAGTAAGTCCCCACTCAGGAATGTCATCTAATAACGGAAATTCATCAGACTTACACATAACTGGTAGCACAAAGGCTCTGGAAAAGCTCCTCACCCTCTAAAAGAAATTCAGAAAATTCTGTGCTCCCAAATCCAAATGCCCCCTCTCTTCTGGGCCACGCAGTGTGCTTAAACCTCATATAGCATGCACATGTTTGGCATTTCTGCAGCGATGAGAGGAATGTTGGAGTATAGGGACTCTACATCCATGGTGGCCAATACTGTATCCTCTGGAAGTGGACCCAGTGCTGACAATTTGCAGAGAATGTCTGTGGTGTACTGGATGTAGCTGGGTGTTTGCCTCACCAAGGGTTTCAAAATGGTTCTCCACCCAGCCAGAAATAGGATTGCTGCATGCAAATATTTCCTCCAAAAAAACAATCTGGCCACGGAACCAGCCTTGTAATTCATCAGGTTTGTGCTCCACCATAACTACTTTTCCTTTGGAAACAATATATACCAACAGTGCATGGGCAGCGCCATGGCAAGCAAGATGTCACCACAGTATGCTAACCTGTTTATGGCTAAACTAGAGCAAGACTTTTTGGCATCCTGCACTATCAAACCTCTAGCATACTTCCGCTACTTTGATGACCTACTAATAATCTGGAAAGGCTCAGAGAAGGACTTGCTTACCTTCCACAAAAACTTTAACAAGTTCCACCCAACCATCAAGCTCACCCTCAACTTTTCAAAATCCCAAATCCATTTTCTAGACACAACCATATACATCAAAGACAATACCATACAAACAACTATTTACCATAAACCCACAGGACCTCCGGCTTACCTGTGATGGAACAGCTTTCATCCAAGACACAAAAAAAAAAATCAATAATCTACAGTCAAGCTCTAAATTACATTCGGATCTGTTCAAACAATGAGGATAGAAAACTACAACTACTATCACTTAGGAAAACATTCCTACACCAAGGATACCATCCACTTGTGATTGATGAACAGATCCACAGAGCTACAAGGATTCCAAGAAGCAGCCTCCTGGATTACAAACAGAAGGAGGATAACAACAGGGTGCCGCTTGTGGTCACGTACAACCCTTGATATGGAAATTTGATTGATATAGATTTATATCTCTTTGTGTGCTGCATCCTGTCCTAATTAGACAGAGTCTTATTCAGCGCTCAACATAAAATAAGACACCCCAAACACGTTGTTGTTAGCAGCATCTCTTTCCAGCAGGACTCTGCTGGTTTATTGCACATACATATATTTATGGATACATGTAGGAAAAGGGTGGTTATCTCATCAACATAAAGGCTGAACTTCTAATCTAATTGGTCCGTTTAAATACATGAACATATATGGGTGTCCGACACGGGGGTGACTTAAACATCATATGATTTACTGTCCATTGTCTTGCAATGTCAGCAAGACTCCAATATCGGCTGATACATCTGGCCCAACTTCCTCATTTCCCATGTCTGGTAGATATTTCTCAAGACTTTCTTCAAGACACGAGACAATGCTATCACGGTGGTTCCCCAGACAGGCTCATGGGGTTAGGTCATCTTCAGCAACTGGTTACAAAGTTCAAGCTGTGAATATGAGTATATGGAGTATATATGAGTACATGAGTATATACGAGTATATAGCCTATAGCAGGCAAGTGAGATCTAGATGAAATACATATATATTTTTATAACACCCTCACATGAACATTTTAAGGAAAATTGGCGCTGACCTACAACCCATATTCCACAGAGACCACAGACAGAAAGCAATATTCCCAGAACAGCCACTGCTCTCCTACAAACAGCCTTCCAACCTAAGGAATATCCTTGTCAGAAGTGCCCTCGCATCATCATCAGAGACAGGCACAGTCCCCTGTAACAGTAAGAAATGCAAGACCTGCACCCACATACTGTATCACCAACAGATAAGGTACCCATACCCAACACAAATCAGGACTATAAGATCATGGACTCTTTTTCATGTACATCCTCCAATGTAGTGTACATGATACAGTGTTCATGGTGCGATGCAGGGACATACATCGGGGAAACAAAACAAAAGCTACAAACAAGGATGAATCTGCATAGACATACAATAAAAAATGAGCTGGACACGCCTGTAGGAATACACTTCTCTAGACCTGGACACAGTATGGCGGATCTAAAAATCCTAATATTGAAAGGTCATTTTAATAGTGATAGAGAAAGGAAAATTTGGGAGTTCAAATTTATAAATATGTTTCAATCTCTAACAACAGGGCTGAATTTGACACCTGGATTCATGACTCATTACATGGGCACAGTTCACACCTCCACAAGAAGGTCTTCAGAACTCTAATAGAACACTTAAGGGCCTGTCACACTAAGCGATATCGCTAGCAATATCGCTATAACGTCACTGGTTTTTATGATGTAGCAGCGATATTGCTAGCAATATCGCTATGTCTGATACTTACCTCCGACTGGCTCCCCTGCTGATTATCGCTGATCGCACGAGAACGTCCTGGGCCGTTTCTCGTCGTCAGCTTCCTGCTGGGCTTCCTGTGGCGCCGACGAGCAACGCGTGGATGCGGGCGGGAGGACGTCTTCATCGCCTCGTCTGACAGGTAAGTAGCGACCCCTGACCGCTGCTATGTCGCTGGTGAGATCTGCCTGTGTGGAAGCTCACTAGCGACCACTTAGCGATGCACCAGCGATCCTGTCCACGTCATATCGCTGGTCGGGATCGCTGGTGCATTGCTAAGTGTGACAGTACCTTTAGTCCTCATCTGCATGTGTAACAAGAAGCTTAATTTGATTTCCTTGGCCTGTCTCTAGCTAGCATCACCTCATGTCCTGTTGTAATTCCTATTTAAATGTTGCCATCTCTTCTCAGTAATTCACTTGTAATCTAGCCTGATGAAGGGGCCTTGTGAGCCCTGAAAGCTTGCTTGCAAATATAATTTCTCTGGTTAGCCAATAAAGGTATCACTCCTTGAATACTTTTCTCAATTTTTTGGGGGGGACATAAGTATTTGCAACAATTTTCACTCAGCAATATTCACTGCTGCTTGTTTCTGGAAAATACCCATGGAGTCAAAATCTTCAATACATCTGTAGATAAATTCCCAAAGGGGTTTACTTTCCAAAATAGGGTCACTTGAGGGATCAATTCTGTATATGGAGTCTGCAAACTATTCTAGGAAAATCTGGGCTCCAGCAGTCAAACGCGCTCTGTCCCTCCCAAGTCTCACTGTGTGGTTAGTCAGTCTTGTACAGCCACATATGGGCTATTGCCCCATTTAGTAGAAATTGTGGCACAAATTTTGATGCCATTCTACTCACTTCTTGATGAAAATTTAATATCTGGAGCTAAAACAAAATTTTGTCGGTAAAAATTTATTTATTTTTTCTTCACTGCCCAATGGTATAAAATTCTGTGACACACCCGTGGTGTTTATATGATCACAGTACCCCTAGATGAATTTGCTTAGAAGTGTGAGAGGTGTAGTTTATAAAATGGGGTCACATATGGAGGGCTCTTCCAGTGGGTCATGGCACCTGCAAACCATAACACTAAAATCTGCACTATAATATGGCGCTCCTTACCTTCAGAGTTTTGTACTGTGCATGAAAAATATTTCCCAATTACATGTAAGTTACTGGCACACTCAAGAAAAAATAGACCTCAGTTTGTTTTTAAAAATGTCTCCTGTTAGCCCTTAGAATAATCAAAAACTTGGGGCTAAAACAACATTTTAGTGGTAAAAATGTAATTTATTCTTTCTTCACTGCTCAGTGGTGTAAAATTCTGTGAGGCACATGTGGTGTCAATATGATCACTGCACCCCTAGATGAATTCACTGAGGGTGTGGTTTGTAGAATGAGTTCACATATTGGGGGTTTCTGCTGCCCTGGCACCTCAGGGGCTCTGCCAATGTGACATGGCACCTTCAAACCATTCCAGCAAACTCTGATCTCCAATACGGTTCTTCCCTTCTGAGCTTTGCACTGTGCCTTAAAAGTAGTTTTCCCCCAAATATTGGGTATCGGTGTACTCAGAAGAAATTGTGCAACAAATTGTATGGTGCAATTTCTCCTGTTACCCTTATGAAAATGCAAAACTTGGGGCTAAATTAAATATTTGTGGGGAAAATGTACTTTTTTTTAATTTCACGGCTCAACATTATAAACTTCTGTAAAGCCCCTGGGGTTTCAAGGTGCTCATCAAAAATCTAAATGCATTCCTGGATGGGTCTAGTTTATAAAATGGGGTCACTTTTGAGGGGTTCCACTGTTTAGGCACTCAAGGGCTCTCCAAACGGGAAATGGTGTCCGGCACCTACGGAGAAATTGCACAACAAATTGTACACTGCACTTTTTCTTGCTGTCCTTATGAAAATGCAAAATTTGGGGCTAAAAACATTTTTGTGTGGAAAATGTGATTTTTTTAATTTTCACAGCTCTAAGTTATAAACATCAGTAAAGCATCTGGGAGTTCAATGTGCTCACCATACATCTAGATAAGTTCCTTGAGGGGTCTAGTTTCCAAAATGGGGTTACGTGTGGGGAGTTTCCACTGTTTAGGCACATCAGGGGTTCTCCAAACATGACTTTGGGTATACTAATTTTGCATTCAAAAAGTCATGTGACGCTCCTTCCCTTCTGAGCTCTGCATTGCACCCAAACAGTGGTTTTCCCCCACATATGTGGTATTCGCCTGCTCTGGAGAAAAAGCTCAACAAATTTTGGAGCCATATTTCCTGTTACCCTTGCAAAAATAAAAAAAAATTGTGTCTAAATATTTTTGTGAAAAAAAGTTAAATGTTCATTTTTAATTTTGTTGGAAAAATTAGAAATTTCTGGTTTAACCCTTAGAACTTCATAACAAAAAAACATTTTGTTTAAAAAACTGTGCTGATGTATTGTAGAAATGTGGGAAATGTTCTGTCTTAACTATTTTGTCAGACATATGTCTCTGATTTAAGGGCATAAGAATTTAAATTCCAAAAATTGCAACATTTTCCAAATTTTTGCCAAATTTCAGTTTTTTTCACAACTAAATGCAATTCATATCAAATAAATGTTACCACTATCATGAAGTACAAAATGTCACTAAAAACATACTCAGAATCAATGGGATCCATTGAAGCGTTCCAGGGTTATCACATAAAGTGACATTGGTCAGAATTGTGAAAATTGGCCTGGTCATTAACGTGTAAACCACCTTGGGGGGGTAAAGGGGTTAGAGAGTAACCATCATTTAATTTTTCTCCCCTAAATAAAGAGTACATGTGAAAAGAAGAAACTTTGTATCATATTTTAACTGAGAAATCTGCTTATTTTTCTTCCTGGACTGACCACTTATCCTAAAACTTCTTAATTAATGGGCAATATCTGTCCTCAGTGAACACAGACATTTCTGAGATAAGCGATGACAGTTGGTGCTTATAAAGTTCTATGGAGAACTGTAACTTTCATTTCAAGAGAATTTACTGTAGAATGTCTGTGTGTGAATTTGAATTTTGCCTGATCCACTCGTCTCTACTCGGCACCCACCCCAACAACCTTTAGTTGTGCACAACCCCCTTCAGCATATCGCCAACACCATTCAGCAGACTAAAGCCACTTAACACCATGGCTTCTTATTTTCTAACTTCTCAGATATAATATAACTAGATGGAGGCCCGATGCTATCGCATAGGGAGGGCTGCAATGTCATGATGAGGGCATGCTTTGCAGCATTGAGAATCTCTCCCCCCATGTGCTCACCTACCTATCCACTCTCTCTTTCCCCATGTGCTGACTTCTCCCGTCTGTGCTCTCTTCTTTGACCTGTCTACCCCATGTGCTATCCCCCTTGTCTGCTGACTTTCTCCTTCCTGTGCTGTGTTCTCATCTCATGTGCTGTCCCATTTGAGCTGTCTCCCCATGTGCTCTGTCTCTCTCACCCCTGTGTCTGACTGTGTACAGAACATTCCACAGCTCCTGGGCAGGGGAGGAAGCAAAAGACAATACTGACATTACAGCAGGAGATCACAGAGGATACATTTTGTGAGGTAAAACATTGTTTAAAAACAGTCAGTGAAATATTTTACCTCACCAAATGAATCCTCTGTGATCCCCTGCTGTAATGTCAGTGTTGTCTTTTGCTTCCTCCCCTGCCTAGGAGATGTGGTATGCTCTGTACACGGTAAGACACAGACAATTTTTAAAATGAACTTTTGTTCGTGGGAAAACCCCTTTAATGTGACCGGCTTGCTCTGCCTGTAGACACGTCGTGCATCTACCGCCGTGATCAGCCGAACGATTCACTGCCCCTGCGTGGAATTTGCGCTGGTGCAGTGTGACGGTGTTCCGCGCAAGAGGCTGTGTGGGTGTGTGAGTCTGAGTGTGTGAGTCTGAGTGTGTGAGTCTGTGAGTGTGTGTGTGAGTGTGTGAATGTGTGTGAGTGTGTGTGAGTGTGACTGAGTGTGTGAGTGTGACTGTAAGTGCGACTGTGAGAGTGTGAATGTGAGTGTAAGAGTGTGACTGAGTGTGAGAGTATGAATGTGAGTGTAAGAGTTTGAGTGTGGCTGAGTGTGAATGTGAGTGTGTGAGTCTGAGTGTGAGTGTGTGAGCCTTAGTGGGAATGTCTGTGTGTATGTGATGTGACGGTGTTCCGCTGGTGGTACCGCGCAACAGGTTGGTACCAGCAGTAGTTTCCATATTGAGACACCCATCACTTGGGTGTCCCAATATGGCGGTCAGTGAACTTCCTCCGCTTGGAATTCTGGGGTACGGTGATATCTGGACAGAACAGGAAATTAAATCATTACAAGGCAATTACATAGCTAGATGTGGATGCAGTAGTGGGAAATCTGTAACACTGACAATCAGATGAGATGAACCATCAGAGAAGGGAGGCGCCACTGTCTGCAGAAAATGCCATGTTGTGACACATCACGACCTGTGAACAGCGCAGCATATCCGAATAGGAATAATATCCAACCTAATAAAAATATTCTATCTAAGTGTTCCAATGAAAGTCTTTTAAATCGATACATCAAGCCTCTGAAAATAGTGCTGCCTCAGACAGGTGTTCTGTAGATATGTTCTTCATTTCTTAAATGACATGATGTTACGTATTTCTCATCTTTTTCCCTAAGGGTTGTTTTTTTTTTTTTTTCATAAATTTATGTATGCATATATATTTTGTAACACTTGTGAAATTTGTAAGACAGATGTTGACTCGCTATCATTTATTGCTGCAAAATGCCTGGCAGGGATCAGTGAATGTGGGCTTATTCATGTCAAGATTTGCAATGTCACAGTTTCAAAGGATAGTAGCTAATATCCCAGACTTGCTTTTTTTTTCATGCCCTGTTGTGTCGTACATGTAAGCCAAGAAAACCCACAGGGATATGCCATCCTCTCGGAGACTGTGGCATTAGAGATGACAGGAGATATCCACCAACTCTGAGTATTGGAGCGGCGGATGGAAATTTACATATGTTTATTTTTTTTTATCCAGTCATTTTAGTGACATTTCCTTTAGAGTAAATCTTTTTGAAAAAACTCCATGGTGGATTGGATTGCTCTTGTGGCATAAAACCTGATCAGAATAAAAATAGATAATCAGTACTAGGATAGTTCATCATATTTTCTTTCTCTTAGAATCCAATTTATTACAGTTTTTTTTAAATTAAAAGGTGTTTTGTACTGAGACAACTTCCACCTGTTTGCCCTCTTGAGACATTTGGATGTCGAAGAGAGAGTCTATTTAAAACTTTTCTCTGTTAAGCCCCATACACACATCAAATTTTTCTACATACAAAATAAATGGACTGATTATTCTCGTTCAGATATTGATCAGAGTTTGATCACAGTGTGGTCCAAGTGTCATCTATTTTTCTCCTACGTGGATACATTTTTAAAAAGGTTTCTGCACTCTAGTAGTCTTTAAAAATCAGACTGCACTTAGATGTCATCGGAGTGCGGTCCAAGTTTTTAACGGACCCATTGAATTTCATTGTTGATTTTGATAAAACCCTTGGATCAAAATAGGATATGTCTCAAAAATCATAGACATGTGAGTAGCCCCATAGACAATCACAAGTACGAGTGGTATCCGTGAACAGCATGGATAGCACTCGCGCTTGATAATTGGACATATGAATGATCCCAGCAAGAACGGACGCAGATGAACGGCAGACTAGGGCACACAAATCACCACATTAACAGACGGAGCTTTTTATCTGAATTATTGCGGTGAATAGTTCGGTCAAAAAACGGAGGTGCTTGCATGAAGAAACATGAATATTTTAATGTATCATGAAGAAAGAAGAAAAGTGCAGCACTCACCATTAGAGCTGAAAAACTGTGCGTCTTTATGTCACATGAATTCCATCAACAGGTATGTGGACATGCAGGACGTTAGAGGGATGCTAGGGGAGGGAGATGCCAGACAACGGCCATTTCGTGATTACTCGCTTCTATGGGTTCTGCATGTCCACATACCTGTTGATTGAATTCATGCGAAGATGCACAGTTTTTCAGCTCTATTGGTGAGTGCTGCATTTTTCTTCTTTCTTCATGGGACATATGAATGAGCCCATATCCAGAGTGGCTTAGGCAGACACAGACCATTCTGTCTTTGGCAGTCCTCGGAGCAATTTATGGCCATTTGCAGAGAACACCGGTGATAACGTATCAACTAAATACCCTGGTTTTTATCATCTTTTTACTAACATTTGCTATTTACTGTTACGTCTTTCCAATAGAGTATTTGTATACGTTTGTTTTACTGTGCTTATCATTATTGGGAAGCCCACCCGGTCGAGCACAAGGTCAGCTAAGTGTTCCCTGGCGGATACAATTGTCTGTAAAATAGTGGGGTAAACTGAATTTCAAAAAATTCTACATAAATTTGATTCTCATTGAATGTTTTTCAGAGGTGTCAGAACTCTTTGATATACAGCTTCAATAGCAGTTGGAGTAGAGTCGGGGAACAGTCAAGGCAGCCTACAGAATCACACTGAGTTCGGTAACAATTATAAGCAGATGAACCGTACACAGAGAACATTTATAGGGTCAAGAAAAGCAGATTCTGTGCAGCTAATAGCCATACTTCCCCAAGAAGATTCACTAAACTCCATGATGAGTTTTGGGCAATACAAATCCTAGGATATAGAATGCAATGTAATTATCCTCCCTCAAAGTGATATAAAGCATATAAAGGAAGAAGTTTGATCTCAGTCTGATGTCACTAATGACAAACATTTCAGAGGATATACAGGATTTCTGTGTCTTTATGTCTAATGCACAACTTCCTCAGTATATGATCTCAATCCAGCCCTGTATTTTTCCTTTATTTTCTGATTAAATAATCCTATTCAGTCTTTTTTCTCCTACGTCTGTAGAGCTCCGTCTTTGAGGATGTGAACATATGTTATTGTCACAAGATGTCTGTGCAGTAATGAACAATTTTCATGTTTTTGGTCGTTTTATGTCATCACTGTTTATGTAGGTATCCTGTCTCCTCTGGTTTCAATGCCACTTCCTTATTAACTCACTGACATGGCAAAGAAACAGTGTTCCTACGTCTGAAAAGCATAAAGCTCCTTTACCATGTAATAGAGATACTGCATTCTGCAAGAATTGCTCAGTGTTTACCCATCAAGATAAATAAGATCTATTTGGCTCCACGGTTCATTGATTTCTCCTTAGCTTATGGTTACAATTGCAGTGTTGTTTACTGATGATCGTTGTGCTTATTAAATATTCATTCATCAAAAAAAGACTTTTCCTTAAAATACTTAAAAAAGATTCCAGTTATCAAAAATATATAAAGTTGGGATACAGCAGAATGCCGTAATAACGTATACTACTTTTTCTTCGCCTTGGGCAAAAAAAATTAGATTTTCATCCATTTTTGTCCTTGTGTCCCTTTTTACTATCACTGCCATTTCCATTTTTCTCATATTGAAAAATAAAATAAAAAATGAATAGCTTCACCTATCAATTCAGCAATATAACGAGATCCAGACTCGGATGACACATGGCAGTCATCAGTGTGCTGTCTGAGTTCTTTTGGACATACAGACTTTGCAATTTTGATCTGTGAATCAGAACAGATCGGACATTTCTTCATTCTCTTTTTTTTGCAGACATCCACTCTGCAATAAAACACACACATGTGGATAGATCCATAGACTATAATGGGCATGTGTTCTGTCTCTGAAAACCACAGAGAAAATACATACAGGAGCTTCTCACAAAATTAGAATATCATCAAAAAGTTCATTTATTTCAGTTCTTCAATACAAAAAGTGAATCTCCTATATTCTATAGAGTCATTACACACAGAGTGATGTATTTCACATGATTATTTCTGCTAATGTTGATGATTATGGCTTACAGCCAATGAAAACCCAAAAGTCATTATCTAAGTAAATTAGAATACTTTATAACACCAGCTTGGGAAATGATTTTAAAATCCGAAATGTTGGCCTACTGAAATGTATGTTCAGTAAATGCACTCAATACTTGGTCGGGGCTCCTTCTGCATCAATTACTGCATAAATGCGGCTTGGCATGGAGGCAATCAGCCTGTGGCCCTGCTGAGGGGTTATGGAAGCCCAGGTTGCTTTGATAGAAGCCTTCAGCTCATCTGCATTGTTGGGTCTGGTGTCTCTCATCTTCCTCTTGACAATACCCCATGGATTCTCTATGGGATTAAGGTCAGGAGAGTTTACTGCCAATCAAGCACAGTGATACTGTAGTTTGTAAACCAGGTATTGGTACTTTTGGCAGTGTGGACAGGTGCCAAGTCCTGCTGGAGAATGACATTTCCATCTCCAAAAAGCTTGTCGGCAGAGGTAAGCATGAAGTGCTCTTAAATATCCTGGTAGATGGCTGCGCTGACTTTGGTCTTGAAAAAACACAGTGGATCTACACCAGCAGATGACATGGCTCCCAAAACCATCACTGATTGTAGAAACTTCACACTAGACCTCCAGCAGCTTGGATTGTGGCCTCTCCACTCTTTCTCCAGACTCTTGGACCTTGAATCATAGAATCGTAGAGTTGGAAGGGACCTCCTGGGCCATCTGGTCCAACCCCCTGCTCAAAGCAGGATTCGCTAAATCATCCCAGTCAGATGTCTGTCCAGCCTCTGTTTGAAGACTTCTATTGAAGGAGAACTCACCACTTCTCGTGGCAGCCTGTTCCACTCATTGATCACTCTAACTGTCAAAAAGTTTTTTCTAATATCTAATCTGTGTCTCCTCCCATTCAGTTTCATCCCATTGCTTCTAGTCTTTCCTTGTGCAAATGAGAATAAAGTTGATCCTTCTACAATGTGACAGCCCTTTAGATATTTGTAGACAGCTATTAAGTCTCCTCTCAGTCTTCTCTTTTGCAAACTAAACATTCCCAAATCCTGCAACCTTTCCTCATAAGACAGGGTTTGCAGACCGGTCACCATTCTGGTCGCTCTTTTCTGAACTTGCTCCAGTTTGTTGATGTCTTTTTTAAAATGTGGTGCCCAAAACTGGACACGATATTCCAGATGAGGTCTGACCAAAGAGCAGTAGAGGGAAATAATGACCTCACGTGATCTAGACTGTATGCTTCTGTTAATACATCCTAGAATTGCATTTGCCTTTTTTGCTGCTGCATCACACTGTTGACTCATATTCAGTCTGTGATCTATTAGTATACCCAAGTCTTTTTCACATGTGCTGTCACTTAGCCCTATTCCTCCCATTCTGCATATGCTTTTTTAATTTTTATTGCCCAGATGTAGTACTTTGCATTTCTCCCTGTTAAAAACCATTCTGTTAGTTGCTGCCCACTTCTCCAATTTATTTATATCTTTTTGAATCCTCGCTCTCTATTCTCTAGTTTTAGCTATCCCTCCTAGCTTTGTGTCATCAGCAAATTTAATCAGTTTACGCTGAATTCCTTCACCTAAAACGCTGATAAAGATGTTGAACAATACAGGGCCCAGGACAGAGCCCTGTGGTACCCCACTTGAGACATTCTTCCAACTGGATGTGCAGCCATTTACGACCACTCTTTGGGTCCGATCACTAAGCCAGTTATGAATCCACCTAACAGTTGCCTTGTCCATTCCATACTTAGTCATTTTTTCAATAAAGGATTGTATGAGAGACTTTGTCAAATGCTTTGCTGATGTCAAGATATACTATATCTACAGCATTTCCTTGATCCACCCAATCAGTGATTCCGTCATAGAAGGAAATTAAGTTAGTCTGACATGACTTATTAGTTACAAACCCATGCTGACTCTGTTTAATCACTTCATTCTTATCCAGGTACTTACATACATGTTGTTTAATAATTTGTTCAAAGATCTTTCCTGGTATAGAAGTCAGACTCACCGGCCTATAGTTGCCTGGGTCCACCTTCTTCCCCTTTTTGAAGATAGGAACAACATTTGCTCTTCTCCAGTCTTCTGGCACTTCTCTTGTTCTCCAAGAATTTTCAAAGATTATGGAGAGGGGTTCAAAAATTTCTTCTGCTATCTCCTTCAGTACTCTGGGGTGTAATTCATCTGGACCTGGAGACTTGAATTCATTTAGGTTAGCTAAGTGTTTCCTCACTATCTTTCTGTTTATAGATATCCTGGATTCTTCTATTCCCTTAATAGGACAGTGAAGAACAGTTGATGTTACATTTCCTTTCTGAGAGAAAACAGATGTAAAATAGGAATTTAAAAGTTCAGCCTTTTCAACATCCTGTCTTACCATTTCATCATTTTCATCCTGTAAAAATCCTATAGCATCTTTGACTTTTCTTTTACTTTTGACATATCCCCAAAATCCTTTATTATTGCTTTTGACATCTCTTGCAAGCCTCAATTCATTTTCAGCTTTAGATAATCTGATTTGTGCCCTGCAGGTTCTGCAGCCAGCATTATATTCTTCTTTAGATATGACTCCCTCTTTCCATTTTATAAACATTTGTTTCTTCCTTTTTATCATGTGCTTAAGTTCTGTGTTTATCCATCCTGGTTTCCTTAAATGCTTCCTATTCTTCCCTATTTTCGGAATTGTTAACAACTGTGCTTTGAGAATTTCATTTTTCAAGATTTCCCATCCTTCCTGGACATTTTTGTCTTTAAGGATATCCAGCCATTGGATCTCTCCAATTCTCTTTCTGAATCCCTTAAAATCTGCCTTTCTGAAATCTAACCTTGATGTCTGAGTCATCACAGGTCTTCCGCCTCTAGTTATCCAAAATTCTAAAATAGCATGGTCGCTACCTCCTAGGGTCCCAGCCACTTTTACCTCTTCAACCATTTCCTCCCTGTTTATAAGGATTAGATCCAAGGTAGCAGTTACCCTTGTTTTCTCCCCTACCTTTTGCAAGATAAAGTTGTCAGCAAGAGAGGATAAGAATTTCCTTGACCTCTTAGTTTTGCCTGAGAGAGATTCCCAACAAATGTCTGGATAGTTGAAATCTCCCATGACAACTATGTCATATTTTTTGGAGAACTTGGCCATTTGATGCATAAAGAGTTCATCCATGTCTTCAGCTTGCACAGGCGGCCTGTAGTAAATGCCTACAATGGTGTCCTTTCCATTGTTCTGTCCTTGTATTCTTACCCAAACAGTTTCCACAGAACTCCCAGTCTCTGAAGCTTCAATCTCTGTGCAGATATACGCGTTTCTAACATACAATGCGACACCTCCTCCTCGTTTCTCAAGTCTGTTTCTTGCAAATAAGTTGTATCCTTCTAGTCTTGTATTCCAATCATGTGTATTGTCCCACCAAGTTTCAGTGATTCCAATGACATCATATTTCTTTTCCTGCGTTAGTAGTTCCAATTCTCCTTGTTTGTTGCCCATGCTTTGTGCATTAGTATAGAAACATTTTAGCTTGTGATTGGTTTCTCTTTCTCCAATATTTTTATTAATTAGATTCTTTTGTCTTTGTTCTTCCTTTACACTTCTAGTAGCAGAGTTCTCAATAGCATTTGTCAGGTGTATGGCTTTTTCTGGTCTTTTGCTTCCCTTCCCACGTTGTTCTAGTTTAAAGCTCTCCTTACAAGTGTAGCAAGGCGACTTCCAAATGCATGCTTTCCAGTCTTCGTAAGGTGCACCCCATCTCTAGCAAGTAGTCCATCGTATAAGTAGTTCACTCCGTGATCCAGAAATCCAAATCGTTGCTGACGGCACCATCGACGTAGCCAGTTGTTCATCTGCAGAATCTTATTCCACCTCCTTGTTCCATGGCCATCCACTGGGAGGATGGAAGAGAAGACTCCAAATGAAATGCAAAATTTACTTTCCTTGTGGAGTTTGTCAATGACTGCCTTCTGGACATCTGTCAAGTCAGCAGTAGTGTTTAGCATTCCGATACCGCAAGTATCGGGTATCGGTTGATACTTTCTGTATCAGAATTCTGATACCGACTTCCGATATTTTTTCAATATCGGAAGTCGGCATCGGAATCGGAAGTTCAAAGTTGATTGACAGCCGAAATGACGTCATCATGATGCGCGGTGTGTGCGCATCATGATGCGCCGTCATTTCGGGCCTTCCGGGGGTCTCTGCCGGCCTGCCGGGGGGCTGTGTGGACTGCCCGGGGTCTGTACCGGCCTGCCGGGGGGCTGTGCCGGCCTGCCGGTGGTCTGTGCACCCTGTGGGGGTCTGTACCGGCCTGCCGGGGGGCTGTGCCGGCCTGCCGGTGGTCTGTGCACCCTGTGGGGGTCTGTACCGGCCTGCCGGGGGGCTGTGCCGGCCTGCCGGGGGGCTGTGCTGATGTCCGGGGGTCTGTGCAAGCATCGTCCAATGGGACTATAAGTCCCATCTGGCGATGCCTGCTACCATGACAGTGATTGACACATTAGCCAATGATGGGACAGTAGTAGTCCCATCATCCAGCTAATGTGTTAAATGTTAAAAAAAAAAATACTACATACATACTACATACATACTACATGCATGCTACATACATACTACATGCTACATACATACTACATATATACTACATGCATGCAACATACATACTACATGCTACATACATACTACATATATACTACATGCATGCTACATACATACTGCATGCTACATACATACTACATACATACTACATACATACCACATATATACTACATACATACTACATGCATGCTACATACATACCACATACATACTACATACATACTACATACATACCACATATATACTACATACATACTACATGCATGCTACATACATACTACATACATACTACATACATACTACATGCATACTACATGCATAAAACATATATACTACATGCATGCTACATACATACTTCATGCTACATACATACTACATATATACTACATACATACTACATACATACTACATGCATGCTACATACATACTACATGCTACATACATACTACATATATACTACATGCATGCTACATACATACTACATGCTACATACATACTACATATATACTACATACATACTACATACATGCTACATACATACTGCATGCTACATACATACTACATACATACTACATACATACTACATACATACCACATATATACTACATACATACTACATGCATGCTACATACATACCACATACATACTACATACATACTACATACATACTACATGCATGCTACATACATAACACATATATACTACATGCATGCTACATACATACTACATGCTACATACATACCACATACATACTACATACATACTACATGCATGCTACATACATACTACATGCTACATACATACTACATATATACTACATGCATGCTACATACATACTACATGCTACATACATACTACATATATACTACATACATACTACATGCATGCTACATACATACTGCATGCTACATGCATGCTACATACATACTACATACATACTACATGCTACATACATACCACATATATACTACATACATACTACATACAATACATTCATACAATACATACATAGACATACAGTACATATAACATAGAGTAACATACTTACCAATACTTGTCACATTGTTCCCCGAAGCCATTGTCTTTTACGGAATAAATATTAACATAACAAACCACAAAAATACTCACCCACGATCCGAAGCAGTCCACGAGTGTGTCCCACGACGATCTTGGGTAGAGAACTGCAGCATCAGCTGATGCTGCCGTTCTCTACGGGCTGCAGGAATCCAATGACGGAAGGTAGGTATCCTTCCGCACTGTATTCCTCTGCCACTTAAAAAAAAAAAAGTCCCTAGTCTCACTTTATGCCATTGCTGCGTGGGAATTGAATGCAGAGTTGGTGGGATTATCGTTTTTTGATCCCACCATTACAGACAATGAAAAGTTGTTAATGGCTAATAAATTGCTCAGTAGCACAGATGAACCATCAGAGCACGCTAACCTACATGAGTTGATAATTTTACATAGTTATCTAATCTATTCTAGAGCTTTTGTTAAAGTAGTTTTTGAAACGTCAGAATATAATGCTCGGCATTTGCTTACAACTTGCAGGACATATTGCTTTTGTTCTTCATCTTTTGTCAGAAGGTCGTTAAAGTCGGTTACTTCCTACCTCTTTTAATTTTTCTTTCCTAACTTTTGGCTTTACAACCCTACTGAGCAATTTATTAGCCATTAACAACTTTTCATTGTCTGTAATGGTGGGATCAAAAAACGATAATCCCACCAACTCTGCATTCAAATACCACAAATGGTTCGAGAATTTGGTCAGGGCTATTTCTGCAATGTTGTTGTCACATTCTTTATAGTCTAACAGACTATGCAAAATACCTAAATCTTAAAAAACCTCAATTTGGATTTTTTAAAACTTTGAGCGACGAGCGGCACGGGTTAACGTCGTTTGATCGAGCTCAAATTTTGGCTATCTCAATATCTGGAAAGGGGAATCGTTTTGTGGGGTCCAGACGGACAAAATTCCGACATCGATTTTTTGCGGTCACCCTACTGTCCACGGACTAAGTATGTCCGGTGGTGGATAGTGGTGCTGCCTGCAAATCGGTAACGCGGCGTCCACCGCTGGTTTACTGGTTTACTGCCTTTGACTGCAAATAAAATTCCTCGCTTATTCTCAAGTTGAGTGCCAAAAATTTACATTCTTCAGTTTTATCCTTCTCTTCGCCTTTGTAGATTAGAGACAAAAGGAGTTAAACTACGTGGAGTTGCAGGACTTCAGCACCTGATTACACAGAGTGTTTGTAATTTATTACCACCATGGAACACTCATTGTTTTGCATATGAGCCATATGCAATAATTGTTGTAAAAGTTTCTTAAAATCTTATTAAAAGTTTCTTAAACCTAAAGGTTTACTTGAACCTAATGAAATTTCCATGCTTCTATCAGGGTCAGGGATGTTGCTACCTCTTCCGTATACAGACCCTTCAATACATTGCTGTAGGTTTCCTCCCCTGAGGGGTGATATTGGTTAATATGTGAAGTAAAATCTATCCGCGGGATTTCAGAAAGCTTAAATCCTCCCTTGGAAACAAATTTTCCATCCTTTGACTGTGGAGCCTTTTGGTTCAGCTGGTTTGATTTAGGACGGCTCAGTATCTACACTATGTTATGTCTTCTGCTGGGTGTCTCTCAGAGGCGTTAATAGTAAATTGATTCTCCACACATGGAATACAGTGTATCCAGTTTCGCGAACAAATCTATTAATAAAGAATCGTTATTAAACTATTCACAAGCTTAAAACAGACAACAGAAAAGTCTTAAACCAGACCTGGAAATGTGAAGCCCCTGCGGCTGCCTTAATATAAGTAGAAAATCCCTCCATTTACAGTCCAGGATTGGGTTATCGTGGAACCACCGCTTTATCCAACTGTGGCCTCTATTAAAACTCACATTCAGAGTGTATGAATACTGGATTTATGAGCAATTAACTCTTTGCTCCCGAGCCATATATAATAGGTTTCAGCTTTTCCCTTATGATGCTGAAGCTTCAATTTTCAGCAGCATAAAGTACATTGAGCTCCAGCATCTGCAGTGGAAGCAGACGGAGGCCGGAGCATATGTGTTTTATCATGTGCTCCCACAAGTCAGCCCCGTCTTGTTCCTTAACACCTGGAATTCATATCTCGGAATTACATGTAGCAAAAACAAAATTGCTTCTCGATGTAAAAAGACATTAAGTTCACAGTAAAGTTTTATGCGCAGACACATATTGCAGTGTGGCAGATAACGTACGGGTAGCATTTTGGATTTTAGCAGAATTCAGAAGTAAAGGCGTGCAGTGTAATGATTATTTCTTTCATTTCAGCTGGGAAACATATGGCGCTAGTAAAATGTGTGAAAAGAACGTGCAAACTGTACGTGGCCAACTTGTTCCCTGCATCTCTGAAGAAACCACGCTGAGCGGCTGAGGATGTAAAATCATATTCATTATGTTAAACACTGCACCGAACTACACTTTATTATTCTATATTGGATCATGTTATGCGAGACTTTACTACATTATAAAGTGTTTATTAGTTAACCATACTATGCTAGGTTGCATTGTACTGTGTTATATATTTTTTTACCTCTGTTATGCTGTTATATTATAATTTCTATATAACATACTATATTTTTTACCTTATACTATTTTATGCCATAGTATATTAACTTACACTATACTGTTATACTGTGCTATACTACACTATATGTATTACCTTTACTATATTACTTGAAACTAAATTATGTTATACTATACTATATTGCCTTATACAATGCTATGCTATACTATATTACCTTATACTATATTATATTGCCTTATACCATAGTATGTTTTACTATACTATATTAACTTACACTATACTGTTATACTATACAATATTTATTACCTTATACCATATTACCTTATACTATTTTGTCATACCATATTAACTTACACTTTACTCTTTTACTATACAATATCTATTTTCTTATACTATATTACCTTATACTATACTGTTATACAATACTATATTTATTACCTTATTGTATATAATGCTATTCTATACTATGTTATCTTATAATATACTGTTATACTATACTATATCATATTTTGTGGGAGCTAATATTGGGCCCCTTATACAGTGTGGGAGCTAATTTGGGGTCCATTAAACGTGTGGGAGCTAATGTGGGGCCCATTATACAGTGTGGGAGCTAATATGAGGTCCATTATATAGTGTGGGAGCTAATATGAGATCCATTATATAGTGTGGGAGCTAATGTGGGGCCCATTATACATGTGGGAGCTAATGTGGGGCCTATTATACAGAGTGGGAGCAAATATGGGGCTCAATGTACAGTCATGGCCAAAAGTTTAGAGAATGACACAAATATTAATTTTTACAAAGTCTACTGCTTCATTTTTTCTAATGGCAATTTGCATATACTCCAGAATGTTATAAAGAGTGATCAGCTTAACAGCAATTACTTGCAAAGTCAATATTTGCCTAGAAAATTAACTTTATCCCCCAAAACACATTTCAACATCATTGCAGCCCTGCCTTAAAAGGACCAGCTAACATCGTTTCAGTGATTGCTCCATTAACACAGGAGTGAGTGTTGATGAGGACAGGGCTGGAGATTAATCTGTCATGATTAAGTAAGAATGACACCACTGGACACTTTAAAAGGAGGCTGGTGCTTGGCATCATTGTTTCTCTTCTGTTAACCATGGTTATCTCTAAAGAAACACGTGCAGTCATCATTGCACTGCACAAAAATGGCCTAACAATGAAGAGTATCGCAGCTAGAAAGATTGCACCTCAGTCAACAATCTATCGCATCATCAAGAACTTCAAGGAGAGAGGTTCCCTTGTTGCCAAAAAGGCTCCAGGGCGCCCCAAGAAAGACCAGCAAGCGCTAGGACCGTCTCTTAAAAGTGTTTCAGCTGCGGGATCGGGCTACCAGCAGTGCAGAGCTTGCTCAGGAATGGCAGCAGGCAGGTGTGAGTGCATCTGCATGCACTGTGAGGCAGAGACTCTTGGAGCAAGGCCTGGTCTCAAGGAGGGCAGCAAAGAAGCCACTTCTCTCCAGAAAAAACATCATGGACAGACTGATATTCTGCAAGAGGTACAGGGAGTGGACTGCTGAGGACTGGGGTAAAGTCATTTTCTCTGATGAATCCCCTTTTCGATTGTTTGGGACATCTGGAAAACGGCTTATTCAGAGAAGACCAGGTGAGTGCTACCACCAGTCTTGTCTCATGCCAACTGTCAAGCATCCTGAAACCATTCATGTGTGGGGTTGCTTCTCAGCCAAGGGAATGGGCTCTCTCTCAGTCTTGCCTAAAAACACAGCCATGAATAAAGAATGGTACCAGAATGTCCTCCAAGTGCAACTTCTCCCAACCGTCCAAGAGCAGTTTGGCGATCAACAATGCCTTTTTCAACATGATGGAGCACCTTGCCATAAAGCAAAGGTGATAACTAAATGGCTCAGGGAACAAAACATAAAGATTTTGGGACCATGGCCTGGAAACTCCCCAGATCTTAATCCCATTGAGAACTTGTGGTCAATCATCAAGAGACGCGTGGACAAACAAAAACCTTCAAATTCAGACAAAATAAAAGCATTGATTTTGCAAGAATGGACTGCTTTCAGTCAGGATTTGATCCAGAAATTGATTGAGAGCATGCCAGGGAGAATTGCTGAGGTCCTGAAGAAGAAGGGTCAACACTGCAAATATTGACTTTGTGCATTAACTCATTCTAACTGTCAATATAACCTTTTGTTACTCATAACATGATTGCAATTATATTTCTGTATGTGATAAAAACATCTGACAAACACACCTAAAAACCAGAGGGCAGCAGATCATGTGAAAATATAATATTTGTGTCATTCTCTAAACTTTTGGCCATGACTGTATAGTGTGGGAGCTAATATGGGGCACATTACACAGTGTTGGAGCTAATGTGGGACCCATTAAGCAGTGTGCGAGCTAATGTGAGGCTCATTATGTAGTGTGATAGCTAATTTAGGGCTCATTATAGAGTGTGGGAGATAATGTGGGGCCCATTATACAGTGTGGGAGCTAATGTGTGGCCCATTATACAGTGTGGGAGATAATGTGGGGCCCATTATACAGTGTGGAAGCTAATGTGGGGCACATTATACAGTGTGGAAGCTAATGTGGGGCACATTATACAGTGTGGGAGCTAATGTGGGGCACATTAAACAGTGTGGAAGCTAATGTGGGGCACATTAAACAGTGTGGAAGCTAATGTGGGGCACATTATACAGTGTGGGAGCTAATGTGGGGCACATTATACAGTGTGGGAGCTAATGTCGGGCACATTATACAGTGTGGGAGCTAATGTGGGGCACATTATACAGTGTGGGAGCTAATGTGATCCATGAGTTTGGCTGAGAGTTAAAAATTTCTTTTGTCCACAGCGAACACTAAAATTCTTGAGTACTCGTTATTTGAGTCGAGAAAATCACAATGCTCGGGTGCTGGACCTGAGTAACGATTATAATGTAAGTCAATGGTAAACTCGAGCATTTTTTCGGCGCCTCCCCCCAAGATCTGGAGGGGGAAAACGATTGAAACAGCATTGAAATAGGGACAATGTTGTCAGAGTATTACGCCACTTTTACAAACTGACAATAAAACATACAAAACCTCAGTTAATATGGATTTGACTAGAAAAAAATGTTAAGAAACATTCTTTCCAGTATAGTGAATTGTATAAATTGTGGTACAGTAAAGGGTGTTTTACTGGATGGGAGATACATTTCTCCCAGCAGATAAATGTTTGGCCGGGTTTTTCCCTATAGACAGGACCTGCGATGATGTCATGGTCACGTGATCAGCCCATGTGATGTTTACCTCACTTGTAGGAGGGGTTAAGGCCTAAGTAATGGAGGTTGGTGTTTGGCACATGGTGAGTGTGTAGTTACAGGAACTTGTCTGGACTTAGCCTGAACTTGTATACAGGATCCCCATGCTACAATACTATAGCAGCAAGACTTTCAACAACCCTTGGAATGGCACCTGGCAGATGCCGCGAACCTGGCAGCCACTTAGTTAAGCCCAGCCCATGCAAGGGGTGAGTCTGGGACCAGTGGTTCTCCAAGCTGGAGTATAATTATGTTTTTCCTTACTTTCTGTTAATCTGCTGTTTGCAACGTGACATTAAACCACTGAAATTGGACTTTAAGCCTGTGTGTTGCTTCGTTACTGCAGCCCTACCATTACCTACCAGAGCGAATCCCTACAAAATATAAGGCAAAATAAATAAGAGAAATTAAAAAATGCTCCTCCATATTTTGGGCTATGTTCACACTTATTGTTTTTGTTGCGTTTTTGCATGTTTGGA
The DNA here is from genome assembly GCF_039654945.1 of Dendrobates tinctorius. Lineage (NCBI taxonomy): Eukaryota > Metazoa > Chordata > Amphibia > Anura > Dendrobatidae > Dendrobates > Dendrobates tinctorius. Next base: position 17,391,140 of record NW_027361784.1, on the reverse strand, counting down.
TTGCTTTCAATGGAAAAAAATATTCTATAAGAAATGTATTTTTAGGATTTTAATACCTTATCTGTCCATGTGGTGTGTGAGGCATGATCAGACACTTCCTGTTTAATTTTTTAATTTATTAAGACGTGACTCTGAAAGTCACAATGTTTTTTTTACTGTTGTTAGAGTGTCATCAGGTGGCCCTCACTATTGTCAGAGGGCCATCAGGCAGCCCTCACATTAATTTTAGAGGGCCAGCAGCCAGTCCTCACTAAGCATTTTTGGAGGGCCAGCAGATGGCTTATGCTTTGCATAGCCGGATATTGATAGTGCAATATAGTTTATCCATATGAGGTGGGAAATTTTGCTTTTTCATATTAATACTGTAAAGTTTGAAACTTGGAGGGCCAGCAGGTGTCTCTCACAATTTATAGAAGAGCAGCAGGAGATACCCACTATTTTTAGGGGGCCAGCAGTGGACAGATGAGACCTAGATAGAGTTTTTTTTGTTAAAACACATCATTCTACTGTTTACAGTAAATGTAGTGAGGCCTACAAACAAAAGAACACAGTAATTATAGTCAAATATGGAGGTTCAAAGAAACTTGGCTGTTGTTTTGCTGCTTTTAGCCCTGGGTGACTTGACTGTGTGTAAGGCATTATGAAATGTGAACATTCCCAAAGGATTTTGGGTTGCAATGTAGGGCCCGGGGTGTGAAACCTGAGTTTGCCTTCTAGGTCATGGCTGTTCCAGCATGACAATGATCCCAAACATACTTAAAGAAGCACCCAGAAATAGTTGGAAACAAAGCACTTGAGAGTTCAGAAGTGGTAATTCCAGCTCCAGTAGTGTAAAGTGTCCCACCACCACCTCTTACATGCAAATGCTACAGAGAAACTGTGAATGGACACATGAAATCAATTTATTTTGCCTGCTTTGAAGAATTTCTGAGTCCATGTAAAAAAGCAGCATCACGAAGGCTTAGAATTTATAAGGCAATAATCCCTGAATAGATGCCTGCAATGTGCTTCACCTACTGCAACACCTCACCCTACACAAATTGCAGATAAGAGTAGTATTATTGTATAATATAGAAGCAATTTGAACTGGCCCTGAAAAGATTTTTTTCTTGTACTTGGCAGCAGCAAAGTCTGGAGAAACACAAATAACACTGGCACTTGGTAACACTGGTAACTGCCACACCTCACCATAGACAAATTGCAAATAAAAGTGGTATTGTTGTAACAAAATGTAATATAATTGAATTAGCCCTGAAAAAAGCAATTAGTTTAATGTAGCAGCATCAAGGACTGCTATTTCAACAACCCTGCTGGGGCATATAGAGGAGTGTTTCGCATCTACTCAGCCTGATATGAAGGATGCTAGGATCTTCTGTATTTACTGTACAAACTCTCCTGTCTTGGCTGTGAAATCCTGTATGCAGTGTGAGAACTCCCTATGTGACGACCATCTGACAGCCCACAACAAGGCACTAGATCATATACTAGTAGAACCCATCGGCTCTTTTGGTTTAAAAAATGTTTCCTTCAACTAGAAGATGAATCCACAGAAAAGCATTTTTCCCGTTACTACGGAAGGGGTCTCCTACACTGGTAAAGTGCAAGGGATGCCAAAAATTACAAGGAGACATTCCAATGCCCCTTTGAAGAGGCATATTGGAGGGCCTCATGAAATATTTTTTTTCCCATTTTTATAGAGGAGGTATCCTAGACTGCTAATGTCTATGCAGTGAGAGGTTGAGATGAAAAACAATTACCCCTGGGTGTATATATATACATACATACCCCAAGGGATAATTTTATATATACAGTGCCTTGCAAAAGTATTTTTGGCCCCCTGGAACTTTTCAACCTTTTCCCACATATCATGCTTCAAACATAGAGATACCGAATGTAAATTTTTGGTGAAGACTCAACAACAAGTGGGACACAATTGTGAAGTTGAATGAAATTTATTGGTTATTTTAAATTTTTGTAGAATTTCAAAAGCTGAAAAGTGGGGCGTGCAATATTATTCGGCCCCTTTAACTTAATACTTTGTTGCTCCACCTTTTGCTGCGAACACAGCTGCAAGTAGCTTGGAGTATTTCTCTATCAGTTTTGTACATTGAGAGACTGAAATTCTTGCCCATTCTTCCTTGGCAAACAGCTCGAGCTCAGTGAGGTTTGATGGAGATCACTTGTGAACAGCAGTTTTCAGCTCTTTCCACAGATTCCACAGGTTGTATTCAGGTCTGGACTTTGACTTGGCCATTCTAACACATGGATACGTTTATTTGTGAACCATTCTATTGTAGATTTTGCCTTATTTTTGGGATCAATGTCTTGTTGGAAGACAAATCTCCGTCCCAGTCTCAGGTCTTTTGCAGACTCCAACAGGTTTTCTTCAAGAATGGTCCTGTATTTGGCTCCATCCATCTTCCCATCAATTTTAACCATCTTTCCTGTCCCTGCTGAAGAAAAGCAGGCCCAAACCATGATGCTGCCACCACCACGTTTGACAGTGGGGATGGTGTGTTCAGGGTGATGAGCTGTGTTGCCTTTACACCAAACATATCATTTGGCATTGTTGCTAAAAAGTTCGATTTTGGTTTCATCTGACCAGAGGACCTTCTTCCACATGTTTGGTGTGTCTCCCAGGTGGCTTGTTGCAAACTTTAAATGAAACTTTTTATAATAATAATAAATAATAATCACTGCGGGAGTTGCGGCTGCTGCCATCTACCACCAGGAACCAGAGCCGGAAATGCCAGGTATGATCGCTACCCTCGGTCTGACCCTGATTTTGGGAGTGGAACCCACAGATAGGAACGGGCCCACTGACCTTCGCCGACGATCCCCAGCTGCAGTGCCTATGGGGGATGATCAAGTTGTCCCTGACTGGGGGCCTCGGGCTGTGGCACCATTTCCTGAACTTCCTATGGAACTGTAGGGACCCATATCCCCGCAGACAGTAGAAATCTCCATGGCCCTTTCCCTGTGCCCCACCAGTCCCTATCCCTCTCTATGGGAGATTGAGTATATGCGGCAAGCAAGTAGTCAACGGGACGAGGATACCACCTCTGAGAACAGTTCCAGTTAAGCTACCAGAACCCCAGGAGGGGACCACAATTGAAATAATTTTCCAAATCTCGTTACCCAGGAGGGTTTGTTGCACCAGTTGTGCCTTTGTCTTCTTTTTGTTTATCATGTTGCCCAGTTTTTCATTGGCAGCGTTGTTTTTGAAAAGGAACTGTGGAGATCATAGACTCTGATTGATCCAAAAACTTTTATTGTAAATAGTTGCACCTCTTTAGGTGCCCTTTCTTGGTTTTACATATAAAGACTCTTTGTGAAGATAATGTTTTTGCATGGACACTTTTCGAAGAATGATGTCTACCTCAAGGGACCCTGCAAGAAAGCCTGGCTGGGAGCAGTGTTCAACACCTTACAAGAATTTTGAATGTTTGATGATAACGTATTTGATAATGTTGTGTCTTATGAAAAGTAAATGTCTTTTATAGAATGTTTGATACAGAGAATTAGAATAGAATGTAAGAATTGAATAAAGACTGAAGAATTGAAAGTGACAGGTGACAGGCCAAGCGTAGATGGTCAGTGTCTTGCGTCCAGTAGAGAGAGAAAAAGAAAAAGAGAATAATTGATAGAAAATGTAATAAAGAAAATGTGTTGAGTATAGCACTTTGAACTAGGAATTGCACTTAAGTAAATTTTTGATACTAAGATAGGAAGTTAACCTGTTTGTAACGTTTAAGAAATGTGCCTCCTACATTAGGAAGATTAGATAAGTATTGTTGAATAGCATTTAAAATTTTTGTTTGTTCCTGTATTGTACCTTTTGTTGTCTTACAGCCCGTGGACGTGCTGTGTTTAACGGGGGGGTATGTTGCTCCCCTGAGGCTTCAGTCGCCACAGAGGTACTGCACCTTCTCCTAAGGTGTAGTGCCCCACCATCCAGGTAAGGTGGGAACTCCTGACCACATTCCAACACATGCATTCCACACACGATAGTTCAGTGGGGCCACATAACAGCTTCAGGCTGGGGGTTAGCAGAGCACCCCTTGTGGAACCCTGCTTCGTAACACGAGATATGCTGGGAGGCGGGTGGAGAGAGATGATACAAATGAGTGGGAAGAGTAAAAGTGAGTAGCTAGTTGGTTAGAGGAGAGAGAAGAGAGAAGATGGGTGTCTGAGAGACGTGCTGCAGCAGGTGCCAGTGATCTGGGCTGCTGGCACGAGAAAGACGAGAGAAAGAGACTGATAAGATTGATAACCTAACCTTCCATAAGAGAGAGAGAACAGATCGGAACGAAGGAGAATAGAAGGACGGTGGGAAGCAGGTTGAGAAAGAGAGAGAACCCTTCCAGTCCAGAGAGCGCAAAGGCCGGGGCCCGGTCCCCCAGGTTGATTGGATCTTTATGTCCGGCAACAGACACCGGAGGAGTAGTGAGCCGCTAACGCCTTGCTCCCATCATAGACTTGGGACACAACAGCAACTGAATAGAGAGTCGGGATGCAGAGTGGAGTCCCCGAAGCAGGCTACAGCTGTCTGTCATACAAGTAAAGACTAGGAACACCTAGAGAGAGGCATTCCAGGGTAACTAAGTACTGGAGTGCTTCGCACCTAAAGGCGCATTGGAGGAGTCGTTCAGGAAGGTACATGTTGGCGGAGCGTGGAAGGGAGAATCCTATCCTGCCTGGAGGTTGGCTGGAGCCCTGACCTGGAGAACACGGTACGGAGGCGGGCAGTTGTGTGAACTGCAAACAGTGAGTAAAGCTTTGGAACCGCACACCCTGGTGTCCTCCAGTTATTCCAGCACCACTACACCTGGGTACCAGCCTCCATTCCATTCTGCGCCTCTCCTCATTTATTGCACCTATACTGCCCTGGGACTACAGCTCCACCTGTGGGGAGCTATACCATCCCTGCTGCACCACACCATCAGTCCCAGCGGATCTCTATGCAGCGTTGGCTTACCATCTCACTTACCAAACACCACGGGTGGCGTCACGAACTATTCATATAAACTTTAACACCATTAACATCACCGCCATTGATATTGGGTGCCCAGGGCCACGGACCAGGTCACCGCTGCTGTGACATATTCCCGCCTTGACACCGGCCCGGTACCAAGTACCCCGCTGCCCTGGGTGTGCGAGGGCGACCCATTGTCCTCCTCCTCAACCTCCCTCTCCTCCTCATCTGAACAGGTGAGATGAAGGTGATGAAGGTGACTACCATCTGTAGCGCAGACAACCAGTTCCTGTTCCTCCTCTTCATTTTCACCCATTGAAAAGATGAGACAAGGCTGGGCTGTGTAGCATCACCCAGTAAAGTTTCTTGCTCCATCTAAACTTGCTCCACTTGCAAAGCCTCCTCTTAAAGCAAATGTTTCAGTAGAAGAGAAGCAGGATGGTGATGGTGATGCTCATTATGGCATTATCACCGCTCACCATCTCGATTGAGTCCTCAAAGTTGTGGAGGAAAGCACATATGTCAGATATCCATGCCCACTCATCAGCTCTAATGTGCAGTGACTGTAATACTAACATGCATTGTGTAGCTGATATTCAACTCCTGTTCTCTGCTGCTCAAAAAGCCTTGCCAATATATGAAATGTTGAGTTCCAATGTGTGGTGACATAGCAGAACTGAACTGGAAGTTGCAATTGCTGCTGCAGCATTGTCAGGGTGACATCAGCTGTAACCAACTTAATAATAATAATAATAATACAACTTGCGGAAATGGGCACACATGTGGCGTACTTTCACAAGTAGCTCAGTCAAATCTGGATAGGTTTTGAGAAACCACTGAACCACTAAGTAGGACATGGTACATACCAGACATGATACGTGTGCTAGGTTTCCAAGCTTCAGAGCTGCCACCAGGTTATGGCCATTGTCACACAGGACCATGCCTGGTTATAGGTTCAGGAGTGGGAGCTACAGATCAATCTGGTCTGTTGGACCTTTCAACAATTCTGCATCGGTGTGCGGTTCATCACATAAGCGAATTAGCTTTAGCAGAGCCTGTTGCCACTTGGCCGAGGCAGTGCTACAGTGCTTCCAGTTTGAGACTGATGTTGACATTTCTGAGATGGAGGGTGAAGAGGAGATGCAGGAACTGCTGTAGAAAGTGAGGAAACCTCATTGAATCAGGGCCAGAATCCTTTGTGTTGATAGCACGTCTGTCTCCACAAACCTAAACGTCAATATTTCCAGGGCAAGCAGTCTGGAAATTTGGCCATTTAATATTGTGGCCTGTGGGTAGATGGCTGCATATTTACGCTTGTGTTCCAAGGACTGGTGAAGGGTCAACTGAACATTGTGCTGGGACAAGGACGTGGACGTGGTTGCTGACGGTGGTTGCAATTGTGCAGAGACAGGTGCAGGGCGAGAGACATGTAAGCCTACATCATGGACAAGGGATTGGCATGCCCATAGAACAGGGGAAGAGTCAGTGGTGTCACATAGAGACACTGTTTCTGGATCCTGGGGGTTCGGCCCAAGTAATTGGGTGTTTTGCTTGCATGTACCTGAGCATGCTGGTGGTGATCAGGCTGAAAGGTTTGCTGCTCCTGCTTATGTTGGCATGGCAGGTGTTGCAAATGACCTTTTTTTGGATTACCTGGGCTGTCTTTAAAATAGCACCAGACTCGGGAACAACTAAACCTTGGCTTGGCAACTTCACCCGTGTTGGTGCTCTGGGGAACAGTTGCCATCCATGTGTCTCTGGCCACCCCACTTCCTCTTCCTGCCTGTTGTGGTGCTGTGGGTCACTCCGCCTGTTCGCTGCTGTCCTTACTCTGCATGTCACCTTCCCATGTTGGGACAATGACTTCATCGTTCACCACCTCATCTTCTACTTCCACACCCTGGTCCTCCTTCTGAATTGATTTTGTAGCAACACCACTTGTTGTCAATTGTGTCTCATCATCATCCACCTCTTGTGACTGTGTAGAAGTGCTGGGGCAAGCTGGGGGGTGGTCCCTCTTTATACCATGCAGAGATGTAACAGAGACAATGGAGGCAGATGTCAGGTACAACAGGTCCAAGCTTTATTCTCTGGCCGTCCACTTGACAGCCTCCGCAGTACACTGCACTTCAAAGCAATTCACTTTACTTCGCTTCACTTGTCTGCCCTCCATTTCCAGAGCTGTTTCCCGCACACTGTACTTTACACTGGGGACGTGTATGTCAGATCCATCACTGTGGCCGCCCTAGGCCTGTAATCAACAGTACTTTTACTGAACAGTAGTCTCTCTCAGTACGGTATGTTTTACATCGATGCCTCGTCTATTCTGCGGTACTTTCCTGTCAGGACCACCCCCCTGATGTTCTCTCTCCTCAGTCCCCCTGGTTTGGTTTTCCTCAGAGTGCACAGACTGTCGCAGTCCTCCTGTCACTTGAGCTCCCCCTGGGGACTTGAACCTTCTGGAACCCTCCCTCAGTATTTATATATCTCCCGGTCCCCTGTCACTGTAGCTCCGCCCCCATGACCAACGGTTTCTAAAGCCCTAAGCTGATGTCAAGTCCTTTGCTCACACTCCTCCCTGCCATCTAATGGTCAACCCAAGGTACTGCACGTCCACTACACTTTCCTAGCTGTTTTCCCACTGGAATAACTGACACCTGTCTAAACTGTGCAAACCTATCTTTCTGTATTCTGACACGTCTGTCCATCCGTCAGGTCACCTTCCCTACAACTGCAATTGCATTTTACCACTGCTGTCATCTTGTGAGTGTGGCTGCTCAAATATTTGGGCATCACTACATGAAATCTCCTCATGTCCTGCTTGAAACAGGCAGGGCAATAGGCTAGAATCTATAAATAAAGATGTGAATATCTCTTTGGAGTGCCCAAGTATAGGATCACTTTTCTCTGAGCACTCAGCATGGTGGGAGGAAGGTGGATCAGGGTGAGGAGTATGTGGTCAAGAATCAAGGATACTGAGAGTGGACAGTGTGGTATGCAGGGTGGTGCTGGTAAAGCTGCTTCAAGCATTATCTGCTATCCATCCAACAACCTTTTCTTGCTGGTCTGTGTGGTTCCATGCCACCTACCAAGTGGGACAGGAAGCTAGATTGACATGATGTGGGTGTTTGTTGTGCTCCCGTGGCAGGCAGTTTCACCTTGTTGATGGGCTCAGTGCTCAACATCAGCATCGCGCCTATTTCCCCATCCTTTGCAATGCGCCTTGCCCATTTTAAACTACTTGTGATATATCTCTGTTGAGATAATGTTGCAAATAGTATTACAATGCCAGCAAAATTTGCCCACTACAGTTGCACATGTAAGACTGCAGTATCAACATAGCAATGCTGTCTTTAAGCAAAGTTTTTTTTTGTGTTCTAAGGCTCAACTGTAGCATGATAAATGCCATATAAAAGTATAAAATGTCACTGCAAAAAAATTGCAGCATTACATTGCCAGCAAAATGTTCCCACTTCAGATGGACGTATAAGACTGCAGTATCTATATAGCAATGCAAATTTCTTAATAAACAATTTCCTTTTGATGGGGGTGGAGTTTGATATCTTCACGGATTGGGGGTTGCACACTGACTTAAATTTAACCTGTCTCACTACACTTGCAGTACTATTTTTTACTACTATTTAATCTTTGTTAGTATGCCACCTATCAATCCATGTCAAATCCCTTTCACCTTTGAATTCATACTTAAATAAATTAAGGGTTCCCTGCCTGATATTCCATTGGCTATAATAGTGCATATTGCTTATTACATCATTGTCTCTGTCAACTAATTTGATTCTCATGTCCGTTAAGGGTATGAAGAAACACATGACGTCACAGTTCTATTTAAATCTTTTTGATCACATTTCTTATGTAAATTCCTCCTCCCTATTGTAATTGTTTATTGCCTAAACAGCGCCCACTATATGACATTTTCTGCTTACAAACCTCTGTTTTTATTTTTTTGTATCAATAAAATAGAATTTTAATATGGATCTCTCCTCAACTCGACCCTTCATTTATATTTGTGGTTCGAGTTAACAATGTATCATTAAATATACTGTGTGCAATAATACTTTATACTTTACATCCAATCTCTCAATTTATTATGAGTTAAGGTACTGTCACACTTAGCGATGTATCAGCGATCCCGACCAGCGATATGACGCGGTCAGGATCGCTGGTACATCGCTAAGTGGTCGCTAGTGAGCTGCCACACAGGCAGATCTCACTAGCGACATCGCTGGGGTCGGGGGTCGCTACTTACCTGTCACACCAGGCGATCCTGCGTCCTCCCGCCCGGCTCCACGCGTCGCTCGTCCTCACAGCAGGAAGCGCCACAGGAAGCTGACGACGAGAAACAGTCCTGAACGTTCTCGCGCGATCAGCGATAACCAGCGGGGGAGCGGGTCGCTGGTAAGTATCAGACACAGCGATATCGCTAGCAATATCGCTATAACGTCACAAGTTATAGCGATATTGCTAGCGATATCTCTTAGTGTGACATGCCCTTTAGGCACATTTTTCTGGAAACTTCTCTGTAGTCCTTCACTTTTGCTGAAGATATTTGAGTCCCTTCCAGATGGTCGTCCTCAGTGCTAGGCCATTTATCAGATTTTAAAGTCTTGTTTTGAATGCCTCCTGCAACACTTCAGATAAATAAACTTTTCAGTGGAATTTCCACACTCTTAAAATAAAATTATGGATAACTAATATGACTTATAAGAAAGTGCCAACAAAAAATATTTGGTTAACCCCTTTTAAGCAACATAGTTAAATATTATAAGCATGGATGCATGAATGTAAAGAGAGAAACTCTAAAATTCTTGGAAGATGTGCCCTTCTATTCTCTACACCTAGGACTGCGCAAAAGTGATTCAAAGACCTCAATTATCTAAAGTCCTGGCATAATTTTACATCATTGTATGTTACAGTTCCTTGCGAAAGTATTCAGTCGTCTGGAACTTTTCAACCTTTTCCCACATATCATGCTTCAAACATAAAGATACCAAATGTAAATTTTTGGTGAAGAATTAACAGCAAGTGGGACACAATTGTAAAGTTGAACGAAATTTATTGGGTATTTCCTCCAAAAGTTTGGCATTAACAGCTTTTAAAAGTTCCAATGTTTTGGTGCAGCGCAGGGCTGTGCTAAAATTTTGAAACTTTTGGTATTTTCATGCATTTTTGCCCAGCTCTGTGTAGGTGGAGCTAGGGTGTGTTGGGGGCATGGCAGCACTCGCTTGTCAAATCTTATTCCAATCACAGACTAAGGTAAGATTTGTTGTGAGATATACATGGAGGCGAACATCATTAGTCAAACGCTCCTGTTTCTTTAAGAGATGTGCTCCTCTTAGTGAATCAAGAGTGTCCAACTCCAACATAGCTCCTCGTGAAGACCACCAGTCTTGGTGAATCAGAACCTTACTTAATATTTTTAAGCTTAGGTTTAATTTTTCTTTCCAAATTACATAATAGTCTACCACTAACCTGCGTTTCTTATTACTGTCCTAAGGAATCTTATACTGTACTCTCATCCATCACTTCCATAGTCTCCTAACAATAACATCATCCCGTTAAATCATCTAACCTTAATGATTAATAATGGAGAAGGCTCGATGTTCTCACTTTTTACAGCTCACTTGGATTTAAATATTTAATTTTCTATAGCAAGATAAGGGAAGCAAACACATCACTTATTACTGGGATGTAAATTCAGTGCCATTAATTATGCTGGGTAAACTATTGATCAAAAATTATTCCAAGCAGCAACCATAATTCCATCTAATGCCACAGACAATATCAGCCTCGGATCCTGAAGCTTTGGTTATTTGAAGAAATCAGAGCAATATATGTGGTGTATTTTCTTGTATGTGAATGCTCGTTAGTTATGTCTCATTTAATTGGTATAAATGGGATTCATTTTTCTGGAAGACGTGTTAAGATATAAGCAGTTAATTCAAATGCCCCTGAAAAATATACTTGTAGAATTCTAATTAGTCCTTTTAAGACAGTAAAATCTGAAGTATTTATGCTCCCAGCTAAAAGAAGAACTGAGAACAAAAGATTAAATTTTATATCCAGATATAAATCACATTTTAGTCAATGTCTCTGCACAGTTAACTCCTGTGTAGACGCAGTGCCACATGAGCCCTGTCTGGCAGAGTACCAGGTTTTCATTACTGGCTTGTAATGGGATGATCCACCTTCACAGCCAATATATTTTAAAATAAAAAAAGTAAATTTACAAATGTTTTAAACATCTATTTTTCTGTGTTTACAAAACATATGTGTCTCCATGGTGACAGACTACAAATTGGCCATGTGTAGTCTGATTCTGCAGTAAAGCCGTTTCCATCTGTACTCTAGTATTTGCCGAGTTAAATCTGGTGTATTAGTGACAACTTATGGGGCAGAAATGTGGCGCCCCAAGGAGTATGGTCGCCACACTGGCTTTGCCTTCCTCCAGGGGAGGGTAATGCCAGGCTTGGAGGCAATGATGGGTCTCTCTCACAGTCAATCCTTACATACAACACAGATCCACTCCAGGCCAGCAGGGGGAGCTCTGACCCTGGATGGAGGGGAGGAGTGCTCTCTGTGGGCCAGGAGGAGGAAATAGTTAGTTAGTCTGCAGAGGGTGAAGTGTGCAGACATGGAGTGAGAAGCTGGAGGTTGAGCTGCAGAAGGCGAGCTCCCTCAGCTTGAGAGTGCAAAGAACTGGAGCCTGCTCACCACGGTGGTACGGATACTAACAGTCCTGCCACAGACACCAGAGGAGTAGGAGGCTGTAAATGCCCTACTCCCATCTAAGACTTGAGGCACAACAGCAAAACGGATAGAGAGCCGGGAGTGAGCGTCCCTGATCAGGTTACAGCTGTCTGTCATACAAGTAAAGTTCTAGGAACATCTGACAGGAGGAACTTCAGAGTAACTAAGTACTGGAGTGCCTCACACCACACAAGCGCTAGGAAGGAGACTGCACAGCCCGTCTGTGAGAGAGAATCCCTGAGTTGCTTCCAGGCTAGCCTACTCTGTTACCATCTGTAATCAGGACCCTGGACTGCAGTTATCAAGTAAAGGTACAGATATTGCACCCCGCTGTGTCTTGTCTGCTTCCTACCCTGTCGGCACTGCTACATCCCCATGCCAACCACCTTTACACTGCCCTGGGGTTACAGCTTCACCTGTAGGGAGCTACACCATCTAAGCTGCAACATACCATCAGCCCCAGAGGATCTGCACGCAGCGTTGGCTAACACCTCACTTGCCAAATACCACAGGTGGCGTCACGAACTTTCCATATATACTACATTACAAACATCATCTGCCATTGACTTGGGTGCCCAGGGCCACGGACCGGGTCACCACTGCTGTGACACATCCCCCTGACACCGGCCCGGTACCGAGTACCCCACAGCCCTGGGAGGGGGACCCAGAAACATTTTTCTTTATTTTATAGTCAGCGATACATAGCTCTGCAAAGGAGCTGGGTACATAGAACTTTTTTTTTATTAAGATTATTTTTAAAGTTTTATCATTTTAAATATAATAGAAAAATATTGCAGTGTAAATAGTAGAGTAGCAAGTTTGTTCTATCTAGGGTTCAGTTTGTTCTATCCTATCTAGCCCTATGCTTGTTATAGCTATCCCTATGTTCTCCCTTTCATAAAGATGCCAATTAGAAGCTTCAATTGTTGGTACTGGTGCCAGTTTTTTTTAAGGGGGGACTGAGGTGGCATGGGCTTTTTAGGCACATAGACATGCAAAGATTAAGCAGTATATACTGTGTACTGTATGTATATATATATATATATATATATATATAGACACAGTGGGGAAAAAAGTATTTAGTCAGCCACCAACTGTGCAAGTTCTCCCACTTAAAAAGATGAGAGAGGCCTGTAATTGAAATCATAGGTATGCCAAAACTATGAGAGTCAAAATGAGAAAACAAATCCAGAAATCACCTTGTCTGATTTGGTAAGATTTATTTTTCAAATTATGGTGGAAAATAAGTATTTGGTCATCTAAAAACATGCAAGATTTCTGACTCTCACAGACCTGTAACTTCTTTAAGAGGCTCCTCTGTCCTCCAGTCATTACCTGTAGTAATGGCACCTGTTTGAGGTTGTGTACAGGTGTCTTTTATACTGATAACAAGGTCAAAAAGTCACACTCCAAACTCCACTATGATGAAGACCAATCAGCTGTCGAAGGACACAAGAAACAAAATTGTAGCCCTGCACCAGGCTGGGAAGACTGAATATGCAATAGGCAGTCACCTTGGCGTGATGAAATCAACTGTGGGAGCAATAATAAGAAAATGGAAGACATGCAAGACAACTGACAATCTCCCTCGATCTGGGGTGCCATGCAAGATCTCACCCCGTGGGGTCAAAATGATCACAGGAACGGTCAGCAAAAATCCCAGAACCACATGGGGGACCTAGTGAATGACCTGCATAGAGCTGGGACCACCGTAACAAAGGCTACCATCAGTAACACACTATGCCACCAGGGACTCAGATCCTGCAGTGTCAGACGAGTCCCCCTGCTTAAGCCAGTACATGTCCGGACCCTTCTGAAGTTTGCTACAGAGCATTTAGATTATCCAGAAGAGTATTAGTAGAATGTCATATGGTCTGATGAAACCAAAGTAGACCTGTTTGGTAGAAACAAAACTCGTTGTGTTTGGAGGACACAGAATTGAGTTGCCTCCAGAGAACACCATACCTACTGTGAAGCATGGGGGTGGCAGCATCATACTTTGGGGCTGTTTCTCTGTAAAGGGACCAGGACTACACAAAGGTCCTTATATCATAATTGCCCATAAATCACAGGCTGCACTTAGCATGAAATTGACCACTTATTTTTCTGCATATACCTCATGACTTAGAGGAACAAAAAATAATTTGAAGTGGCAAAAAAAATTACTTCAGATTAAAAATCACTTCAAACTATTTTTTGTTCCTCTAATTCATGAGGTATATGCAAAAAAATAAGTGGTCAAAGGCACCAGAGCGACTGATCTGTGTTCATGAAAGAATGAATGGGGCCATGTATCATGAGATTTTGAGTGCAAACCTCTTTCCATCAGCAAGGGCATTGAAGATGAAAAGTGGATGGGTCTTTCAGCATGATAATGATCCCAAGCACACCACCAGGGCAACGAAGGATTGGCTTTGTAAGAAGCATATGAAGGTCCTGGAGTAGCCTAGCCAGTCTCCAGATCTCAACCCATAGAAAACCTTTGGAGGGATTTGAAAGTCCGTGTTACCCAATGACAGGCCCAAAACATCACTGATCTAGAGGAGATCTGCATGGAGGAATGGACCAACGTACCACTAACAGTGTGTGCCAACCTTGTGAAGACTTACAGAAAACATTGGATCTCTGTCATTGCCAACAAAGGATATTCAACAAAATAATGACATGAACTTTTGTTAATGACCAAACACTTATTTTCCACCATAATTTGAAAAATAAATCTTGCCAAATCAGACAAGGTGATTTTCTGGATTAGTTTTCTCATTTTGACTCTCATAGTTGTGGTCTACCTATGATGTTAATTACAGGCCTCTCTCATATTTTTAAGCGGGAGAACTTGCACAATTGGTGGCTGACAATACTTCCCCCCCACTGTGTATACATACATACACATATATATATATATATATATATATATACACACACATACACATATAGCTCTGGAAAAAATTAAGAGACCTCCACATCAAAACCCTGTCATGGGCAGCCCATTCTCCAGACCTGAACCCCAATGAAAACCTCTGGAATGTAATCAAGAGGATGATGGATAGTCACAAGCCATCAAACAAAGAACTGCTTTCGTTTTTGAGCCAGAAACAATGTGAAAGACTGATGGCAAACATGCCAAGAAGCATGAAAGCTGTGATTAAAAATCATGGTTATTCCACAAAAAATTGATTTTCTGGATTTGTTTTCTCATTTTGACTCTCATAGTTGTGGTCTACCTAAGATGTTAATTACAGGCCTCTCTCATCTTGCACAATTGGTGGCTGACAATACTTCCCCCCACTGTGTATACATATATATATATATATATATATATATATATATACAGTGGGGCAAAAAAGTATTTAGTCAGTCAGCAATAGTGCAAGTTCCACCACTTAAAAAGATGAGAGGCGTCTGTAATTTACATCATAGGTAGACCACAACTATGGGAGACAAACTGAGAAAAAAAAAAACAGAAAATCACATTGTCTGTTTTTTTTTCATTTTATTTGCATATTATGGTGGAAAATAAGTATTTGGTCAGAAACATGCAATCAAGATTTCTGGCTCTCACAGACCTGTAACTTCTTCTTTAAGAGTCTCCTCTTTCCTCCACTCATTACCTGTAGTAATGGCACCTGTTTAAACTTATCAGTATAAAAAGACACCTGTGCACACCCTCAAACAGTCTGACTCCAAACTCCACTATGGTGAAGACCAAAGAGCTGTCAAAGGACACCAGAAACAAAATTGTAGCCCTGCACCAGGCTGGGAAGACTGAATCTGCAATAGCCAACCAGCTTGGAGTGAAGAAATCAACTGTGGGAGCAATAATTAGAAAATGGAAGACATACAAGACCACTGATAATCTCCCTTGATCTGGTGCTCCACGCAAAATCCCACCCCGTGGGGTCAGAATGATCACAAGAACGGTGAGCAAAAATCCCAGAACCACGTGGGGGGATCTAGTGAATGAACTGCAGAGAGCTGGGACCAATGTAACAAGGCCTACCATAAGTAACACACTACGCCACCATGGACTCAGATCCTGCAGTGCCAGACGTGTCCCATTGCTTAAGCCTGTACATGTCCGGGCCCGTCTGAAGTTTGCTAGAGAGCATTTGGATGATCCAGAGGAGTTTTGGCAGAATGTCCTATGGTCTGATGAAACCAAACTGGAACTGTTTGGTAGAAACACAACTTGTCGTGTTTGGAGGAAAAAGAATACTGAGTTGCATCCATCAAACACCATACCTACTGTAAAGCATGGTGGTGGAAACATCATGCTTTGGGGCTGTTTCTCTGCAAAGGGGCCAGGACGACTGATCCGGGTACATGAAAGAATGAATGGGGCCATGTATCATGAGATTTTGAGTGCAAACCTCCTTCCATCAGCAAGGGCATTGATGATGAAACGTGGCTGGGTCTTTCAACATGACAATGATCCAAAGCACACCGCCAGCCCAACGAAGGAGTGGCTTCGTAAGAAGCATTTCAAGGTCCTGGAGTGGCCTAGCCAGTCTCCAGATCTCAACCCTATAGAAAACCTTTGGAGGGAGTTGAAAGTCCGTGTTGCCAAGCGAAAAGCCAAAAACATCACTGCTCTAGAGGAGATCTGCATGGAGGAATGGGCCAACATACCAACAACAGTGTGTGGCAACCTTGTGAAGACTTACAAAAAACGTTTGACCTCTGTCATTGCCAACAAAGGATATATCACAAAGTATTGAGATGAAATTTTGTTTCTGACCAAATACTTATTTTCCACCATAATATGCAAATAAAATGAAAAAAAAACAGACAATGTGATTTTCTGGATTTTTTTTTCTCAGTTTGTCTCCCATAGTTGAGGTCTACCTATGATGTAAATTACAGACGCCTCTCATCTTTTTAAGTGGTGGAACTTGCACTATTGCTGACTGACTAAATACTTTTTTGCCCCACTGTATATATATATATATATATATATATATATATATACACACACACACACACATACACATATAGCTCTGGCAAAAATTAAGAGACCACCACATCAAAACCCTGTCATGGGCAGCCCATTCTCCAGACCTGAACCCCATTGAAAACCTCTGAAATGTAATCAAGAGGATGATGGATAGTCACAAGCCATCAAACAAAGAAGAACTGCTTACATTTTTGAGCCAGAAACAATGTGAAAGACTGATGGCAAACATGCCAAGAAGCATGAAAGCTGTGATTAAAAATCATGGTTATTCCACAAAAAATTGATTTCTGAACTCTTCATGAGTTAAAACATTAGTATTGTTGTTTATAAATTATGATGAACTTGTTTCCTTTGCATTATTTGAGGTCTGAAAGCACTGGGCTTTTTTTTTTAAATTTTGACCATTTCTCCATTTCAGGAAAAAAAAAACAAGCTTGGAAATTCAGAGACATGTTGTCAGAAGTTTGTAGACTAAAAGAACAATTTACATTTTACTCAAAAATATACCTATAAAGAGAAAAATCAGACAAACTGAACATTTGAAAGTGGTACCTTAATTTTTGCCAGAGATGTATAAATTTTCTTCATATATATATTAGAAATGAGCACATTTATTTGAGTGAAAAAGGATTCTCAAATTTTACCAAAATTTTGGCAAATTACTCCATGTAAATTCAACATCATTGACAACTGGCCTCCAATTTTTAAAACCGTTGACGGCCAACAAAATGTTAAAAAAAAAAAAATACTCACTGCTCACTTGTCCCATTACCCCTACAGTTCGCTCTCCAGTATGTCATACCTCTTCTCTTCTCTTTCCTCAATTGATGGCATTGCTCACATTTACATCAGAGGCCAAGCCGCTCCAGAAGTCGAGACCGAGAGTGAAGCAGGATGTAGGTTTTTTTTTTTATCCTGCACTTATCATCCTTTGAGGTCTCCCTACACACAAGAGCATGAGAAATGTTGGATGTAAAAAAATTATAAGAAACATTATATACAGTATATATATATATAAAGTCCAAGTAGCTTTACCACATTTTCTCTATAGTTAGCTTGACTCATTTACACTACATGTATGAGAAAATGCTGATGTAATAGTGCAGCAAAAAAAAAATCAGAA
The DNA here is from genome assembly GCF_039654945.1 of Dendrobates tinctorius. Lineage (NCBI taxonomy): Eukaryota > Metazoa > Chordata > Amphibia > Anura > Dendrobatidae > Dendrobates > Dendrobates tinctorius. The sequence continues at coordinate 17,373,320 of NW_027361784.1, read as the reverse complement.
TCCACTCATAGATTTATTGCCTGCTTGCCCTCCGGTAATAATGAACATTTACATTCTTGATTGATTTATGTGGCTACTTATTGATGTCAATGTTTCAAGTTGAATAGCAAATTACATTACCTAAAGCAATAGCAATGTTGAGGGATGTATGCTGCACATCTCATTTACAATTTTTTCTAAAATTAGAGCTCAAACAGTAAAAGCGAATAAATTTTATTAAGTTTTACTTGTAGAATGCGTGAACTTTACACATCTCTTACCTCTTCACTCAACATTTAAATGTAACAGGCAAAAATTGTGTTTGAAATATTTTATTTGAATTTCACATCATTGTAGAAATTAGAGAAACTCAAAAGCCGATCTTATTTTTTGTAACTTATAGTGGAGCCAGTACAAGATTCTATCCTTGCTAGATAGTTTTAGGGCACACTTGCATTTTTGTGAGACATGCATTGCATAGGATCACTACTGTCATGTTTTCATTAAAGTGGTCCAAAAAGAAAAAGTTGCTGCAAATTTTACAATTCCCTAAAAAAAATCATACCTATTTCTTTCCTCAAAAACAAAAGAAAAGGGGGAGACAGAGCGCTTCCAATGTGTAGGTCTGTATGGAAAGTAGATGAGTGCACAGCAAGTGTTAGGCTCACCTGATAGGGTTGTGAGAGTCACAACACCTATAATCACATAAAACAGCTGCAGCAGTCTGCACGAGGTCCAAGGACTTGGTACAAAGAGAAGGCTGGTAGTGCAATAAGAGACTGCGCTGCTGTGGTAGAATTCAAGATATCTTTATTGCCAACGCGTTTCCTGAGCCAGTCCCAGCTCACTTCATCAGGGCATCAAGTGAGCTGATGAAGTGAGCTGGGACTGGCTCAGGAAACGCATTGGCAATAAAGATATCTTGAATTCTACCACAGCAGCGCAGTCTCTTATTGCACTACCAGCCTTCTCTTTCCTCAAAAACAAGCACTGATTTACCAGCAGCCCTTATGGAGTTTTTTTCCATCAGCCACAAATATGTAAGTGATGATTGTTGTGAATAATGGTAGTGTTGCCTATTAAACACAATTTAGGATTGGCAACACTTGGACGTGAAGTGATTACTCACTTGGATGGTGGAAGGATGCGGGTGTCTACAGGAGGGCAGTTCAACAATAAAGTGTGCACAAATATTAGGAAGAAAGGGTCATAGCTCCAAATTGCAGATGGATTTCATAATGTCAATTTTATTCCATGAGTTCTTGGTGGTAAAGTTATTCCTTTTGGAAAGCGCTAATGTGTCATTGGGAGACTTGTAGGCCATGCAATGCTGGACTGAGAAATTAAATTTGCAAATAGCATTGTCATAGAGGTAGGGGGTCTTTAGTGTCATTTACTGGAAGAAATGCTAAAAATCAGTATCAAACCTTTAAAGCAGTGATGAGGAACCTTTTGTCCGCCAAAGGAAACTGGGATATTTATACCATCCTTCGGGGGCAGTACAAATTGTGCACTACCTGAGCCCAGAAAGAAAGTTTTGATGCTGGCAATGGTGTCAGGATGTAATCTTTCATTGCGCGCTCCTCAGAGCACAGTAGTGACCACTGCGTGCTCATGAAATTAAAAGGCAGATAGCCATCAAAACACAGCTGCCGGCCCAAGCACTGTGGTCCCTAGGAATCTCCACCCCTGCTTTTCTTGGCATGAATTAGGGTAGGACGGGAAACCCATATATGCATTTGCTACCATGTGTTTCTGTTTTTTTTTCCATCATCAGTACAAAGCAGGAGAACTGGTTGGCTGAGTGAGAGACCATTGACAAAAGGTCTAAGGTGTACAGTTGTGCAGATGTGAAATGGAGACCTCCCGTTAGTAATGCTGTTATTGACAGTTTTGCATTTTGGTTGCATGTAAAAATTTGTCTTTTGCATTATTATTTAATTGAAAATGGTTGGACAATCCAATGGTTCTTTTACTTTTTTAAAGAAAAATAATTCTTGCACCACATAGAGGACTAATCATTTGGAATCCAAAAAGGTGCACTACATTTGGTGATGAGAGACCATCTGGCTATTGTACTTCTGTTGCAACCTTTTCACAAATTTGACCTCTATTCAATAGATTTGAGTAACCACTAAGAGTTAAATATTTAATGATGGGTCCTCCTCAAAATTCCTGTGTGTTTTTGCTATACCAACTTCCCCATTGATCCAGTGAGCTTAAAGTAACAGTCCAGTAAAATTATTTCCATCCCTGTACCCCTAACCTGATAGTTAGTCACGCTGTATTTTGTTATCTCAAATTCTGCCTCCTCTTTACTGCTCTTGAGTCTCCATGGTTAGTATCAAATTTCACCCTTAATTTTGTTTTTCTATGCGCTGCTATCAATCCCATGATGCATCAGCACGATCTGTATAATCTCAGCCTTGTGATGGTAACAGTGTGATGATCTTTTATTCTATGTTCTCCTAATTAGGTTAATATATTATCAACACAGCGTGAAAGAGGCTGAGCTTTCTGACAGGAGTTGTGCAGTAATTATCATTATCTGTGATAGAAGTTTCTTTCCTAACCCTGTCTAGAACTTCAACAATACAGTCCATGCAATTTCATGGTGGAGGAAGTGATTAAGACTGGTGACTGAAATGGTGACTCCTTTTACAGAACATAAAGCCATGTACTACCCAGTGGGTCAACATAAAATCACATGACCTATCTGAGGAGGTGTATACAATGAATTTTCCGATAGAAAGAAACAACTAAATAAGGTGATACTAGCTGAAATATCTATTGGTGGACTAGTGACAGATGGAAGTAATAAAAAAAATCACAAGTACGTGCACTTCCACGGACAATACCCTTTTCCTGTGTAAGCAATGAAGAGGACATAGTGCTTGAAGCCCTAGCGTTTTCTACACATTGACTATTGCAGGAGATGAGAGACTTGGTTTACAGGTGGGAGGAGGGGGACTTGTAGAACAGATGTTATCTCTCACCAGGCATTTATTGAAAAATTACAACCTAAGGTCAAGAATCCATGTTAGTAACATTGTAAATACTGCGCAGACCAGTACCATTAGTTCAGAATTCTAATTGAATTAAACTATATGTTTTCCTATAGCAATGATTTTTCATCTTGCAAACAATGAACCCACCACAGTCTGCTGTCACTTCTCATAATTAAAGCCAGTCCTAGGTTAGACTCTTAACAGTCTACTACTTTCTTTGCAGAATATCTGCAGACCTGGTCATAAATCTGAGTAATCTCCTGATCTACTGTACAGAGCGTTTTTTAATGTTGGTGTCTTTTTATTTTTAATTTTCTAATTTCAAGAGAGATTTTGACATGTTTTTTTTCTAACACAATTCCATCTTTTTGAAATTAATCAATCTTAGCTTAATTTTCTTGTTTGAGATTTCCCATCAATCACATATTATAGTGAGATCTAATTAACATGTCATCTGAAAAATAACAAGAAGTTAATCCCTAAAATATCTATTCTACTAAAGAACCATATTTATGTGCTAAGAATCCAATGTGCAGAGGAAACATTTCTGATTCTAAACAGATTACACTCCGTGTTGCAAATTGATTGTTGATTGCAAAATAAACCACTCAGCCATAACATTAAAACCACTAACAGGTAAGGAGAATTATAGTGATTATTTTGTGATAATGTTGCCTTTAAGAGGTTGAATATAATAGGTAGAGAACAGTGCCGGACTTGCCATCTGGCAATTCTGGAAAATGCCAGAAGGGCCTGTCTGGTTATGGGCTGCCTTGTCTGCTATGTTGTAACAGAATCAGTGTTCTCAAGATACCCATACTGTTATAGAATTCTGACGGAGCACAAAGTTGCTGACTCCGTCACTTACCCCAGCAGGCCACGGGTATCATTAGAAATATTGGTCTTGTAGAAAATCTTCCTTTCCTCCATCCAGGGTAATATTAGTAATATATCCCATCTGGTTCATGGGGACAGGGACAACATGGGCCTGTGTGATTTCAAATGCCAGGGCTGAATTTCACTACCATACCTGGCAGTGAATAGTCCACTCTTAAAGTTGATTTTGATACTCACCTGCCTTACTTCTCGAGTGACCAAATCTCTCTTTCCTATTGCTTGATGGTTTATTATAGTAACCCATCATCTCTGATATCTTCATCCAAGGCCTTGTAAAGCAAGCTCAGGAGGCTGCACATAGCCTGAGTTTTCAGATAGTACGTGGTACTGATACCATGTACCTGAATTTAAAGGGAACCTATCACCAGGTGTTTCCCATATAAAATAGGGCCAGCACCTGTACGCCCTCATAAATAGCATTCTAGAATGCTGTATAAAAGTCCTCAATGCACTCGGCATAGCATAAAAAATAGCTTTGATTATACTCATCTACTGCTTGGTCCAGTCCGATGGGAAACTTTGGTTTTGATCCGAATGCCATATACATGGGTTGAAAGCATGAAAAATTGGGCGTGGCCTAGGTGCAGGTGATGTAAGTCGCACTGCGTGCGTGCTCCTGAGGTAACCCTCTACAGCTACTGACTACGCAACTATATTTCTAAATTTTCGCTCTCATTCTTACTTACTTTTATTCAGCAAGTTGCTTGGCACGTTTTAAGACATTTCCTGTCAAAATCCGACATAACTAGGACTTTTTATCCTGTGGAGAAGACTGCGGCCTGCTAAAATGGCGTCGGTTGATGCCGTTTTACTGTGAGAGATCCTGTCTGAGGTAAAAAAGACTCAAAGACTGCCTCTTTTTTCTTTATAAATATTTTATTTTTCACCTTTCATCACATTGGTGTGGATTTATATTCATTTTCCCACAATTTTTTTGACTTTTGGAGCTTTTATCAATTTTCAGTGACATTTTCGTTATTTTGATATTGCGCCAATTTATTGGAAGATTTCCTCTTGGACCCTCTCTGGATGTACCCCTGTTCAACCAGGCAGTTTTAGCCCCCTTTTGACTGTGTTATACCCTGGCACAGCGGGGGTGAAGATCCTGTCAGAAATTTCTCTGGGCGCCATCTTCTGCCTTCCAGTGACATCACTGCTAATCGATGGGTATCATAAAACATATCAAAACACCTTCTGGGACCTTCTGTTTGTGTGCCCCTACCCAACCGGGGGGTTTTTGCCCCCTTTTAATTTTGTTTAGCCTGGGCACATCGCAGGTGAAGACTTGGACTGAGACCGCTGCAGGCGCCATCTCCCTCTCAGTGACGTCACCGCTATAAGCGTTTTTTTTTTCCTGTGATCAAATTTGAACTAGACAGGTTTTAACTCTTATTTTGGGGCTGCCCCTAGTGGACCGGGGGGTCGGGGATATCTTTTGTGTGTTTTCATTGGACACACTGCTGTGGAAGTTCCCCCCACAGACCACTGGGCTCTGCTGCGCTGCGGATCCCCATCCTCTGCCTGTGACGTCGACTCACCGCTATTCGGGTGGCGTCACAAAATACATTGGAACCCCCCTGTGACCTTCTATAGGTCTGCCCCTGTCTAACCGGGGGTTTGCGCCCCCTTTTAACTTTATTTTGCCTGGGCACATCGCAGGTGAAGATTTGGATTGGGACTGCTGCAGGTGCCGCCTCCCTCCCTCCCAGTGATGTCACCGTTATATGCGTTTTTTTCTGGGCTCAAAATTGAATAAAAATGTATCTATCCCCATTTATGGGGTTGCCCCTGATGGACCGGGGGGCTTTGGATCTTTTTTGAATTTGTTTTACCAGGGCACATTGCCCGAGAAATTCCTTTGTCAGCTCACCCTGTTCCTCTATACTCCGGCTGCTCCTCCTCCTGTGACATCATCGCTGGACCAGGGCCTTCTTCTGAATGAAGTGGAGATCCCCAGCTGCATTGTCCTTACGTGTCTGGCTGTGACAGGCACGGATCGCTGTTTACTCCTGCTCCACAGGCTTCCTCACCTCTGTCTGTGACATCGCCGTTGATTGCAGCCTGTCTGGAAGCTGTGGGGGACTGCAGTCGCCGCCTATGGTAGCGGCCATTTTATTGGTGGGTCTAGTGTCGCAGCTGCTGGAGGCGGCCATTTTCTTGGTGGGGTTGAACTCAATATTTGATGTTGCTTTATTTGCTGTTCTTGCATTGAAAAGTGTATACACATACTTCATCATACTGATTGGTATAGGGGATTTTTGCTCATTTAATATATAAATAACAAATATACTATATAATTAATATTAATTATTTAAAACTAAATAATAAGTTTATAAAGTATAATTATAATATTTAATATATAAATTGGAGGGAGAGGGGAGAGAGGAAACAGAAGAAACAATAATATTAGAAATAATAAATAAAACATAATAACATACAAAAAACAAAAAAATAAATAAAACAATAAATAAATAAATAAAAATTTTTAGTAAAAATTGACGTTGGGTAACGGTGGTCCCTAGCCAGTCACCTCAAAATAACACAACCCTATACACTTCTGTGACATTATCTCCCGGGTTAATTTATTTAATATAAAGTTACTATTCTACTATTTCTCAGTTCTTGGTTATATCAGTTGGCAAAATGAGTCATTTCAACTCGAAATAACTACAGGTGTCTCTAGAGGACAAAAGCAAAATAAAGAACCCAGGTCTCCTCGTGGTTCTTCCAGGGACACGGTTAATCTATTGAGTCCGCTTAAGTCCCGTTCTCCCATTGACAGAGACTGTTCGCAGCTTTCTACAGCTTTCTACCGACAATGTGTCTCTCTCGTTGTCCACACATGGTGCTTGTTTGACAACGTTAAGTGGAGGTCTTCGGCTGGTTTCAAATTTGCATTTTTTTGCGCTGGAAAAAAACGCATACGTGCGCATGGGCTTTTTTCCCCTATATTTTACATGGCATGCGCACGTATGCGTTTTTCATGCACTGCGTTTTTTTGTGGTGTGCGATTTTATTTTCCAGACGCTACATGTTGCATTTTTTGGTCCGCCCAACCACTTCAAAAAAGCGCATGCGCACGTTTTGCTCTAAGAAAGACCATTATGGCCTATGGAGGCGCATACGTGCGCACTGGCATGCGCATGTATGCGTTTTTTTAGCGCTGCTTTTTTTTTTTGGTGTCCACTGGTTAGACAAGTTATAAAATTCCCAACTCAAAAAAAAAAGTCTGTACCACAACTACAGTGACAGGAGAGCAGACATTCAGCAACGAGCCCATCTTCTATCAGCGTCAAGAATGTGAGTATTATTACATCTAATAATGTATGCCTGTCCTTTTAAATTGTGTATGTACTAATGCTTTTTATTATTTTTACATGCAGCAAGTCTTCGGAATCAGAATATTCCCCATCCCGGCAGGAATTGGCGCAAGCAGACCGTGAGGTGATTATTTTCGTGCGTCTGGTAAGTATATCTGCTGCTTCTCCAAATCTCTTACGTTTTTTTTTTTTTTTCAGACATCGTCATCTTCTGGGGACGTGACTACTGAGGGCGAAAAGCCGGAGCAGCCAAGCCAAGTCCCGGTGGTGATACGGAATGTATGTATCAAATGATTTGTAATGTTCTTTATTTTTTATCTTCTATATTTCATCTTTTCTGTAATTTTTTTGTAACTTTTTATTCAATTTAAATTTGATTATTCTAATGAATGTGTTTTGTCTAGGTTCCACAATGGGATGAAGACGTCTACCTGGATAATGAGCAGCTCATCAGCCAGGTCCAGGAGCGTGCCCCGTTGTGGGACAGCCGTGACCGGCTGTACAAGGACAATGTGGTGACCCGGCGGCTATGGAATGAGGTGGCCGCAGCATTGATGGATGGCTGGGACAGCGCCAATGCATCCTCCAAAAAGGCATTTAGTAAGTATTTCCCTGCTCTGTTATGCCGCAGTGACTATTGTCCAGTGTCATCGGGCTCTACAGTGACTGCTTTGGGTATTGTATTGCTGTATTGTGCCACGGTGAGTATTGTCCTTGATGGCACTGTTGGGTTTCCTGCTAGATATATTCTAGCAGGAAACCCAACAGTGTCATCGGGCCCTACATTGACTGCTTTGAGTATTGTATTGCTGTATTGTGCCGCTGTGACTATTGTCCTTGATGGCACTGTTGGGTTTAGTGATAGCATATGTCGTGCATCAAAAACACAAGTGACATGTTGTTTTTTTTTTTTCCAACAGTGGACAAAGTCCGAACACGTTGGCGCTCGATCAAGGACCGCTTCAACAGTGATGTTCGTGCTGAGGGCCAGGTTCGCAGTGGATCTGCGTCAAGGACAAGAACAAGATACCGTTACTATCACGAGTTGCAGTTCCTAAGACCTATCCTTGCCACCAGAGCGTAAGTATTATAATTATTTTTTTTTTTAATCGGTGTTTTTCTAATCCACAGCTGATGCTTCTTGTAAAGGCATGATAGTAATGATTTTCCTTTCTTCAACAGCACCTGGAGCAGCACCCTGCAACCTGGCCCTGGAGCGGTCCTTCAGCGGATGTCCTCTGACCCGTCCCAGCCATCCGACAGCCAGGAAGCACCTTGCAGGTCAGCCACACAGGTGGCCGCAGCGTTGATGGATGGCTGGGACAGCGCCATTGCATCCTCCAAAAAGGCGTTTAGTAAGTATTTCCCTGCTCTGTTATGCCACAGTGACTATTGTCCTTGATGTCACTGTTGGGTTTCATGCTAGATATATTCTAGCAGGAAACCCAACAGTGACATCGGGCTCTACAGTGACTGCTTTGAGTATTGTATTGCTGTATTGTGCCGCAGTGAGTATTGTTCTTGATGGCACTGTTGGGTTTCGTGCTAGATATATTCTAGCAGGAAACCCAACAGTGTCATCGGGCTCTACAGTGACTGCTTTGGGTATTGTATTGCTGTATTGTGCCGCAGTGAGTATTGTCCTTGATGGCACTGTTGGGTTTCGTGCTAGATATATTCTAGCAGGAAACCCAACAGTGTCATCGGGCTCTACAGTGACTGCTTTGGGTATTGTATTGCTGTATTGTGCTGCAGTGAGTATTGTCCTTGATGGCACTGTTGGGTTTTGTGCTATATATATTTTAGCAGGAAACCCAACTGTGTCATCGGGCTCTACTGTGACTGCTTTGGGTATTGTATTGCTGTATTGTGCCGCAGTGAGTATTGTCCTTGATGGCACTGATGGGTTTCGTGCTAGATATATTCTAGCAGGAAACCCAACAGTGTCATCGGGCTCTACAGTGACTGCTTTGGGTATTGTATTGCTGTATTGTGCTGGAGTGAGTATTGTCCTTGATGGCGCTGTTGGGTTTTGTGCTAGATATATTCTAGCAGGAAACGCAACAGTGTCATCGGGCTCTACAGTGACTGCTTTGGGTATTGTATTGCTGTATTGTGCCGCAGTGAGTATTGTCCTTGATGGCACTGTTGGGTTTCATGCTAGATATATTCTAGCAGGAAACCCAACAGTGTCATCGGGCTCTACAGTGACTGCTTTGAGTATTGTATTGCTGTAATGTGCCGCTGTGACTATTGTCCTTGATGGCACTGTTGGGTTTAGTGATAGCATATGTTGTGCATCAAAAACACAAGTGACATATTGTTGTTTTTTTTTTCCAACAGTGGACAAAGTTCGAACACGTTGGCGCTCAAACAAGGACCGCTTCAACAGTGATGTTCGTGCTGAGGGCCAGGTTCTCAGTGGATCTGCGTCAAGGACAAGAACAAGATACCGTTACTATCACGCGTTGCAGTTCCTAAGACCTGTCCTTGCCACCAGAGCGTAAGTATTATAATTATTATCATTTTTTTTAAATCTGTGCTTTTCTAATCCACAGCTGATGCTTCTTGTAAAGGCATGATAGTAATGATTTTCCTTTCTTCAACAGCACCTGGAGCAGCACCCTGCAACCTGGCCCTGGAGCGGTCCTTTAGCGGACGTCCTCTGACCCGTCCCAGTCATCCGACAGCCAGGAAGCACCTTGCAGGTCAGCCACACAGACAGCTGGTGACCAGAAAGCTGGGCCATCAGGTGTTCCCATGTCCCAGGTCTCTGCCACTGGTTTTGCGGGCACTACCCGCCAGCGGGAAGAGGGCCTTGGACAGGAATGTCTTGCCCGAGTTTATGCACTTGAGCGAGGCCTTTAATGCCAGCCTCAAGTCGCTGTCCGACAGAGTGGAAAGCGGTTTTGCACTCATGGAACATGGTTTTAACCACTTTGAACACCGCTTCAATTCTGTCAAACAGCGCCTTGACCGTCTGGAAGCCGAGCTCAACAGACCAGCGCACCATTTTTTTAGTAAGATTGAAAAGGGCATGGTGGAACACTTTAGTCCTGAGCAACAGCTGAATGTGCTGCAGGCCTGCAACAATACTTTCTTGCAGGCTATGCAGCATAATCGGTACGGGCAGCAGTCAGTAGTGGCATTTCCACGTGTGCCACCATTGACTCGCTTCACCTCACTACCGACTTGTGCTGCATACCACTGCACGGACACCTCTATTCAAAGCCAGGATACCCACCGTTACACCACCACAAGTTTGAGTGCAGCTGGTCAGTTCACCAACACCACCATGGCAAGCGTTGCTCCTGTCTGGAGCACCACCGCCACCCCCATGCATGCTTGGAGCACAGCCACCACTCTGCAAATGTGGAACAGCCCTGCCGCTACAACAACATGTAGTAGCCCTGCCACCACCACTCCGCAAACTTGGACCATCACTGTCGCCACCAGTCCTCCTGCAAGGTCGAGCACTGCCACCGCCACCACAGAGCATCAGCAGCCACCACAGCAGCAGCCACCACAGCAGCAGCAGCCACCACAGCAGCAGCCAGAGCAACAGCCACAACAGCAGCAGCCACAGCTGCAGACGGGGGACCTACATTCTATATTTTCCCCAAGTTCAAGGCGCCATCAAGCAAGGCGGGCATTGGGCCCAAGTAGGTCCAGGCAGTCAAGTTTACAGAGACAAGCACTTCGGACCAATGTCCCTGAACCTCTTTCCTCTCCTCCAAGTGTTTCTAGTTCAATTCCCATAACTGGACTCCCTTCCCCCACAAGTTTTTTTGCCCCTTCCCCTAGAACACCTTCTTCAACAGTTAGTTCTGCATCTTCCCTGCACACCCCCAACTTGCAACCATCTGCCCCCAAATGCAGAAAAAAATAAAGTTTTTATAAATATTTCTTGTTCAAAATAAATTTACAATATCTGGTTCACCATAACAAAGTTTGATTAATGTTTTTGGCACCACTCACACACACTGCGCCGTACACCCCATGCGACTAAGGCTGTGTTCACACACAGCGTTTTTTTAGGGGTTTTTACCGCGGTTTTCACTATAAAACCGCTAAAAATAAGCTGCACAGTCATTTCTATGCATTTTGCACTTTTTGTGCACATTGATGCGTTTTTTACCGCGAAAAAACCGCATCACGGTAAAAAACGCAGCATGCTCATTAATTTTGCGGATTTTCCCCTTTATAGGCCTCTTCCATGCGGTTTTAAACCGCTGCGGAAAAAAAACGCATCAAAAACGCATCAAAACCGCGCAAAAAACGCAAGCGGAAAAATAGGTGCGGTTTCTGGGAAGGGATTCAGGTTTTTGAGCAGAAAATTTCTGCAACGTGTGCACTTAGCCTTAAACTTTGCAAGGTGTCATAAAAAGTGTTTGGAGGATTGGCTGTTTTTACCTACCTCATTTCACTTATTGTGATTCTAGGCAAGGTGATTCTAGGCAAGGGGGATTATTGATATACCTTGTAATTAACAACATACTCTTGTGTTTAGAATCCACTGATGGGTAAAATACACGTCATATGTTACATACCAAGGCCTAGTATAAGGGTAAAATACACGTCATCTATTAATATGTTACATACCAAGGCCTAGTATAATAACTAGCGTTTTACCAACTAGGATCTGATTTCCAGAAACACAAACTGGTGAAACTCGGTCAAAAAAAAAGGCGAGTTTCTTTCATTCAAAATGAATGAATCTCCAACTTGTTTTCCACTGGTTGGACAAGTTTTATTTGAAACAAATTTGGTTTCATGAAACCCGATCCGAACAAAGTCGCTCATTGTCATAATCATAACTATTTATCAATCATGGCCAGGTTAATACACATATCATATTTAACCTGCAGCTCTGCGTACCAATATATTTAACTCAGACTAGCGATGCTGCATTTTAACTTGTGTATTTACCTGCACAGGTGTGAGAACATGATCAATTCACAGGTATACATGGGAAGTTTTTTATTTTATTCGAGTGTAAAAAACATAGTGCACTCGGTACTGGTATCAAATAATGTTTTTTATTAACAAACACAAATGAAAACATTATTACACCATTTCATCTTGCCAGTGCACCCGTCCTACATCAGAAATAAAGTAGGCCGCAAATTGGTCCCTCATTTGGCCAACTTCAACGGATGACCTGAGAGGGTGCTGAGTGAATTCAGGCAATGGGTTAGGAGCAGCATCATCCAGTTCAAAGGTCGGGTGCTCTTTAGCCATCACAAAATTATGTAGAACCACACATGCCTTCACCACCTCATCGACTGTTTGAAGTTTAAGATTTATGGCTGTGCCGAGAATTCGCCATCTTGAGACAAGAATCCCAAAAGCTCACTCGACAGTTCTTCTGGCCCTGGTCAGCCTGTAATTAAATATTTTTTTGGGGTCGTCCAAGTCCTGGCTGGAGTAGGGTTTCAGTAAGTTTGTGCACATTTGAAAAGCCTCATCCCCAACCATTACAAAGGGCAGTGGCGGAGCTTCAGGGTGAGGAAGAGGCCGTGGCATAGGGAAATTAAATTGGTTGCCATACAACCTCCGGCCCATGTCTGAGTTTTTAAAAGCCTGTGAGTCATTACCACGGTCAAATGCTCCAATGTCCACTGCTACAAACATACATCCGGCATCCGCAATGGCCATGAGTACTATTGAAAAGTACTTTTTGTAATTATAGTACTCAGATCCTGTTCTTTTGGGTTTGATGATCCGTATGTGTTTCCCATCAACAGCCCCCAAACAATTGGGGAAATTGCATACTGTCCAGAATTTGTCAGCAATTTCCATCCACTTTTCAGCGGTGGGCAGGGGCATAAATTTTGGACAAAGAACATTCCAGAGAGCCTGGCAGGTGTCCACAACAATTCCAGACAAGGTAGAGATTCCAATACGGTACTGGAAGTGTAGTTTCTCCAGTCGCCAGGAATCTGTGAACAGAGAAAGAAGTAAAACTAATATTTCTGTATATTATTTTGTAAAACTATAAAATAAAATATTAGTACATTCACGAAAAATAATTACACAAGGTTTTGAACAGTACATGTAAAAAAAAAAAATCAGACCCCACCCCTTGGTTTTTAAATATTACGTACCGTAATGTCACCTGTAGCCGTTCCTCAGGAGGAATTGCACGACGGAGCTGTGTGTCCTGTCTCCGGATGGATTGTTGGACAGGAGCATGCAAATCCCTATAGCTTTCTTGGGACATCCGGATATAATCTGTAAATTTCTCCGGGTTTGCCTGTAGCTCACTGTAGAGGGTGTGGTATGCCCCACGGCTCTCCCGGAGTTCAACAATAGGATGTATCCACATACACCGCCGCTGCCATCTTTGCTGCCTCTCTCTCTTCCTTTGTTCATGGCAAGCAACTGCATAAGCCTGAGCCATCGCGATGTCCAAATCCAAGTTGAAGTGAAAACTCTTCCAGCGCAGATCCATGTTGACACGATAACAATCAAGCAAATGTGAAGAATACTGTAGACAGGGTCTATATATTAACATACCACACCCACATTGACTTCCCATTGGTCGTGTGTGTAGCCAGATTGTTTTTTTTTTATTTTTTGGGTGAGGACAAAAAATGTGTAAAAAAAACGCAAACGCGCTAAAAACGCATACAAACGCATAAAAACGCTGAGTTTTTTCCTGCATGTGCATAAAAATGCTTGAAAAAAACGCAGCGTTTGTATGCATTTGTATGCGTTTTTCCAATGCGTTTTTTTGCGCATAAAACGCACTGCAAAAAAAGCAAGTGTGAAATTAGCCTTCCTTCCTCAAATTCTCATACGGATCTTTCTTCCTCTTCAGAGAGGAAGGGTCCCTCGGGTGGGGGGAGTACGCGGTCTTCCAGTGCCAATTCCTAGGGGGAGGATTGCAGTTCTTCTTCCCCCAACCCTACTCCAAAAAAATTCAGGCCGAAACCTAGAGCCCTTGATACAGCCCTTGAGGCATATATGAACACATTAGTTGAAAAACTTAGTGTCAGGATGTGTATCGACATGGCTAACCAAACAAAGCTTTTTCAAGACACTCTTGAACACTTTACTGCTTGGTTGGATAACCATGAGTCTAGATTGGGGGAATTGGAAAAATCACAAACGGTATCTCTAAAACACCATTCGGAGTCCAAGTCTGAGATACACCAGTTGCAACTTAAATTGGCGGATCTGGAGGACCGCTCCTGCCGCAACAATATTAAAATCAGGGGTATATCGGAAGATATTTCACCCATCAAGCTTTCTGACTATGTTAGGGTGGTTTCACATTAGCGCTTTTTAAGCGAACGCACGGCCGGGGGTAGCTCCGCCCCCGAGCCGGCTCTCTGCCCGGCGTGCCCGCCCCTTGCTTGTAGCGCCGCCTCCTAGCGCACAGCGGCGCCTGTGATCGGCGCACCCTATCTTTAGCATAGGGTGCGCAGATCGTGCGCAGGCCGTGCGCTAGTTGCGCTTTGACCTGCGCTGCACACTTTTGACGGTGCGCCGTGCGAGCCAAAATCCGAAAAGTTTGATTTTGGCGTGCACGGCGCACCGTCAAAAGTGCGCAGCGCAGGTCAAAGCGCAACTAGCGCACGGCCTGCGCACGATCTGTGCACCCTATGCTAAAGATAGGGTGCGCCGATCGCAGGCGCCGCTGTGCGCTAGGAGGCGGCCCTACAAGCAAGGGGCGGGCACGCCGGGCAGAGAGCCGGCTCGGGGGCGGAGCTACCCCCGGCCGTGCGTGCGCTTAAAAAGCGCTAATGTGAAACCACCCTTAGGGGAGTTTTTGGGAGGATGATTCCCAATCTTTCGGATACGGATCTTATCATTGATCGTATCCATCGTCTTCCTAAGCCTCCTTTCATCCCTAAAGACCTACCCAGGGATGTAATTATGAAAATTCATTTCTACCACATAAAAGAGAAAATTCAGAATTTGGTCAGAATTAAGGGAGGCTTCCCGGAACCATATCACCATCTAAAGTTGTTTTCTGATCTATCTAAAGCAACTATTGAAGGTCGGAAACACTTTCGATCACTGCCCTTCGTGTTGAGGGAGCGAGGCCTTCTTTATAAGTGGGGCTTTCCTCTATGCCTCTTTTTTAATTACAAAGGGAAGAATGCAACTTTTCTTTCACCTGAAGAGGGGTTCCAATTTCTGAAATCTCAGGGTGTCTTGTCCTCTGTTCCTACAGTTTCTTCCGCTGGTCCAAGACATGTCACCTGAGCCTATTGTGATGTGTGTCTATGGGTTATCTGATATTATGTGATTTAATATTGTGCTTAGCTTGTATATTTGTCTATTTGATATAGGTGTTAATGAGGGTTTCCTTAGCCTTGAGCTGCACAGACTTTTCCCCAAGTAAGGAGCAAGTAGGAGAACCATTTTCTTTGGTTTCCCTCTTAGGGTTCTAACACTGTACAATTTTAAGTTTGTACTTATTCTTTGGTTATTTAGTTTTGTAGTGTTTTCTTTTTTTGACACTTTCCAGCTGGTGATTGTTTTTTAACGCCAATTTTTCTATTTTTTTATGGTACTTACATTAGTTACTTATAACGTTAAGGGGCTTAATAGTCCAAATAGGCGTTTTTCCTTTCAGAGAGAAATTAATAAATCTGCAGCAGATGTCGTGTGCCTCCAGGAGACTAAATTTAAAATTAATAATCATCCCACGTTTTCCCTAAAAAAATTACCCTCATGTTTTTGAGGCCTCGGGTCCCTCTAAAAAGGCAGGTGTCATGACCCTAGTCAGGGACTCCTTGTCGTTCGAACTGCTGGAGGAATTGGTTGATGTGAACGGTCATTTTCATGTCCTTGTCTGTTCTATAGACTCCCAAATTTATACCATTGTCAATATCTACGCTCCTACTAAAGGTCAAATTAGGTTTTTGAACAAATTACTAAAAAAACTTGAACCGCTAAAGAGAGTCATTCTTTTACTCTTAGGTGATTTTAACTTGGTACCCGATAATACGCTTGATGCCTCTTCTTCCAGAAGACTTCATTTCCCTTCTTTAAATAATTGGCTTTTCACTAATGAATTTTTTGATGTTTTTCGTTGTCTCAATTCCACCTCAAAGGAATATACATTTTTTCTGACTCTCATTTATCTGCCTCTCGTATTGACCTCATTTTGTCAGACGTATTTTCTCTTCCTAGATTTTCCTCAGTTTCAATTGGAAATAAATCTATTTCAGATCATGCTCCTGTTATTGCCAAGTTGGTTGAGGGGCACTCTGTTAACCCCTTTCCTACATTGGACGTAATATTCCGTCCATGTGACCTGGGCCCTAAGTCCCATGGAAGGAATATTACGTCATAGCGATCAGCGGCGCCCACGTGGTGAGTGCCGCTGATCGCGGCCGAGTGTCAGCAGATTATCACAGCTGACAGCCGGCACAATGTGTCAGGGGCGGTCACGGACCGCCCCCAACATGTTAACCCCTTGCACACCGCGATCAAACACGATCGCGGTGTACCGGGGGTTAAAGGGAAGCATCGGCAGGGAGGGGGCTCCCTCCGTGCTTCCCTGAGCCCCCCACAGCAGCGCAATGTGCAGCTCTGCTGCAGGGGGGCTCTTTCCCTGCAGGTCCCCGGATCCAAGATGGCGACAGGGACCTTCAGGGGCCTGCAGGGAGCTGACTTCCTCAGTGCCTGCAAAGCGCAGGCATGAGGAAGTCTGCGTCTATGCCTGTGTCAGATCGCTGATCTGTCACAGTGATCTGTGATGTGACAGATCAGCGATCTGTCACAGGACAGTTATGTCCCCCCTGGGACAATGTAATAAAGTTAAAAAAAAGTGTAAAAATAATTTTAAAAATATCGCTAAATAAATAAAAAAAAAAAAAAATTCCCTAATAAATTCATTTTTTGGAAATAAAAAACAAACAATAAAAGTACACATATTTGGTAACGCCGCGTCCGTAACGACCCACCCTATAAAACTGTCCCATTAGTTAACCCCTTTAGCGAACCCCTTAAGAATAAAAATAAAAAACGAAGCAAAAAATAATGATTTGTCATCATACCGCCGAGCAAAAAGTACCATAACGCGCGATCAAAAAGACGCATATAAATATCCATGGTACCGCTGAAAATGTCATCTTGTCCCACAAAAAATGAGCCACCATACAGCATCATCAGCAAAAATTATAAAAGTTATAGCTCGCAGAATAAAGCAATGCAAAAATAATTATTTTTTATATAAAATTATTTTTATTGCATAAAAGCACCAAAACATAAAAAAGCGACCTAAATGAGGTATCACTGTAACCATACTGACCTGAAGAATAAAACTGCTTTATCAATTTTACCGCACGCGGAACGGTGTAAACGCACCCCCCAAAAGAAATTCATGAAATGCTGGTTTTTGTTCATTCTGCGTCCCAAAAATCGAAATAAAAAATGATCAAAAGATGTCACGTGCCCGAAAATGATACCATTAAAAACGTCAACTCGTCCTGCAAAAAATAAGACCCACATGACTCGGTTGGTCAAAATATGGAAAAATTATAGCTCTCAATATGTGGTGATGCAAAAACTATTTTTACAATAAAAAGCGTCTTTTAGCGTGTGACAGCTGCCAAACATAAAAACCGCCATAAATAGTAAATCAAACCCCCGTTATCACCCCCTTAGTTAGGGAAAAATAATAAAATTAAAAGAAAATGTATTTATTTCCATTTTCCCGTTAGGGCTAGGGTTAGGGCTAGGGCTAGGGTTAGGGCTAGGGTTAGGGCTAGGGTTAGGGCTAGGGTTAGGGCTGAGATTAGGGTTAGGGGTGTGTTGGGTTAGGGTTGGAGTTATAATTGGGTGGTTTCCACTGTTTGGGCACATCAGGTGCTCTCCAAATGCAACATGGTGTCTGATCTCAATTTCAGCCTATTCTGCTTTGAAAAAGTCAAATGGTGCTTCTTCCCTTCCAAGCTCTGCCATGCGCCCAAACAGTGTTTTACCCCCACATATAGGGTG
This sequence comes from Dendrobates tinctorius, assembly GCF_039654945.1. NCBI lineage: Eukaryota > Metazoa > Chordata > Amphibia > Anura > Dendrobatidae > Dendrobates > Dendrobates tinctorius. The sequence goes on along the minus strand of NW_027361784.1, from coordinate 17,355,154 downwards.
TCAGCCTACTCAGGACAAATTGCAAAACAACTTTTGGGGTCCAATTTCTCCTTTTACCCTTAGGAAAATAAAAAAAGGGGGCAAAAATATCATTTTTGTGGAAAAAATTATTTTTTTATTTTCACGCCTGGGCGTTATAAACTTCTGTGAAGCACTTGGGGGTTCAAAGTGCTCACCACACATCTAGATAAGTTCCGTGGGGTGTCTAGTTTCCAAAATGGGGTCACTTGTGGGGAGTTTCAATAGTTTAGGTACATCAGGGGCTCTTCAAATGCACATGACACCCGCAGACCATTGCATCAAAGTCTGCATTCCAAAACGTCACTACCTCCCTTCCGAGCCCCGACGTCTACCCATACAGTAGTTTTCTCCCACATATGGGGTGTCAGCCTACTCAGGACAAATTGGACAACAACGTTTGGGGTCCAATTTCTCCTGGTACCCTTCGGAAAATAAAAAAATTGGTGACTAAATGATCATGTTTGTGGAAAAAATATGATTTTTTTATTTTTTTGCTCGGGCATTATAAACTTCTGTCAAACCCTTGGGGGTTCAAAGTGCTCACCACACATCTAGATAAGTTCCTTGGGGGGTCTAGTTTCCAAAATGGTGTCATTAGTGGGGGGTTTTCACTTTTTTGGTACATCAGGGTCTTTAACGCGACATGGTGTCCGATTTCAATTCCAGCCAAAAATGTTAAATGGTGCTGCTTCCCTTCCAAGCTCTGCCATGTGCCCAAATAGTGGTTTACCCCCACATGTGGGGTATCAGCGTACTCACGACAAATTGCACAATAACTTTTAGGGTCCTGTTACCCTTGGGAAAATAAAAATTGAGGGTGAAAAGATCATTTTTTTGGAAAAAATATGATTTTTTAATTGTATGGCTGTACGTTATAAACTTCTGTGAAGCCCTTGGGGGTTCAAAGTTCTCACCACACATCTAGATAAGTTCCTTGGGGGGTCTTATTTCCAATATGGTGTCATTTGTGGGGGGTTTCCACTGTTTTGGTACTTCAGGCGTTTTCCAAACGCGACATGGTGTCCAATCTCAATTCCAGCCAAAAAAGTCAAATGGCGATGCTTCCCTTCTGAGCTCTGCCATGCGCCCAAATAGTCGTTTACACCCATATATGGGGTATCAGCGTACTCAGGACAAATTGCACAATAACTTTTAGGGTCCTGTTACCCTTGGGAAAATAAAAATTGGGGGTGAAGAGATCATTTTTGTGGAAAAAATATGATTTTTTAATTGTACCGCTGTACATTATAAACTTCTGTGAAGCCCTTGTGGGTTCAAAGTTCTCACCACATATCTAGATAAGTTCCTTGGGGGGTCTAGTTTCCAAAATGGGTCACTTGTGAGGGGTTTCCACTGTTTAGGTACATAAGGGGCTCTCCAAACGTGACATGGTCAAAATACCAAGAAGATAGCAGATCAGAACAAAGGGGTTAAACAGATGGACAGTCAGAACGAAGTACAAGGTTAGGCAATCAAAGATCATCTAGCAAAACACTAGGCATCAAGAAATCCAATCACAATTAGCTGAAGCTATGTCTGGACTAAAAGCCCAGCTCAGTAGGCAGGCAATCAATTGGGACAATGAACACCTGGAAACAACCAGCACCTCCCAGTCTCTGGTTGGGTGGCCGAGCTGTCAAACAAAACACTGACAGTTCAGCACTCCCCTGCACCAAACTTCACACTGAGCTGTAAACCAAAGTACTGACAGATTCAGCATGCCCCTGTACCAGACTGGACAGCTAAGTTATCGGTAACTGCTCCCATGCACAGTGAGGGAAAGTATCATGACACATATACTCCATCAAGACAATGACTATTTAAGAAGGCCTTGCATATTTTTCGAAATAAAATGTTTATCTATTTACTGCTTCCATCACCACAGTATGGTTTCACAAAAGAAGAGTTCAGGTGATGAATTTGCACTTTCTACTCCAGACCTTTCACCATCGGAAAATTGTGGCATATTATAAGCTAAATAATTCAGCAAAGACCCAGGAGTATTAACAGCAAAAATTTTACATCACACAAAAATGGGACAACATATCTCTCCCAAGCTCCAACAATTGTTGCCTCCCAAAAGTTTACAAACTGTTTTAACTTCATGACTGCCAATACATCTTGTCACTGACCTGCGATATTAAAGAGTAGCATCCCCATTCAGGTGACAATCCAGGAGCTATCTGCTGTCCACTATAGCTGACAACTTGCTGCATCAGCCACGATCAGTGTTTGCACCCTCCATATCTGTTTAACCCCTTAGATGCTGCTGTCAATAATGACTACATCATATAAATGATTAGCAGAGTGTGGGGTCTCCCTCTTTATCCCCGTCAGCACCCTCAGATCATGATTGTATGGTCCTGATGTTTGCCATGGCAATTCATGACCAAATAGCGACCTTAGAGTCTGCCTGCTACAGTGGCCTGTTTAAAAGTTAGCGACATTTAGGTGTTAAAAATACACTTTTTCATTCCTGTCATGTCACTTTGCATTAATTACTGGAAATTACCTGAAGGATTAAAAAAACTACCTGACAGCAGTTTTCAATATATCAGGTGGTGCTGTTTTTACAATGGTATCACTTTTGGGGGTTTCCCAATATATTGGACTTCCGAAGTCACTTCCAATATGGATAGGTCCCTAAAAAAAATTTGAAAAATGAAAAATTAGTGCTACGTTTTTAAACATCCTAAAATTATCGTATATACTAGCGTATAAGCCGAGATTTTCAGCCCATTTTTTGGGGCTGAAAGTCTCCCTCTCAGCTTATACGCAAGTCATATACGCCAGGGAGTCGGCGGAGGAGGGGGAGCAGAGGTGTCCGATCATACTGACCCACCCTGGCGCGTCTCTGCAGCCCCCGTGCTTGTCCCATGGTCTCCCTTGCTTCCTTCAGCGCATAGTCATGAGTTTAATGAGCGGTACCACGTGACCACTGAAGGAAGGGAGAACGGGGCTGCAGAGACCATGCTAGGAGGGGGTAAGTATGTGTGAGATATTCACCTGTCCCCGGTCCATCGCTGCTCGCCGCTGTCTGCTGCGTCCTCTGTCAGAGACATTCAGCCAGCAGAGGGCACTGTGATGTGCTTAGTGTGCACCACACCTTCTGCTGCCCGACGTCACTGACAGAGGACGCCGCAGACAGCGGCAAGCAGCGGTGGACCCGGGACAGGTGAATATCTCAGGTGCTGGGTCCTGAGCCAGCGGCGACACCAGCACCAGTCCCCCATAGCACGCTGGTGTCGCCGCCTGCTCATGACTCAACACCTGGCCCCCAGCGGCTAGAGGTGAGTATGCCTTTTTTTTATTTGCAGCAGCAGCATATGGGGCATAATCTATGGAGCATCTTATGGGGCATAATCTATGGGACATTTTATGGGGCATATTCTATGGAGCATCTTATGGGGGCAGCATATGGGGCATAATCTGTGGAGCAGCATATGGGGGCATAATATATGGAGCATCTTATGGGGGCAGCATATAGGGGCATAATGTATGGAGCATCTTATGGGAGCAGCATATGGGGGCATAATGTATGGAGCATCTTATGGGGCAGCATATGGGGGCATAATGTATTGAGCATCTCATGGGGGCAGCATATGGGGGTATAATGTATGGAGCATCTTAGGGGGGCAGCATATGGGGGCATAATGTATGTAGCATGTTATGGGGCAGCATATGGGGGCATAATGTATGGAGCATCTTATGGGGGCAGCATATGGAGGCATAATCTATGGACCATCTTATGCGGGCATAATGTATGGAGCATCTTATGGGGCAGCATATGGGGGCATAATCTATGGAGCATCTTATGGGGCAGCATATGGGGCATAATCTATGGAGCATTTTATGGGGCAGCATATGGGGCATATTATTCTAAGGAGCATCTTATGGGGCCATTATTAACCTTTGTGCAGCATTATATGAGGTGTATTTTGTATGGAGCATCTTATGGGGCCATCATAAACTGTATGGAGCATTATATGGGGCTCCTGATTCAATATGGTTATTCAAAAACATTTAACCTACTGATGTTTCAATTAATTTTACTTTATTGGTATCAATTTATCAGTAGCTGCTGCATTTTCCACCCTAGACTTATACGCGAGTCAATAAGTTTTCCCAGTTTTTTGTGGCAAAATTAGGGGGGTCGGCTTATACTCGGGTCAGCTTATACACGAATATATACGGTATAACAAAATAAAAGCACATTTTACAAATGGTGCTGATGTAAAGCAGACATGCAGGAAATGTTATTTATTTAGGGTCTTCTATGGTATGACTATCTAAATTAAAGGAATAATCATTCAAAGTTTGAAAATTGCTAATTTTTAACATTTTTCTCAAATTTCTGATATTTTTTGTAAACAAACACAAAACATATCGACCTAAGTTTACCATTATCGTAAATTATAATGTGCCACAAAAAAAAAACAATCTCAAAATCACTGGGATTTGATGAAGCGTTCCAGAGTTATTACCACATAAAGTGACAATGGATAGATTTCAAATATTTGGCCCGGTCACTAAGGCGTTAAAAAGAAGGGATACTGAACAATGGTATACCTGTCTCTGTCTCTCCTCTTTGGAGATGTGTTGCTTTATCAATTTCTAAAACAACCAAACAACTCTGACTCATTGTGGCTTACATCACTTTTGATAGGTACTATGTGGAATATTTTTCTTGGTTTTCAGTCCACTTTATTGCAAAATTAATGGAGTCATTCAAAAGGACAACTTGTCTATCAGAAAAATAGGCTCTCATACTTTTATATTGACACAAAACTAAAACAGATATGGTTCCATGGAAAAGAAAAGCTAAAAACAAAAAAATATAATATTCACTCATTTTTAATGCTGCAAATAGAGTTGAGCGACTTTGGTCGGATCGGGTTTCATGAAACAAAATTTGAGTCGGATGAAACTGGTCCGACTAGGGCGAAAAAAGTCGGAGTTTCGTCCGAAACCCGACCCCAATGCAAGTCAATGGGGAATAAAAGTCGGCATTGAGTGGATGAATGTCATCCGCTCAATGCTGACTTTTATTCCCCATTGACTTGCATTGGGGTCGGGTTTCGGACGAAATTCTGACTTTTTTTACCCTAGTCGGACCTGTTTCTTCTGACTCAAATTTTGTTTCATGAAACCCGATCCGACCAAAGTCGCTCAACTCTAGTTGCAATAGCAGACAGGTAATAAGCACAATGCTTTATGATTAATTCTTTTGTGTTACCACTAGAGATGGGCAAACCCATGGATGTTGGAGTCCGGTGGGTTCCACCGATCATTTAAAAAAAAGTTTGGTTTGGGTCCCAGGACAGTATTCAAACTCATCTCAGACCCGAACCTGGACCCGTTTCAGATGAATGGGGGGCCCGAACATGCATTGTTTCGCATACTGATATCTGCGTGACAGCGTGGGAAACATGGTCTCTGATGGGTGGTAAGATTGTTACCGCCGGTCAGACTGTTGAAGTTCCCAAGCTGTCAGATCACAGCGTGTGAGCCAGCAGATCTGACCAGTGGTAAAAAGGTAATCGCCGGCCACAGGCATCAGCTGATGAGAGTACTACTCTCATCATACTATACCTGCTCTCGCTGATAGCAGCAGGAGAAGGCGTATGATGACGACAGAATTCATCAGCCGGCGCCTATACAATAATTACATTTAAAAATAATGGCGTGGGTTCCCCTCTACTTTTTATAACCAACATAGTTAAAGCTGACAGCTGTGGGCTGTAACCTCCAGCAGTCAGCTTTATATTGGCTTGTTATCAAAAATATCATCAAAAGCAAGTGTAAGATGATGAGAGTAGTACTCTCATCAGCCGACGCCTGTGACCAGTGGTTTTTACTGCCAGTCAGAGCATATGGCCAATGCACTGCCATCTGAACCTGAACAGTAACATGGACTTTCTGCATAAGTCCATGTTCAGGGTCCAATGCACGGATATTAGGTGTTCGGTACTAACTCCGAACTTTATTGTTCATGTTCGCCCATCACTAGTTACCACAGCATACAAAATATTCAAAGACGTTATATTTTGTTGTCAAAATTCTTTAATTTGCTTTCTATGCTCTGGGGTTGCTGTCTTTTCTTTTAATACTAATGTTCCTTTTGTGAGCATTGCAGCTCTTTCTCAACAATTAATTTGGACATGCATAATACTTGTAGTTCCATGTTTTTGGATTCAGAATTGTCCAAGCTAAATGAAGATATTGTAGGTAGTAGAGTGGGCTCTGTTGCATAGGTCAATGAAGCACTCAGCTCATACTTAGATAATAGTATCATCTAATGTGTCTCAATTAAAATATTATGAATTATGTAAAGTTAAATATTTCCATTGAGAATATGTAAAAGGATTGTCTGAGAGATTATGAAATTAAGCTCCCTGCAGAAAGCATAATAAAAAAAGCATAATAAAAAAGAAAATCACTCACATCACCCACCTGTAAAATCTACTGTCACTCTGCAGAAATCTAGGTATAACTCCGGTTTTGCCTACCTACTGTACCTGGAGAAGTAGCAATACAGTGGTAGCATTGTAGTCTTTATCATGACTACTTAGGTCAATGATTGGCTGCAAAGGTTTCACTTGACTTTGCATAATGCTTATGATATGCATGTTGCAGTACTGAGAAAAGTCTGCAGCTTGTCCTGTGAACTCCTCTAACATTTGCATCTATGTGTCTCCAGGATGGTATTCATTTATGATTGCTTATGCTTTTCTTATATAGCGTTATCATATTCCGCAGCGCTTTGCATACATTATCATCACTGTCCCCAATGGGTGCTCACAATCTAAATTCCCTATCGGTATGTCTTTAGAGTGTGGGAGGAAACTGGAGGAATCCATCATAAACATTGGGAGAACATGCAAACTCCTTGCTGATGTTGTCCTTGGTGGGATTTGGACCCAGTACAGTGCTAACCACTGAGTCACAGTGCTGCCTACGATCCTGCTTACAAATTAGAATGATATATACAGTCATGGCCGAAAGGGTTGGTACCCTTGAAATTTCTCCCAAAAAATTATTGTTTAGTTTTGCACGTTTATTTCCTTTGTGTGAATTGGAACAACACAAAAAAATACAGAAAAAAATAAATTGGACACAATTTCACACAAAACCTCAAAAATGGGCAGGACAAAATTGCTGGCACCTTTCCAAAAATGTGGTTGATCAACTTTGTTTCAAGCATGTGATGCTCATTCAAACTCACCTGTGGCATGGAACAGGTGTGGGCAATATCAAAATCACACCTGAAACCAGTTAAAAAGTGTAGAAATTGACTCAATCTTTGCATTATGTGTCTGCTTGTGACACACTTAGCATGGAGAACAGAAAGAGAAGAGAACTGTCTGAGGACTTGAAAACCAAAGTTTTTGAAAAATGTCAACAATCTCAAGGTTACAAGTCCATCTCCAGATCTTGATGTTCCTTTGTCCATGGTGAGCAACATAATCAAGAAGTTTTCAACCCATGGCACTGTATGTAATCTCCCTGGATTTGGACAGCAGAGAAAAATTAATTAAAGGTTGCAATGCAGGACAGTCCGGATGGTGGATTAGCAGCCCTAATCAAATTCGAAAGAAATTCAAGCTGTCCTGCAGACTCAGGGAACATCAGTGCAATCACAAACTATCGATCAACATTTGAGTGAAATATAACACTATGGCAAGAGACCCAAGAAGACCCCACTGCTGACACAGAGACAAAAAGAAAGACTGCAATTTGACAAAATGTACACTAGTAATCCAAAATCCTTCTGGGAAAGTATCTTGTCGACAGATGAGACCAAGATGGAGCTTTTTGTTAATGCATATCATTTAACAGTGTCTCGAAAACAGAATGAGGCCCACAAATATAAAAACACAAGGGGAAGTGCGTAAATGTTTTGGAGTGGCCTGGTTAAAGCCCAGACCTTAATTCAATTGAGAATCTGTGTTCAGACTTGAAGATCGCTGTTCACCAGAGGAAACCGTCTAGCTTGAAGGAACTGGAGCAGTTTTGCCTTGAGGAATGGGAGGTAGAAAGCTCAAAGAGACTTATCCAAAACGACTTTGCAGCTGTAATTGTAGTAGAAGGAGGCTCTAGAAAGTACTAACTTTAGGGAGGTGAATACATATGCACATGCCAATTTTTAGCTATTTGATCCCATAAATTTAATTGATGTCTATGTTTTTCTCATTTCATCAACTTCGACTATTTAGTCATCAACTTCGACTATTTAGTGCTGATGCATCACACACAAATCGAAATGCAAAAATATTTAAACACAGGTTCTAATGTGGCAAAACAGGTAAAAATGGGTGAATAGTTTTGCAAACTAATGTATATACAGTATAAATATATATAGAACTATTGCTTCTGATATTTGTACTTATCTATATCTGATTTATCTGGTCACAATTTCCATAAATTGAAAACTAATCATGTTGCATATAGACATCGGAGCCCGAGCCTGCAGACAGTGGTTCCTACAATTCAAATGGAAGATAGAAACTTGATTCATGGTGGGATATTGACGGAAGAAAGTGAAGCAGTTACAAGGTGGGAGAAATTAGCGATGGAAGGCATAGCTTCTTGTCTCAAAATCTTACTATACATTTGCGGTTTTAACTATTAGTTCAAATTTTTAATATGCAGTTTCCTTATTCGAGAACCGTCAGCCTAAAAATAATTGACTCTGTACATTTTCTCGAACCGCCATGCGATGCCAGAATCTCCGTGCACTGTATCTAATGAAACGGTCTTATGTTACGAATGAAATTTCTGTGCAAACAGTCTGGAAATTCTGATGTTTTAAATTACCATTTCATCCTTATTGAAAGGTTTTTAATTTTATTTGCAAAGCTTCACTGTTCCTGTGACGGCAGGCTGGTGGCTGCTAAATATCAGACTTTCACTTTTCATTAACGAAATCGAAACCAGCACAATTAGATACCCTCTGTAAATGATTTTCTTCATTACCACCAGAATTCTTGAAATGACACAGTGGTGGTTCCAGTCTTGCTGGCTCTCAAATGGCAACATCAAAGAATAGATTAAAAGTACTCAAGAAATGTCATAATAACAAAGATGAATGCGCGTCTTCTCTACAGCTGCAGTGCGGGGAATTATGGGTGCACTCTTCAAATGCATTCTTAATTATAGTTCTCCATTCATCCTGTTTACCTACCAACTACAAACAGTGTAGACGACTATTCTGAGGGTTCATCGGTATGCAGACAGTCACTATATGAACAGCTATTGGCGCCCTTGAAATACAACGAGTTGTGTGTACTCCCGATTCTGGTAGGAATGACATGGTGCTTGCTACATTTCACATTGCTGCTTTCCTGTGAGATAAAGAAGTGGGCGAGAAGCTGTCTAGTTGGTGTAGTAAAAGGGGGGGTTGTAGTAAAGTAGAGGACAATTAACACATGCCAATTGTTGTGCCACCCTGGACAGGTTGGGAAAAGGAGGTGCCTAAGAATCTGATGGGTGTGAGGCAAAATTTTGTGCTGTCTAAGGCAAAAGAAGAAAATGTTTAAATTGATGTGCAAATGAAGCTAAAGAGCTCTTGTAGATGTGAATTCTCTGTCACTCCAGCTCTATTCCCTGTCTCCTTTGACTGAAGTCCCGCGGCATACAGCCAGTAAAGTAGGAAGAGGTGTCGCTGGTTGAGAATAGAGTTGGAGTGACAGAGGCTTCAGAGCTACAAATAGCTCTTCAGCCTCATTTGCATATGAATTGAAACGCTGATTTTGCAGTAATGGAGGAACACACTGGCCATGTAAAGGCATTGATGGAATTGTCTTTGAAAGAGCTACGCATATATAAATTTGAAGCAAAATCCAGCTGACAGATTTAATTGTTGATCTGTTTAAAAGTATCCTGTTTTGTGAGAACTGGTCCTTGTCGGTCACTTCAAGACAAGTATTTTTCTAATACTTACAATAATGTAATAGATTCACATCTGACTCCAACAATACTTTTTCAGAAAATGACATTTGAGTGGCCAATCGACAATATAAATCAACATTGATACATACCAAAATTTAGAAATGCGAGTGCGCTTCACTGCTGGAGAAGAATTCACAGGATGAAAGATGAATAAAACTAGGTGGCAGCTTATACCCAACACATTACAAGGCTGAATGGACCTCTTAGGCCTCTTTCACACATCAGTTTTTTGGTGTCAGTCGCAATCCGGCAGTTTTGGAAAAAACGGATCCGTTGCAGATTGTGAAAAACTGATGCGACGGATCCGTTTTTTCGCTGGATCCGACTTCCCTACCTGGTAATAATATTGGAGCATGCTCAGTTTAAAAAAATGGAATCCGTCACTGGATTCCGTCATTTGAAGGGCAGCGATAGATCTTGCGCCAATAGGCTTCATTATAGCCAACGACGGACGGCACTGGATCCGTCGCTGTCCGACTTTTCGACGGAGACAAAAAACATTACTTTGTCCGTCATCTCCGGCCGATGGACACAAAATTTTCGACGGATCCAGCGAACGACGGATGAAATGTGAGGCCGTCCGTCGCAATCCATCGCTAATACAAGTCTATGAGAAAAAAACGGCATCAGTTGCTTTATCCGTTTTTTTTCTAAAAACGACGGATTGCAACTGATGGAAATAAACTGACGTGTCAAAGAGGCCTTACCTAGGAAACCCCAGAGGAAGAGATCAGTTCAACCTAGAAAGGCGTTGGGAATAAAAGAGCTGAAAATAGGCAGTTAGCAAACAACAAGTGACTCCTGGAACTTCCCAAGAAATAACAAATTGCTGGACGATGAATTGAGTTCCAGAAGAACACGGAGGTGGTGGCTGGAATGAATCAAGTTCTAATATTATTTTCCTTTTTATCATAGCTCAAAGCAATAAACATATCTCTTTAAACAAAATTATGAAAAGTTGAAAACTAGAATATGTTAAATTAAGTTAGATTTTTATCAAATACTATTTTGTACGGAACACAGATGTTGAAGCCCCAAGTAGAGTAGTAGGTTATGTTTATATTCGGGCTAGATAGAGGAGAAATAGCACATATATCTGAGCACTGATCTTAAGTACACTCATATATGAATTCTCCCACATCATGAACATCTTTATTTTTGGAGGTTCCTTCTGATACAGCTGATACCAGCAGATGTTCTGTGTTCTGGTTACTTTAATCTCAACAAAGATAAATGTTAGACATTCTGGAATCCAAACTCGGGACTTGTGTACACGGCATGAATGTATGCACAGAAGGAGCCTAAAGCAGGGGCACACACAAGCTTTTTTTTATAGGGAGATTTTTTTAGGATAGATATATGATGTAGAAAATGTATGTAGAGACAAGAGAAAAACTAAACAGAGATAAAAGGTTGGCAGAGTTCATTGAGTTTCATGCAGTTCGTAAAAGACGGAGTCTGAAGCGCATCTGCGGTTAACTATGTGATGGGTAGGATTTTAATAGTCATGAAATAAAGTAAGAATTTTAAGGATTACTGAATTTGCTTTTTTATCTACAAGGACACTTTCCATATTACAAGTTTTCCACGCAATCAAGATATCCTATTTGGGTGAGCTAACGGTTTCCTTGTTTTTGCACAAAATCTAAGCAGATCCTTTTTAAATTTGATGCTATTAGTTATCAATACATAACAAAAAATATCTTGTCCTTAGAAGATTTTAAAATTAGGTAAATTCAACCTCAGATGAATAAAAACACATAACAAATTGCACCATGGCATTATTTATTTAAAGGGACTCTGTCACCAGGTTTTTCATACCACATTTGAGAGCAGGATAATGTAAGGACAAAGACCCTAATTCAAGTGATGTGTCACTTTCTGGGCTGCTCCCTGTCATTTTGATAAAATCACTGTTTTCTCTGCTGCAGATCTAGCAGTGCTCTAAATGCTGAGCTCTGTATAACCCCACCCACACTTCTGATTGGCAGCATTACAGTGTACATGGAAAGCCGCAAATCAGTGATGGGGCGGGGTTATACAGAGCTCATGAATATAGAGCACTACATGGCAGCAGGTTTACTAGTCCTCTAGTGATAATCTCCTGCTGATTAGTTTTGAAAAAAATACAGTTTTATCTAATCAACCCAGTAAGTGACACATTGCTGGCATCAACTTCTCTGTGTCTACATTATGCTTTTCTCAGATAAACGGGTAGAATCCTAATGACAGATGCCCTTAAACTAAAACTAGGTAAAAATGCAGAAGCAGTGTGGGAAAAATTGAGTACACCCTTACTGTTTCCATGGGAATTACGAGTGAGAGGTGCAGCTGATCAATCCTCATATTCTCCTGACTAATTTTTCATCAATTGTGATCATCTCTATGCAGAAGTTTGACCATGTCTATGCACAAGTTTCAGCAGTTTGCTGGTCTGGAGCATTCAAGTACAGTTGTGGCCAAAAGTATTGACACCCCTGCAATTCTGTCAGATAATACTCAGTTTCTTCCTGAAAATGATTGCAAATACAAATTCTTTGTTATTATTATCTTCATTGTCTTAAATGAAAAAACACAAAAAGATAATGAAGCAAAAAGCAAAACATTGATCATTTTACACATAACTCCAAAAATGGGCCAGACAAAAGTATTGGCACCCTCAGCCTAATACTTGGTTGCACTACCTTTAGCCAAAATAACTGCGACCAACCATCAATGAGTTTCTTACAATGCACTGCTGGAATTTTAGACCATTCTTCTTTGGCAAACTGCTCCAGGTCCCTGATATTTGAAGGGTGCCTTCTCCAAACTGCCATTTTTAGATCTCTCCACAGGTGTTCTATGGGATTCAGGTCTGGACTCATTGCTGGCCACCTTAGAAGTCTCCAGTGCTTTCTCTCAAACCATTTTTTAGTGCTTTTTGTAGTGTGTTTTGGGTCATTGTCCTGCTGGAAGACCCATGACCTCTGAGGGAGACCCAGCTTTCTCACACTGGACCCTACATTATGCTGCAAAATTTGTTGGTAGTCTTTAGACTTCATAATGCCATGCACACGGTCAAGCAGTCCAGTGCCAGAGGCAGCAAAGCAACCCCAAAACATCAGGGAACCTCCGCCATGTTTGACTGTAGGGACCGTGTTCTTTTCTTTGAATGCCTCTTTTTTTTCCTGTAAACACTATGTTGATGCCTTTGCCCAAAAAACTCTACTTTTGTCTCATCTGACCAGGGAAAATTCTTCCAAAACATTTTAGGCTTTTTCAGGTACGTTTTGACAAACTCCAGCCTGGCTTTTTTATGTCTCGGGGTAAGAAGTGGGGTCTTCCTGGGTCTCCTACCATACAGTCCCTTTTCATTCAGATGCCGACGGATAGTACGGGTTGACACTGTTGTACCCTCGGACTGCAGGGCAGCTTGAACTTGTTTGGATGTTATTCGAGGTTCTTTATCCAACATCCGCACAATGTTGTGTTGAAATCTCTTGTCAATTTTTCATTTCCGTCCACATCTAGGGAGGCTAGCCACAGTGCCATGGGCTTTAAACTTCTTGATGACACTGCGCACGGTAGACACAGGAACATTCCGGTCTTTGGAGATGGACTTGTAGCCTTGAGATTGTTCATGCTTCCTCACAATTTGGTTTCTCAAGTCCTCAGACGGTTCTTTGGTCTTCTTTCTTTTCTCCATGCTCAATGTGGTACACACAAGGACATAGGACAGAGGTTGAGTCAACTTTATTCCATGTCAACTGGCTGCAAGTGTGATTTAGTTATTGCCAACACCTGTTAGGTGCCACAGGTAAGTTACAGGTGCTGTTAATTACACAAATTAGAGAAGCATCACATGATTTTTTGAACAGTGCCAATACTTTTGTCCATCCTCTTTTTTATGTTTGGTGTGGAATAATATCCAATTTCGCTTTAGGACAATTCTTTTTGTGCTTTTTCATTTAAGACAAATTAAATGAAGATAATAATACCAAAGAATTTGTGTTTGCAATCATTTTCAGGAATAAACTGAGTATTATCTGACAGAATTTCAGAGGTGTCAATACTTTTGGCCACAACTGTATTTGTTAATACAATGCCAGAGATGAAAAACATCAGCAATGTTCTAAAAGTGGGTTGTGAATTCTCTTGATCTGACTTCTGAGTCGGGGCTCCCTCTGGTGGTTGCCGCGGCTAGTGGAGCTGGTTGTATTGACAGAAGTCTATCACCTGAAGACGATGATTGGAAGTCAGGGGTTACTGAATGGGAGGATTTAAGTGAGCAAGCTTCCTTCAGTTGCTGCTGGTGATTTGTTTGCCTTCCTGTGCATTGTGAAGTCTGCTTTTTCCCCTCCTTGGTCCTTCATCATTCAGATAAGTTATTTGTTTGCTGGAAACTTTTGCATTTGATAAAGTTTTTGCCTTTCTCTGCTTTCTGCTTTGCTGGGGGGTTTCAGCATTATTCCCTGCTGGGATTTGTGCTGGACCCCGCTCCTATGTCACAGCTTATGTCATTCTGTTCAGTATTGCTAATCCCCTGTTATATTAGTATCTTTTGCTTTGCTTCCAGTTCACACCAGAATGCTGATCTAGCGGGGGAGAAGTCGTGTGGCCTCAATGTTTTTGTATATCAGACATGTTTGATTTTTTAGGGTTTTTGCGTGATTGCAGACAGTATCTTTTCTGTCCTGTCCTATCTAGATAGTTTGGGCCCCATCATTTGCTCACTCTATTTTCTGCCTGCGTTTGTGCCTCATCTTGTCTCACTGACAATATAAGTTTAGGGGTCTGCAATCCGCTAAGTTGCCAACCTTTCTGGTTTCCTGGTTTCTTAGCTAATTTCCCGTAATCCTCCTCGGTGACCGAATCATAACAGTTTACATTAACTGATTTGCAACTTTAAAAATGACTGCTGATCAGAAAACATTTACTAATCAAGGACCAGGTTTGGCCGATATAAGATATGACCATCACATTTCAGGGCTATGTAGATAAGCCCCCATCCAACCTTCAAGAGAATAAAAATAAGTTTTATTATACTCACCTGCGTGGCGGCCCGGTACGATGGGGGTCGCATGTCCGGCCCCTCCCATCTTCTTGCGATGCCCCCCTCCTTCTTGCTTCATGAGGATGACGTGTCCCTGCGTCATCCATGCAGGCTCCCTGTCATCATGCTCCTGCACAGCAAATTACTGCAGTGTTCAGATGCCGGGAAAGGTCAGAGAGGCTCTGCGCCTGCGCACTGCAGCACTTAGTACTGCCCTCAACAGGGTAGATAAGTACACCTGTGCAGGAGCGTGATGCCGGGGAGCCATGAAGCAAGCAGGAGGACAGCATCGCAAGAAGAAGGGAGGCGCCAGACAAGAACGTGTGACACCCATCGGATCGGACCGCCTTGCAGGTGAGTATAGTAAAACTTATTTTACTTATCTTACATGTCAGATCGGATTCTTATCTACAGCATTGTAGAATGCTGCAGATAAGCCCTGAAAGGTGGTGCCCGTAACTCGCATCGGCCAAACCTGGTAACATAGTTATTAAGGTTGAAGGAAGACTTTAAGTCCATCTAGTTCAACCCATATCCTATCCTAACTTGCACTAACATGTTGATCCAGAGGAAGGCAAAAAAAACCCATGTGGCAAACAGTAAGCTTCACATTGGGGAAAAAAATTCCTTCCCGACTCCACATACGGCAATCAGACTAGCTCCCTGGATCAACGCAATATTAAGGTTTCCTTTAATAGACGATCATTCAGTGCCCACCTGTTAACATCATTCAGTGCACAAAGGCTGTCCTTCTTACATATCATGATGCGCTTCCAAGAACGTAATCTAATGATAAGCACAAACAATTATTTCTCCAGATGAATGACAGCCTCTTTAGACTGCAAGATTATCATGAAAAGATTGTTCCTATGAACATTTGTTCACTATAATCCTTCATTGTAAATAGATCTTTCAAGAATTTGAATTAGGAAAGGATTAAAAAGTTCATTTCTAAACAATTTGAATTCCACATCATCCTCCTTCACATCGTCCTCCTTCACATCAACCTCCTATGAACTACGACCTCCACTCCATCCTCTCTTGTAAGCTAAACTTGTCCCACCGACCTCCTTTATAAACTACAAACATCACACTGTCTTCCCTATGTTGTCACTATGGTTTCTATGCTGTTCTCTGTCATGGTCTTCACATTGTCCAGTTCCATGCTATTTTCTCTTAACTCTGTTCCCCTCCTTGTTGTCTCATCTCCACACTGCTCCTTTACTCTGTCCTCTCTCTGCACTCTAATCTCCACAGACAGCCCTCTCCACTTTCATACCCTACACTGTCCCTTCTATGATTATACATTTACAGAAGTATCAAAAAAATATAATAAAACTCGATAATGATTTATACACCAAATGGACACATCACCATTATATACCATGGCCAAAAAAAGCATCATCCACTGATGTCAATAAAAAGTATAATTATAGTGAAAAATCAATAATATACAGTATATCATATTGGTGGAGCACCCCCAGGGTCTTGCCAGGTCAGCGGGGTACTCTGAGCCGGGCCCGGTGGATTTCAATAGGAGTTGTCACGGTAGCCGTGACCCGCTCCGTGGCCCTTGGCATCCATTGTAAAAGGGGGAAATGTTGAGTGTGCGAATGCAGATTAAAGTTTATGAATGAATGATTTGTGACGCCACCTGTGGTGTTCAGCAATGAAGATGTTAAGCCGACGCTGCAGACAGATCCTCTGAGACAGATGGTGTGGTGCAGCAATGATGGTGTGGCCCTCCACAGGTAGGGCTGTAGTCCCAGGGCAGTGTAGGTGAAGAGATAGGGAGGAGACGTAGATGGTGCGGTGTCAGGCACAGCGATGTAGCAGTGCTGAGTGTGTTGGCGCAGGAATAAGTGGAGGACACCAGGGCATGTAGTTCCAAAGCTTTACTCACAGTCTGTTGAGCATACAGGTGCCCGCATCCATGCCGTGTCCTCCCGCTCAGGGACTCAGCCAACCTCCAGGCAAGATGAAGTACACCGTTCCAACACTCCGCCAACATAAGTGCCTTTTCTGAACGTCTCCCTTTTGCGCCTATAGTAAAGCACTCTCAGTACTGAGTTACACTGGAGTTCCTCCTGTCAGATGTTCCTATAAACTCTACTTGTGCGGCAGACAGCTGTAGCCTGCTTCGGGGACTCCTTGCTACAAAGTTCTGGCTCACTATCGTTGCTGTTGTGCCCCCAGTCTTGTGTGGGAATAAAGTGGTGACAACTTCTATTCCTCCGGTGTCTGTCGCAGGACCATTAGTATCCATACAACCTCGGGGACCGGACCCCGGCCTTGCGCTGTGAACTTGGTAAGGGTTCTGCTCTAACCCTGATCCTTAGTCCTCCTCTCCTCACGTTCCGTACTAATTCTTCCTTCTTATGGAGAGAGTCAGGCTTCCCATCAATGTCTCTTTCCTGTGCCAGTGGACCCAGGTTACTGAGGTCGGCTGCAGCACTTCCTTCATCCATCCCACTCAGGGGACCTTCACTCTTCCACTGACTCTGTCAGACTGACTAAATCCTAAACTCTTCCCACTCTTTTGGTGCAGACTAAACTCCACCTGCCTCCCAGCATGCTTCGTGTTCCAAGCAGGGAGCCACCAAAGGGTGCTTTGCTACACTACTATGTTGTGTGGGGTCCAGGTGTTGGAGTGTGGTCAGGAGTCTCCACCTTACCTGAATGGTGGTGTACCACACCTCAGGAGGAGGTGCAGTACCTCTGTGGCAACTGAACCCTCAGGGGCGCCACATAGGCCACAGGCATGTGACACAGTATACAGCCCTTAGGATGTAAAGTGTTTAAAGTCCATATCCATCTGGACTCAAGTTGGACCAGTCTCTGACTTATCTTTCCCCACGGATGTTAATATCAATCTGATCAATGTCTCTGACTCTGAGAAGGGTACTATTGCATTGGTGGTGAATTTTAAAGTGACATGTCAATGTTTTAAGTGTGGATGTGTCCATCTGGTCCATTGCTGCTGTGATATCATTAACGTGTTCTCTCACATGAACCTTCAGCTGCCGTGTGGTAAGGCCGATGTAAATCATGTCACAAGTGCACGTAGTGAAATAAATGACAGATTTAGATGTTCAAGAAATACACTTTTTGATTTTATAAATTTTCAACCTACTGGAATCATAGAAAGTGTGACTATGTTCTAAGTTGAGGCATGCGATGCATTGACCACATGAAACACATCAACATTTAGGGCTATAATTGTCAAGAAAACTACAGTAGTGACTACGAACTAAATAACCTCTCAAATTTCTGCAACATCAAATGGTAAAGCTGGGGTTACCTGGCAAAAATGTGGAAATAATTGGGTCAATTTTTAATGTCGGCCAAGCTTTTACAAAGCATCTCCTCATGTGGGAGAATTGAGTCATAGTTCATAATGAACCTCACTTGTTCAGTAGATTTAATATCTTCATGATTGTACAACAGGTTTTGAACCATCAAATGTTTAGCCCTATGATACGCTCTCTTTACCATACACCTACTATATAGCATTATTCATAAAACCTATTTTTAATGTCACTTGCCTGCTTCTTAAAGTCATAGACACTAGGGCAGATCCTGTGGAAATTGCCCGATGGGAACCTACTGTATCATCAATCTGGGGTTGGAGCAGGAGGCGTGCAATAGCATGTTGCCGGAAGTACCTTTTGTAAAGATACCAGTCTGTAACACATTATTAACATCTCTTTTTAATGTAACATCTAAGAAGTCTATGTTATAATGGTCACATTGATAAGTAATGTGAATATTATGATCATAATTATTCAAAGACCTCATGTCATCAATGTACAGCACCCATCTACGACTGCTGATCTGAAAGGAAGAGGTCCCTCTCCCACAGCCCCAGGGACAGGTTGGCATATGCTGAGGTGAAGGATGCCCCCATGGCTGTTACCTTGAGCTGTAAGAGGAAGGACCCTTTAAAAATAAAAACATTACGAGTAAAGGCCCCGTTGCACATAACGATGTCCCAGCGATCACACCAACGATCCGACATGATGGGATCGCTGGGAGATCGTTAGGCTGATCGCTGGTGAGCTGTCACATGACAGTCCCTCCAGCGATCATGACCAGCGACGCTGGACGCTGGTTTCTAATGTAAACAACGGGTATCCATGAGCCGAGGCTCCTGGATACCCGCTGTTTACCTTGGAAACCGGCATACACGCTGGTTTCCAAGGTAAACATCGGGTATCTAAGAGCCGTGCGACTCCTGGATACCCGATGTTTACCTTGGAAACCAGCGTGTACGCCGGTTTCCAAGGTGAACAGCGGGTATCCAGGAGCCGCGGCTCCAGGATACCCGATGTTTACATTAGAAACCAGCATCCAGCGTCGCTGATCGCTGGTCTCTCGCTGCCACACGCAGTGATGCATGCTGGCCAGCGCGAGAACAGTGATCGAAAAATGGCCCAGGACGATGGAGCATGATCAGCGATAACCGGCAGGGGGGCCGGTCGCTGATCCCCGTCACACACAGCGATCTCGCTGGAGAGATCGCTGATGCGTCACAAAATCAGCGATTCGCTAGCGAGATCGCTGTGTGTGATGGGGCCTTAAGTGTGAATTCAAGCAACTCCAGTATCAAAGAGATGATACTGGATGTTAGATTAGACATATTCAAGAAAAAATGTGGTTGCTGACAAGCCATCAGAATGCTTTATATTGGTATACATGAACTCAATTTCCCTTGTAACCAATAATGTGTCAGTACCAATGTGGAGAACATCAACCTTCTTTAAGAGTTCATCCATATCTAACAAAAAGAATGGAAGGCATTCAACCAGAGGATGAAGTTTAGAGTCTATCCAACGGTTTACATGCCTCAAGTAGCTACCCCCTCGATATGATAGGATAATGTGTAATGAACCTTTGGGAGAAGATATAATGTTGCACTGGGTAATCAGCTCAGTTCTCAATGGATTAACACAAGGATGTCCAAAAAAATTACAAAAATGACACTTCAAAGTCAAATATAATCACACCTTTTGGTACCAAGTAATACCAAAAATCATGAAGACATCCATAGAAAAATATTAAAATAATGAAACTTTTTTGATAATGAATTAAAAAATATATAAAATACAGCAGAGTGCCTCACAGGAGAGAACCACAGTAGTAAATAAACAAGTAAACTAAACTTTCTAGGGAACCATAGGTCACTATAAAGTAAAGTGAGAGTGCAGAGGACTATGAGGGATGGGGTCAGTAGAAATTCAAAAAGGTGCAAATACATAAATGGGGGGAGAAATGGACATAGATGTCATAGTGGGAGCATAAAATATAACAGACAAATGGTGCCATAGTACAATACCTCAAACAAATGGGACCGTGGACTTCCGAAGAAGCCAGCAGCGAAATGCGCGTCGGGGTAAATGGAGTCCATGGTCCCATTTATTTGAGATATTGTACTATGGCACCATTTTTCTGATATATTTTATGCTCCCACTATGACAGAGTTGATGCTTTTGGCTGTGGATATTGACATCTATTGTATACATTCAATGGCTGTGTTATGACTAGGTTTGAGGTTTCTATGGCCATTATTTGGGATTATTTATAGTGAGGAGTTTTAGGATTTGCTCCATTTCTCCCCCCATTTATGTATTTGTACCTTTTTGAATTCCTACTGACCTAGTTGGCACATGATCACATGAATGCAAATCACATACTTGCAGTCACGAGTAGGATGAACGGACCCATGGAAGTTTGTGTTCTGGTACTCAACCCGAGCTTTATTCCAAAGTTCGGTTCAGATACTGGAATTGTACACAAACTTGAACCAGAACCCGAACCCCATTGAAAACACTGGGGACCCTAACTTGTGATGTGGAAAATATATTTTCTCTCTCCGCCTCCTTCCTTCCTTCTCACTCCTTCCCTCCCTATCTCCTTCTCCTGCCGGACTTCCCCCGGAACTCCGAACATTACAAAGGACCTCTGGGAGAAGTCCGTGTTCGGAGTTTAGCACGGAGCACTAGCTGTCCATTATGAACCCGGGATTCGCACGTCTCTAGTCATGACCCCACTGATCCTGAGAATCCTCTCAGTGCACAATGCACGCAATGTGAGGATTCGTAAGTCTGCAGTCATATAGGCTGACTGCAAACTTGTACCCTAAGGCTGAACAACCCCTTTAATAAGAATTAGGCTAGTTTCACACTTGCTTTTTTTTGCAGCGCGTTTTTCCCGCAAAAAAACGCATTGAAAAAACACATACAAAAGCATACAACTGCTGCGTTTTTTTCAAGCATTTTTATGAGCATGCATGAAAAAAACGCAGCGTTTTTATGCGTTTGTATGCGTTTTTAGTGCGTTTTTACCGCAGCCCTAACTCTAACCCTGACCCTAACCCTAACCCTAACCCTGACCCTAACCCTTAACCAAACCATACTTAACCCTAACCCAAACCCTAACTAACCTTAACCCTAACCCTAACCCTAACCCTGACCCTAACCCTTAACCAAACCATACTTAACCCTAACCCTGACCCTAACCCTAACCCTAACCCTGACCCTAACCCTTAACCAAACCATACTTAACCCTAACCCTGACCCTAACCCCAACCCTAACCCTGACCCTGACCCTAACCCTAACCCTAAACCTCCTTAACTAACCCTAACTCTAACCCAAACCCCTAAATTCCATGGTTAACAAAAAAAAACACATGTGCAAAAAAACGCATACATAAGCATGCCAATGCGCACATATGCGCACCCATAGACTTATATTGGGTGTCTTGCTGTAAAAAAACGCATTGCGCGCGCATGCGTTTTTTTGAGGCAAATCGGACGCACAAAAAATGCAACAGGTTGCATTTTGTGCGCCCGAGCGCATACCGCAAAAAAACACATGCGCGGTAAAACGCGTACAAACGCATGTGTATGCGCACATAAGCGCATCCCATGCAAAGTATAGGAAAAAAAAACGCATGCGCTATTTAGCGCTAAATTACCGCAAAAAAAAACGCAAATGTGAAACCAGCCTTACAAAAGTTTTTACTTACCAAGAAGTCAATGCAAAAAGAACAGATTGCCATAACAGTAAGAACAGAATGATTTCAAATTGCAAATAGATTCTCAGCTATTAATGCAAAATATCCTCCATAAGGGATATCCTACAGCACTGCCGTAGATTGCATGTAAAAGTATCACAGTTCAGAAGCCTCCTTGTTCATGCTGCGCTTTCCGTACTCAGCTCTCCTATTCTTCACTTTATCTACATCACATGAGAGAAGGAGCCATTGTACTTATAATTAATACACCTTTTCAGTCTGTGCGCTCCGAGACGCCGACAATGCAGGTAGTCATCGGGAATCAGCTGTTCTCACTATTCTCTTAAACTTCGTATTGGAGCCATTTCATTTGGTTAAGTTTTACCAGCTGTACATTTATGCTCTATAAATAAAAAGTCCCCAAGAAACAAAAGAATGACAAATTGTGTTAAGATCCCCACATGGTGGCTCTGTGAAGTCTGAAATGAAAACCTCTGTTCTTGTCTGTCTTTAGGAAGATACAATTCATTAATATTTAAAGCAGATGATCCAGAGTAAGGAATGTATTTAATTAAATCCAAAGATGTGCTGGAGGAAAGAAATATTTATTACTGCTTTGAAATATAGGAAAACTAATTCATTGAGTTATATAAATAGGCAGAATATGTTATCTTCAGTTGACTTACAGTCATGAATTTTATAGACACAACTATACCCCATGACTTGGATGCCAATATTTTGGGAAAATAATATTTTAACTCTTTCTTTTAAAAGATACTGGAGCTCGTCCATCAAAATAACAAATTACAAAGATAATAAGTTTATGGGATCAGAACATTGATGGCCTATTGATAGTACAGAGGGACTGAGGGTCTGACTTTCGGCAATCTAACGATCACCTGCTTATAAGAACCATGATGCTCATGCTGCAGAAACTTTAATGTTTATATCTCTGGTTAAAGTCTAAGATCAAACTCACATCTGTGGAACACAGTTCAGGTTCAGACACAGGGATGGGTTCAAAACAGGCCTTAAAAGGCCTAGGGTGATGATGTCATGGAGGTACACTGGAACACTTGCAAAACCCGATGTGGAGCACAGCAGAGAGCATTGACCCGAAAGGAAGGAAGCGGAACCATATCAAGCCATGTAATACCGAACTAATCATCTTTCCTCCATTTCACTCAACCCCTCTACCACATCTATCACAATAAATTATATTACTTTTTCCCTGTATTACATGTTCGATGCCTTACAGCAACCCTTCACTCTATCCTGCCCTTCAAACTATAGTCCTTATCACCTCCTGCAGCCTCCAACCCAAAAATATTTCCACATTTTATCTTTTCCTTAACCCTAAATCTACTAAAAGTTTAGTATGTCGTCATCATCTCTCGCCTCAACTATTGTAATATCTTCCTCTGTGGCCTCCAGACTAACATTCTCATATCCCTCCAGTCTATCCTTATCTCATCTGCCCAATTAATCCACCTCTCCCCTCGCTACTTCTCCACCTCTGCTCTTTGCCTATACCCAAGAAATAGAGTTTAAACTACTAACAATGATTTATTAAGCCATCCATAATTTGTATCCCCCATCCATTCCCAGAATAATGTCCCAATACCTTCCCAAACGTAATCTCTGTAGATCACAAGAGCTCTTTCTCTTCTCTACTCTTGTACGTTCTTCACTAAATTGGTTCCAAGAATCTTTGTCATCATCGCCATTCATCTGGAATTTAGAGCCTAATATGTCCAATTATCTCCAACAGACAGACATAATCTGAAAACTCATCTCATCAGGAAAGATGGAACTGCTGCAAATCTCCAACTTACTGTCTCCTTCCCCAATACTCTGTAGATTGTACACACATGGACAAAATTGATGGTGGCCTTCTGTTAACATTAGAAAAATCTACACTGAAATAACATGAAATTCACAAAGCAATTCTCAATTTAAATTTAATGAATATCAACTAATGAAATTCAGACATTGCTTTTGAATTGTGGTTCAGCAGAAAAATGTAAAAAAAAATACACAAGCTAATGAAAATGGTCTAGACAAAAATGATGGTACCTCAAAAAGATTGAACATAATTTGTTAATTTCAGCTGCCTAGTTGAGCGAAACAGGTCGGCCAGATTCATACATCGCCGACTTATGCCAAAGTCGGGTTTCGCCAACCGAAACCCGACCATAGCGTGAAGTCTGCCATGCGGTTGGCAAAACGAGCACCAAAGTCGGATTTCAGAGAATTCTTGCAGGTGCCTTTTTTCAGCCAACGAGCAAGGACGTACACTGTGGGCAACGAGATGATATGTGCAGCGTCCACCACCATCGTAGAGAAGGGCATTGCAGTGATTGGCTTGCTTTGGGGGGCGTCATAGTGTCTATAAAAGCCCTGACCGCCAACCTCCATTTTACTTCTGCCGATCTTAACAGTAGGGATAGGTTGCTATTTATCACTAGGGAGAGCGTTAGGGCTGTAAAGATATAAGAAGTTCCTATGTGCTTGTGCTGATAGCAATTGTGCTGTACAGTTAGTGTGCAGTGACAGGGGAGGATATTCCTGTGTGCAGCAGCGCTGGTTATTAGGCTGCCTGATAGCTGTATTGCTGTGTGTACACTGCTGTGCAGACTGTTTTTTACACAGCACTAATACTTTTATTCTTTTTTTCTGCACAGTTACCGGCCGTTCATTTTTTCCCACACCGTATAGAGCTGTACGCTCCTCACACACTACCGGTCAGTATCACAGACAAATACATGCTGACTATCTGTGTGTGACTCCGGAAATAAATACAGAGATTTAAATTTTCCCCTACACCGTATACAGCTGTACGCTCCTCATACAGTACCGTATATCTGCTGTTTGTATTATGGTCAAATCCATACTGAGTGAGCGTCTGTGTGTGACTCAGGAAATAAATACAGAGATTTAAATTTTTCCCTACACCGTATACAGCTGTATGCTCCTCATACAGCACCATATGCCTACTGAGCCAGATTCTGACCCTGATGAAAGTCAGGTACCCCTTCCCGCATACTATACCACCTTACACGGTGACACAGAGGAAGGTGCAGATGAAATTGAAGAGAAGGTGATGGATGACCCAGTTGTTGACCCAGATTGGCATCCATTGGGGGAAGAGGGTGTCGCTGGCAATAGCTCAGAAGAGGAGGAGGATCCGTAGCAGGCATCAACATCACAGCTGCGGTTATCTGGCAGGCCCGTAGCAGTCCAAAAACGTGTTAAAAAGCAAAAAGAGTTGCAGGACAGCTTGGCCAGATGGTCAAATTAGCACAGTGTGCAAGCCCTGAAAATATTTACCATATTAGGAAGAGTGCAGTGTTGCACTTTTTTGACCAAAATCGTATTGATGAGGCAAAGGTTATCTGTAAGAAGTGCGGAAGGACATTTAGCAGAGGGAAAAATCTCCGAAATTTGAATACCAGTTGCATGCTTAGACATGTACTGTAAACACCATGCACTTGCAAGAGTGGACGGACTACAAAACCTCAGGTAGCACACGTTCACCTGCTCTGACTGAAGGTAGCCAGCAACGCTACATCGCTTCCCCCACTGTAAGCCCACCGGTTAGCACACCACCAGCAAGAAATGTTGAGGTGTCATCATAAGGCCATAGCAGTCAGGGAATCACAATGTTTTTCCAATGAAAGACTGCATCTAGGCCATCACCACCACCACCACCACCATCACCATCACCAACCCCATCTCAGTCCGCCATGTCCACCGCTAGTTCCACCATATGCAAGAAAGTACTCATCCTCTCATCCGCGTACACTGGTTTTGAACGCCTATATTGCCAAACTGATCTCATTAGAGATGATGCCCTTCCGTTTGGTTGAAAGCGCAGAGTTCCGAGAGCTCATGGCCTACACTGTCCCACGCTATGACCTACCCAGTCGGCACTTCTTTTCAAGAAAAGCCATCCCTGCCCTCCACCTGCATGTGAAAGACCGCATTGTCCATGCACTCAAACAATCAGTGAGTGGAAAAGTGCACCTCACAACAGATGCATGGGCCAGTAGGCATGGCCAGGGCTGTTATGTGTCCATCACTGCGCACTGGGTGAATGTGGTGGATGCAGGGTCCACAGGGGACAGTGGTGGTGGGACAGTGCTGCCTAGTCCATGGTATAGGCAACATTTGGCTGTAGGCCAACACCAGAAGCGAAAGCTCATCGACAGAGCGCACTTGCACGAGCACTCCATAAGATGCGAAGACTGTGCTCGCACATCCGTCACTCGCCCATAGACTCCAGTTATATGCAGAGGCTGCAGCGATCGTTCCACCTCCCCAAGCACCGCCTAATCATAGACATTGCAACAAGGTGGAACTCCACCATGCACATGGTTGAGAGGCTGTGCGAACAGAGGCAGGCTGTAATGCATTTGTGGGAGGATACACGGGCAGGCAGTTTGAGGGCAGACATCGAGTTGTCAGGTGTGCAGTGGTCAAAGCTGAAAGACCTCTGTAAAGTCCTTCAGTGTTTTGAGGAATTCACACGGCTGGTAAGCGCAGATGACGCAATCATAAGCATGAGCATCCCACTTATGCGTCTGCTCATGCAAACTTTGACGCACATTAAGGATCAGGCGTCTTCAGTGGAGGAGGAGGAGGAGGGAAGCCTTGATGACAGTCAGGCATTGTCTGCTCAGGGAACTCTCCTGGAAGAGGTGGAGGAATAAGAAGAAGAGGAGGAGTTTGAGGGGGATGATTATTTTGGGGAGGAGGATGCTTCTCAGGGGGCAAGAGAAAATGTTGGCTTGCCAAGGTCAGGTACAGGGTTTATGCATGACTGGAGGGATGTGGATTTGGCAGAAAGTGCTCCTCCACCCACCACTGGCAGTGCATAATTGACATTGGCCCACATGTGTGATTATCTCTTGCGAATACTAAAAAGGGACTCCCGCATTGCCAAAATTATGAAGGATGACAACAACTGGTTGGTCAGCATCCTTGATCCACGCTATAAAGGCATATTACAGAACATCATGCCACAGGAGAACCTAGAGCTAATATTGGTGAACAAACAAGCAACTCTGATAAACCGTTTGTTAGAGGCATTCCCAGCACACAGCAGCGGTGCAGGTTCTACCACGAGCCCATACTGGGCAACATGGAAGAGGTGTTCGTGGTGCACACAGCCGAAGTGGCGTTGGAGACAAGGGTTTCATGACCATGTTGTGGACTGATTTCTCGAGTACCGCTCAACTGGTATTACTGAATCAATTGCAACAGACAAGAGACAGCAGTTGTCAACTATGGTTCAAAATTACCTCTCCTCCCCTATCGATGTTCTCCCTCACAGTTCTTTTCCCTTTGACTGCTGGGCCTGTAAACTGGACACCTGGCCTGAATTGGCACAATATGCCATACAGAAGCTTGCTTGCCCTGCTGGTAGTGTGCTATCAGAAAGAGTCTTCAGTGCTGCTGGATCAATCCTGACAGAAAGAAGGACCCGGCTGTCGACCCAAAATGTAGGTGATCTCACCTTCATTAAAATGAACCATGCCTGGGTTTCAAAGGATTTTGCATCACCTTCCCCTGATGACGCATAGGTTGCCAGCAAAATGTCTCGCTTTGTCCTCCTCTTCCTCCGACTTCTCCAATTCCTCCATTTGCAGCTGCTGAACGTCCAGCCTACACCTCAACATATGCCAGTTTTTCCACCTCCCTAACTGGACTGTACCCCCACAAGTTTAGCCAAATAACCCCCAGTTTTCAATGCAATACTATTGTTATAAAGTAAATTAAGGTTGACAACCTTAAGTAATAAGAATTGGCACTGTAGGTGTGTTTACTGTCCTTCACTCACTGCCGACTTTTATTCCCCATTGACTTGCATTGGGGTCGGGTTTCGGTCGGAACTCCGACTTTTGCCGATAGTCGGCCGATTTAGTTCGACTCGACTTTTGGTAAAGTCGGTTGGTCCGAAACCCGACTCGACCCTCCCGGAGGCAAAGTCGCTCATCTCTACTCCCTAGACTTCTAAGGTGATACTCCTGTGAAAGCTGATGCACTGCTGTGTAAAGCGATCAGTCTATTAAATACACTAAAAAGTGAAAAAATATAAATATAAAATAAATTAATCCAATCGATAAACGGCATAATGAGAAAAAAAATCAAAAAGCCGCTTTTTTGGCCTTTGTAACATTGCAATAAAATGCAATAAGAGATGATCAACACATTCTATTCACCCAACTATGGTATCAGTAATAACATCGGCTCAGGGGCAAAATATAAGCTTCCACCCAGCCACATATTGTGAAAATAAAAACCGTTGCAGGACTAGGAAAAAGGCAACAAAAGGAAAAAAAAATGGCTATGTGGATGGAAAAATAACATTATATCTGAAGGGGTTAAAGAAGTCACAGAAGTCATTGGAGAGGCAATAGCGAAATGCAAAATCCAAGAAAGGGACGAAAGACCCATTGGAGCAATGACCATGATAATTTCATTCCATTTTTTGAGCACAATGGATTTCCCTCATGTTAGTATCCTCTATATCAGTGGTCCCCGACTTTTCTGACCTAGAGTCACATTCAGCTCTGAGAGAGGGTCGCGAGCCACATCCAGCTACTGCCCCCCTCACAGTAGTGGCATCCAAAGCCCCCATTACGGGTGTAATGATAACCAAAGCTTTTCCACAGAAATCACTCTAAAGCAGTATACCTAGATCCAGAGGTCTCCTCAATTCCCCCATTCAGTATTCTTCCATCCAGCACTCCCAACACAAAAGTTTCATCCAGCTTCAGGCACCTCCTCTCACAGGTAGTATCATCCTCCAGCATACCATACCTAAAACATCTCTAAACCCCTAAGACCAGTAAATGTGCATCCAGATCTGCTCTTCTGTGCAGGGCTACTCATGTAAATCACTATTTTGAGATGTACTCTTCATACCTGTTTGCTAGACCTGGAGCTAATGCACCAAGTTGGCAGACAGCCGTGAGCCACAATTCATGGGACTGCGAGCCACATGTGGCTTCTGAGCTACAGGTTGGGGACCCTGCTCTATATAATCACACAATGTTCAGTGCATTCATATGTAATTGTTCCTTTAAAAGCAAGTCAACCATTGTGGATATTTTGTTTTCAATTAAATACATATATTTTTGGCTAAAAAATATGTTATTATCATAAAAATAACTTTTACAATTGGGTTTCTATATAAAAAATGTAAACCTCTGTGATGCACTGCCTAGTGCTGGCTGCAGAATGACTTAACTGAGAAACAGCGATTAGCAGATTGCCTGTATGTAGCAGAAATGCTCACTTACTATGAGCGCCGACCACCATAGAGGTCTTCTGGAGACCTCAGGTTGTCATGCCAACCCATCAGCAACCCGCGATCACGTGACTGGGTCACTTATTGGTGGGATTTCCGGCATGCTTGCCGGAAGCGCGAGTTAAATGCCAATGTCAGAGATTGACAGCAGCATTTAACAGGTTAACAGCCATGGGCAGATTGCGATTCCACCCATGGCTGTTAGAGGCACATAGCTGTTCAAAACAGCTGACATGTCCCGGGAAAGATGTGGGCTCAGCACTGGAGCCCACATCAAAGGGAGGAATTCCCACTTGGGTGTACTATTACACCCAACGCCGGAAAGGGGTAAAGGCAACCTGTCAAGTGAAAAAAATGCTATTAACCTGCAGATATAGGGATAATCCGCAGGCTAATAGCATTCTTAACCTGGCCGGCTGTGCCACTTAACCGCCACCGCCGGGAAGAAATTAACTTTATTCCTCCTTTACCATTCAGGTTTCAGTAACAGGGGCAGCACTGGTGTGGTTTCAATCGCTACTCTGTGTCTAGAGAGTGTCAGCTGTAACTATGCCTCCTGCATTGACTGACAGCCAGTTCAGCATTAGGTGGGCTGTCAGTCAGTGCCAGAGGGATATTACAGCTGCTGCCCTATAAACACAGAGTGTTGACTGATGCCACGTCAATGCCATCCTTGAAACCCAAATACGTAAGGAGTAAAGTTCATTTCCTCTCAGAAGCAGGGGTCTCAGAGCTGGTGCCAGGCAGGTTCAGCACACTTTCAACCTACAAGTTAACACCTTATTGGCAGGTTAATAGCATTTTTTCATGTACATCAAGAACTCACCAGCGTCTGGGTTGTGAAGGCATGACACCATTTCCCTTATTACATCTCCATGAGCAATATAATACAACTGTTATCTTGGTCACATGTGCTTGAACATTCCCGTGGGCCATTACAACCTGCCCTAAGAGTTATTATTTATTTATGCATGAACCAAACAAAAGGCAGCCAACATGGAAAATTGAAAATCACGATCCAAAAGGAGGAAAAAATGAGGAATGAACTCAATGTAAGAAAGGAGGTCAGGAAACTTTATTTAAACTGGATATTGGTGAAAGAGTGAAGTGTCAAAAGGGGCCAAAAATACCTAAAAGCCTAGGGGCCCAGCCATGAGCTGATACGTCCCTGAACCGGCACGCAGTGTTTAATAGATACAAATCTACGCTACATGATAAATGATGTTCAGCTTTCTCTTTTTTTGGAAAGGGACTTTTATGACAATATTAGATGACTCCTTGACATACAGAAACCATCTCTATTTACTTCCAACTTTTGATCTATGATGTTTCACACGCTGTAACCTTTGTTGTAATTTTAATTGGCTCTTTTGCTTCAGAAATGATAAATTTGCGTGCACATACAATTAGATGATGCATACGTTTTCTAAATATTTATGTGCCATTTATGAAAAAAAAGTACTTAGTATAAATTGCTATTAGTCCTCACTGCCAAAAAAGTCAGAGTTAATTACTACACCTAATTTAATATAGAACAGAATAAACATTTGTAGGTGCGATGTGTGAGTGGGGACTGAGAGCCACAGTGCATCTCTGTGTGGCATCAATCAGGATCTGTCCTTGCAAGCAAACATTAAGAGCTGTAGGACTAAATGGATGGGCATAATAAGCCTGTGTGCCGAGCAAACAAAGCATAAAGCAGACGCCATGCTCCAAAACCTTTCATATATGGAACCATTGTGGAGCTGGTAAAAATATAGAAACTATTTCTTATGTCAAGTAGCTAAAAAGGGAAATAATTCAGATTTTGGCACATTATTGTCTTTGGTTAATCATGGAGTTGGTTTGATATTGTTCTTCAGATTCTAAGTTTCAGCTCACCTGGTGAGGTGACTCCTCTAAGCCTCAGGTTCGGGTGGGTACGCTGACCCAGGGCATTGTTTCAGCAAGCATGAAGGCACCGGAGAAGTGAAGACTTGGCACCATCAGGAATATTGGGAGCAGCAGGACGGATGAAGTGGAAGTCAGCAGGGAAGGAAACAAGTTAAAGCAAGGTGTGCACAGAAGGTTGAGGACTCCAAACAAAAGTCTTCTCAATCCTAAAACACAAGTGTGTGTCCGAATTGGCATTGAGTGAGATTAGCAATCATTGAGGCAAACCGGGCAACTTGTAAAACCCGATGTGGAGTACAACAGAGGGCAGCGGACCGAGATGAAGGAAGCAGAGTCCAGTATACCCAAGACAAGTGTGTAAGACTTGATAACTATTATGGGGAACAGTCAATGTGGGGTCCAACTTATACAAAACCTGCAAGAAAGCAAAGGTCTAGCTGCCCTAATTCTCCCAACCTAATATAAAACCACTGTTAGTGCACATACAGGTTTAATATTAACAGAAACTACCCAATTCTCATACTTTGCTGTTTGTCATTCACTCGTTTTGAGTATTACATTCTTCTTCACTTGAAATCTTCCTTCACTATAGGTGCTAGATCTATCTTTAAAAGATCTTTCTCCAGCGTAGAAAAGTAAAACTTCACAATAATAAACAGAGAACAATTCTTTCAATTTCTATCTTAAGCCAGGGCAGCTCCAAGCATGGATCTCTTTCCCTACCAAGTGTCAGATATACTGTGAGCTGACTATTTCAATGTCTACACCTGGATTTATCTTTCACTCACTTCCTACCCTTGTGCAACAGTCTACCTGCTCTAAACTGAAAATCTGCCTCTCTGTTATGCCTGCTATGTTATGGCATGCAGTTTGATAAGCAGGAGAGCAGAAGCAGACACAAATACCCACCACCATTTCCTGTACAGCGATAAAGACCTGCCACAAAATTTTTGGCACAACATGGAATTGCACAAAAATCATTGTGCTTTTTGGCATTTTTTGGCACCAGTTTAAATTAGTTCCATCAAAATGGGCAGAGTTGTGGAACAGCCAGGTTTGGATGGGGCATGGCCACACCTGCCTGTCCAGTTCATCAAAAATAACAGAATTTTGTATGTTACGACTGGAGTAGCATTTCTGGCATGACACACAGAGGTGTACACTACTTTTTATATAAGACAAATTGTCTATTTATCTGGTAATCTACCAAATATTACAGAAACCATTTAAGTACTAAGTTTTAGAACAAGAGAAGTGTTTGGAGAAAGGAAGGTAGTTACAGTACAAGAAACAGAGTAAAAATCTAAATGTAGACCATTTCCAATGTAAGACTTCGGGCCTTTAGTTATTTGTTGTGTCCAAGATTAAAAATTTAGCAAAATCAATTATATTAATAAATAACTTTAATTTTGCAAAATATTGACAGCGTTACCACTAGAGATCTAGAGATGAGCGAACATTTCAATATTCGGTTCAGCTCACGATCTCTAAATTTGCAATATTCACCGATTTAATCACCAAACATAGCCGAACATACACAGCACAAAAGCCAGTGTTTTCCATGCTGTGTGACAGCGTGTGAAACACCGGAATAACACTTTTGATTGGCAGTGAAATCATCCCCGCCGGTCAGAGAACCATGGTTCCCATGCTGTCAGAAGACAGCATGATCGCTCAGCTGTGATCGGAAGTATAAAGTTTAAAGTGTTGTCAGGCTATCAGCTGATGGGACTACAGCTCCCATCATCCGACACTTGCTGCCGCTAATAACAGTGAGAGCAGAAGTATTGAATGGGAGAATTCATCTGCCGCTCTTGCACTATAAATAAATAATTAAAAAAACCTGAATGGGTTCCCCTGTATTTTTGATAACCAACCAGGCAAAACAGATAGCTGGGGTCTGCAACCCTCAGTTGTCAGCTTTAGCAAGTCTGGTTATCAAGAATAGAGGGATCCCCATGCCATATTTTTTAATTGGTCCCCCCCATTTTTGACAACCAGCCTTGCTAAAGCAGAGACAGCTGGGGCTGGTATTCTCAGGTTGGTAAGGGGCCATGGATATAGGGCACCTCAGCTTAAATATAGCAGCCTGCAGCTGCCCAGAAAAGGAGCAGATGCACCGATTCTGGCACTTTGCCTCTCTCTTCCCATTTGCCCTGTAGCGATGGCAAGTAGGGTTCATATTGGTGGGGTTGATGTCACCTTAGTAGTGGCATCAAGCCCATGGATTACTAACAAACATGGTTTGTTAGACATCAAGCCAATGGATTACTAACAAACACAGTTCTAGTCACCTAACATCTAATTCCACCGAAGCCCTCATTCTCCTGTAAT
This sequence comes from Dendrobates tinctorius, assembly GCF_039654945.1. Taxonomy (NCBI): domain Eukaryota; kingdom Metazoa; phylum Chordata; class Amphibia; order Anura; family Dendrobatidae; genus Dendrobates; species Dendrobates tinctorius. The sequence continues at coordinate 17,321,593 of NW_027361784.1, read as the reverse complement.
AAAACTAAAATAAAAAAACAACAATATCCCTCGCTTGTTGGTCATTCTGTCCTATGTCATAATCCATGTCTGGGGGATTAATAGTTTTCAACCTGGATAGTGCCAAGATGTGATTGTCCAGGCTGAGAACTACTGGTGAATGAGCTGCTGCGAGCGCAGCGTCAGTGACCAGGGGTGACGTCATCGAGGTTACCTCTAGTCACTGGTGTCATTTGATGGGACTACAGCTCCCATCAGCTGACTTCTGCCGCTAATAACAGTGAGAGCAGGAGCAGCGGATGGGAGTATTCATCAGCCGCTCCTGCGTTGTAAATAAATAATTAAAAATATACCCCGTGTGAGTTCCCCTGTATTTTTGATAACCAGCCAGGCAAATCTCACAGCTGGGGGCTGCAACCCTCAGCTGTCATCTTCAGCAATGTTGGTTATCAAGAAGAGAGGGGTCCCCATTTTGCATTTTTTCATTATTTAAATAAATAATTTAAAAAAACAGCATGAGGTCCACCCGATTTTTGACAACCAGCCTTGCTAAAGCAGACAGCTGGGGGCTGGTATTCTCAAGCTGGTAAAGAGTCATTGATAAAGGCCCCCCAGCCTGAAAATAGCAGACTGCAGCCGCCAAGAATAGGCTCATCTATTAGATGTGCCAATTCTGGTGCTTCGCCCGGCTCTTACCACTTACCCTGTAGCGGTGACAAGCAGGGTTCATATTTGTGGGGTTGATGTCACCTTTGTATTGTTCAGTGACATCAAGCTCACGGCTTAGTAATGGAGAAGCGTCTATAAGAAACCTATCCATTGCTAATCCTATAGTTGTATGGGAAATAAAGACACAGCCAGAATAAAGTTCTTTATTACAAATAAGACTAAACACAGTTTTCCATTTTATTTAAAAACTAGCTAATGAGCCCGGAGTTGCCTGGGCATCGTAACTAACTGTAGTGTATTTGTTATAACAAATTAAAATGTTTATATTGCACATAAATTGTTGCTGTATGTCATCTTATCTTGTATATAGTGTATATCTGTGAGTCATCTCCTCCTGTATATACTATATACCTGTGTGCCATCTCCTCCTATATATAGTATATACCTGTATGTCATCTCCTCCTGTATATACTATGAATTGTATGTCATCTGCTCCTGTATACAGTACATACCTGTATGTAATCTCCCCTGTATATAGTATATACCTGTATGTCATACACGTTTTATATAGTATATGCCTGTATGTCTTGTCATCTCCCCCTGTATATAGTATATAATTGTATGTCATCTCCCCCTGTATATAGTATACTAGCTGAAGAGCCCGGCGTTGCCCTCGCATAGTAAGTAACTGTGGTTAGTTATAACAAATTATAAAGATTATCCTCCATCTCATAGTCCAAAGCCCATATACCCATCACACATTCTATATCCTACAGTCCTGTGCCCATATACCCATCAGTCATATCCACCATCCCATAGTCCCGTGCCCATATACCCATCATACATATCCTCCATCTCATAGTCCCGTGCCCATATACCCATCATACATATCCTCCATCCCATAGCCCGTGTCCATATACCCATTAACCCAGCTAAATGGGTGCACTGCCTGCACTCAGCACAATGAACTGCCTGCACCCAGCACAAAGAACATACCCATCATACATATCCACCATCCCATAGTCCTGTGCCCATATGCCCATAATACATATCTGCCATCCCATAGTCCAGTGCCCATATATACCCATCATACATATACTCCATCCCATAGTTCCATGCCCATATACCCAATATGACAACCTATTATGACATCATCGTCACCATGGCAACCCTTATGACATAACTGTCACCATTGCAATCCATTATGACATCAGCGCTGCCATGGCAACCATTATGCCATCATAATGAGGGGTGGGGCTTGATACATACATACATACACAGACACACACATACACACACATGCACAAAACACATACACACATACATACACAAACACACACACATACACTCAGCTTTATATATATAGACTAGCTGAAGAGCCCGGCGTTGCCTGGGCATAGTAACCAACTGTGGTTAGTTATAACAAACTATAATGATTATATTGATAGTATTTTATTTTCAACTCATTCAAGAGCCTTTTGATAAACAACATTTTTGGTTTTTCCTTTCGGTGCAAAGATGAACAGATTTTTGGCAGTTCCAACTCTTGAACAGACCACACACAAACAGAGAGCACAGAATGACAATTGTGCAGAAATATCCTGCAGTAAAACATATAACAGTAGTCAGCAAGTGCTGATGAAAAGAAGATAACAAATACAGGGTATTTAGTCGATACTTTTTTTGCAAAAAAAGTATATCAAGCTGCTTCACCGCGTCAAGGTAACCCTACTGAAGCAGTCCCTATCTAATGTATTTAAAACCTGAACATGTGAACAGTGTCTAAATGAACAGGATGAAGATAGGCCGCTTCCTAGTATGGGCACGTAGTGTAAGCCAGCTCTTTATGTGCATGTCACACAAGAGAGGGGTGGGGTCTCTCAAATCATGAATAGGCACGGAAAAAACTGGATTAAAAACACATGTGACATGCATATTGCTGACTACTGTTATATGTTTTACTGCAGGATATTTCTGCACAATTGTCATTCTGTGCTCTCTGTTTGTGTTTGAGTCAGTGGGTGGTATGAACAGTGTCCTACCGACTTGTTCATATGTGTGCATGTCACATGTGTTTTTAATCTTGAACAGATCATGTAAAGATGACCATGAGAAAAGCATGGAGATTGCAAATTGATCCCTACGACTTTCAAGGTCTGTCCCTGAGCATTGTTAATGGACATTGCAAATAGCAGTTGAACTGGAAACTTGAGGCGTTTAAAATAAAAAACAAATCAGATGGAATGAGTGGAATTCTTGGAATGAAAATGTCCTCTCCTTTGGCACATCCTGTTTTTGAGCTGTGTATCTAACCCTATCCTGTGTGATAATGTCTGCTGAGCTGTGTACCTAATCCTCTCCTGTGTGATACTTTCTGCTGTGCTGTGTATATAATCCTATCGTGTGTTACTGACTGCTCAGCCGTGTATCTAATCCTATCCTGTGTGATACTGACTGCTGAGCAGTGTATCTAATCCTACCCTGTGTGATACCATCTGCTGAGCTGTGTATCTAACCCTATCCTGTGTGATACTGACTGCTGAGCCGTGTATCTAATCCTATTCTGTTTGAACTGGAAACTGGAGGCGTTTAAAATAAAAAAACACATCAGATGGAATCAGTGGAATTCTTGGAATGAAAATGGCCTCCCCTTTGGCACATCCTGTTTCTGACCTATCCTGTGTGATACTTTCTGCTGAGCTGTGTATCTAATCCTATCATGTGTTACTGACTGCTCAGCCATGTATCTAATCCTATCCTGTGTGAAACTGGCTGCTGAGCAGTGTATCTAATCCTATCCTGTGTGATACGTCTGCTGAGCCGTGTATCTAGCCCTATCCTGTGTGATACTGACTGCTTAGCCGTGTACCTAATCCTATCATGTGTGTTACTGACTGCTCAGCCATGTATCTAATCCTATCCTGTGTGATACTGACTGCTGAGCCTTGTATCTGATCCTATCCTGTGTGATACTGACTGCTGAGCCGTGTATCTAAGCATATTCTGTGTGATACTGTCTGCTGAGCTGTCTATCTAATACTATTCTGTGTGATATTGTGTGCTGAGCTGTGTATCTAATCCTATCCTGTGTGATACTGACTGCTGAGCCTTGTATCTGATCCTATCCTGTGTTATACTGACTGCTGAGCCGTGTATCTAATCATATTCTGTGTGATACTGTCTGCTGAGCTGTCTATCTAATACTATTCTGTGTGATATTGTGTGCTGAGCCATGTATCTAGTCCTATCCTGTGTGATACTGACTGCTGAGCCGTGTATCAAATCCTATCCTGTGTAATACTGGGCACCCCCTGCAGTCTGTGTCAGAGGGTGGTCTGTGTTGGCATGGTAATAAATTGTGTTATATCCAGCTTTACAGAAGGACAATAACACCATAGAAATGATAAGAATAATAGGCAAAATTGTTTGGTGAATTGGAACGCGCGGGGTTAAAATTTCGCCTCACAACATAGCCTATGACACTCTCGGGGTCCAGACAGGAGACAAGCGGTGGAAACCGCGTCCAGGCTATTTTCTGTTCCACGCTATCACCACCGGCTCTTTTTAGGAGACAATTAACCCTCCATGCTCTAGCATTATTCTCTATGAACAGGTTGCCCTATATACAAGTGCAGTTAGTACACTATATAGTACATTGCCGAAGGTCGTTGTGACCGAAACGTTTACTGTATGTACTGCATCTTATTAAACACCCCCCCCTTTTCACTTGCAATCATTCACGTGTGTGTGCCAAGTTTATTTATATGTGCAAAATTTTGTGGCTGTAGCTGCGGCGGTGCAGATGCCAATCCCGGACATACACACATACATACATACAAACATACACACACACACATTCAGCTTTATATATTAGATATCAAACACAGTTATACTCACCTAGCGCCTAATTCCACTGAAGCCCTTATTCTCCTGCAGTAAAACTAAAATAAAAAACAACAATACCCCCCCACCTGTCGGTCATTCTGTCCCACACGGTAATCCATGTCCAGGGGATAAATAGTTTTCAACCTGGACAGTGTCAAGATGTGACCATCCAGGCTGACTGAGAACCACTGGTGGACTGAGCTGCTGCAAGTGCAGCGTCACTGACCAGAGGTAACCTTGATAATATCACAGCTAAGCTATCTGTTCTATTCTAACCTGTCACTGTCATGTCGGACGCTGTTCACACCACAGCATCCGGCAGGCAGAGGTAGTTCCGCCTCCAGCCACTATAGCCTCAGTGGCGCCGGCCTGATCTTCAGGCTCTCGGGGGTTAATCCTGCTGGAGACCAGGTTGGATGGTTAGTCACGCCCACGGTCTTTAAATAGTCATGCTGGCCTATGGGCGTCGCCGATTATAGCTTGTGTTTCATACCAAGTGGTTCCGGTCTGGAGTGGAGGTGTTCAAGAGAGAGAGATTCATATCTGGTGTCGTATGATCCATCGTTATCCTTTCTCCTTCCCATATTTGTGTTTAGTTGTGCCCTGTTCACATTACTGTTTATTCCTGTGTGTGTGCGGCGCAGTGCAGTTTAAGTTCTCCCTGTCTGTCATTATTTGTGTGGGAGCTTTGGTGGTGACTTCTCACTGGGTGGAGGGTGGAGGGTTAAGTGCAGGGCTGAGCAGGAGATAAGGAAAGGTCGGAGGCTCAGGCATTTGCACCTTCAGCAAAAACCCTGGGTTGAGGGGCAGACAGGGTTTCCCCTAGTAAAGGGACACCACAGGGGCCCCGGGTATTTCAGCCTTAGTTGAACTAAGCCCCCGTGACATTATAATCGGCCCACATTTTTTCAGGAGTCCATGGATCCATTAGATTCCATAACCCGCCAGTTGGCGGCGCTGTCCATACAGGTCTCCGAGTTGAATGGGGCAGTTCAGCAGCAGGGCCTGGTAGTAGCAAAGGTGCAAACCGCATCTGCAGGTATCGGTGCAGAGCCAAAGTTTCCTCTGCCAGAACGATTTTCAGGCGATCGCAGCAAATTTGTCGTATTTCGGGAGGCCTGCAAATTATACTTCCGCATGCGGCCAATATCCTCAGGTAATGAGGCCCAGCGAGTAGGGCTGGTGTTGTCATTACTGAGTGGTGACCCCCAAGCATGGGCATTTTCCTTACCACCTGACTCTGCTACATTTCATTCGGTCGATAATGTTTTTTCTGCCCTCGGGCTCATTTACGATGACCCTGACCGACTGGCTCTAGCGGAATCTAAAATCCGCGCCCTCCGCCAGGGGGAGCGCTTGGCAGAAGACTATTGTTCGGAATTTCGCCGCTGGGCTGTAGACACACAGTGGAATGACCCAGCACTGCGGAGCCAGTTTATTCATGGGGTATCAGGGAGGGTGAAACAAGCCCTCCTGATGTATGAGACTCCGGCATCATTGGAGTCTGCCATGAGTTTGGTGATACGTATTGATCGCCGTTTTCGTCAGGGGGCACAGGAGACGCTACCTCTGGGGGAAAACAGAGGTGCAGGTGTGGTTGAAGTAGATGAGTCCCCTGAACCTGTGCAGATTGCTGGCGTGGCACAGGTTCAGCCTCGCGCTCCGGGAGTCCGGAAGTCCGGAGCATGTTTCTACTGTGGTAAAGGAGGTCATTATGTTAACGTTTGCCCGGTACTACCTAAGAGGGTCACACCGGCGGAAAACTGTTAAGCTCAGAGGGTATGGAGGAGACCCAACTGAGCGTATGCATATCCTCCATGATGGTATCTCAATGTATGCTCCCTGCCAAGGTTATTGTCGCCGGCAGAGAGCTACCTATATCAGTGTTTGTGGATAGCGGTTCCGCCACCAATCTCATAGATGAGGAGTTTGCACACACCGCCGGGTTTAAGATTGAAAAACTTCCTCACCCCATACAGGTGGTGACCATTAATGCTGTTCCCCTCCCTCAAGGGGAGATTACTGAGTTTGTGGCAGAGGTGAAACTCCACATTGGGGTCCTACATTCTGAGTCGGTTACATGTAGGGTCCTCCGTAATCTCCCAGCTCAAATGGTCCTGGGTTTTCCGTGGCTGTCCAGGCACAACCCGGTAATTGATTGGAAAACTCAGGACATAGTACAATGGAGTGGTTTCTGCCAAGACAATTGCTTGGCCACATGTGTGTCCGCCGTGACGCCCAGCCTGCCGGAGGCTTTGCAGGATTTCGCGGATGTTTTCTCTGAGAAGGGTTGCTCAGAACTGCCTCCACATAGAGCCTATGACTGTGCTATTAGGTTAAAACCCGGGGCCAAATTACCTAAGGCCAGGATGTTTAATATTTCTGGTCCTGAGAGACAAGTTCTGAAAGACTACATCGCGGAGAGTCTGAGCAAAGGTCACATCCGGCCTTCGTCCTCGCCTGTAGCCGCGGGGTTTTTCTTCATTAAGAAGAAAGATGGGGGGTTACGTCCGTGTCTGGATTTCCGAGAGTTAAACCAGATTACTATCCGTGATCCCTACCCAATGCCGTTGATCCCGGATTTGTTCAACCAGGTAGCGGGGGCAAAATGGTTTTCCAAGCTGGACCTCAGGGGGGCGTATAACCTCATAAGGGTCCGTCAGGGGGATGAGTGGAAGACGGCGTTTAACACTCCTGAGGGTCATTTTGAGAGTCTGGTTATGCCGTTTGGGTTGACCACCGCGCCTGCCGTTTTCCAACATTTTATTAATGATGTCTTTGCTCATGTCCTGGGGAGATTTGTGATTGTATACCTGGATGATATCCTCATTTATTCTAGCGATCGGGACACTCATTTAGAGCATGTCAGGCAGGTGTTACAGCTGCTCCGTGAGAATAAGCTCTATGCTAAGCTGGAAAAATGTTTATTTTTTGTCCAGGAGTTGCCCTTTTTGGGATATATTGTGTCCGCAGCTGGTTTTAAAATGGACACCGCTAAGGTGCAAGCGGTGTTGCAATGGGAGAGGCCGGAGAGTCTGAAAGCACTCCAGCGGTTCCTTGGGTTTGCGAATTATTATAGGAAATTTATAAAACACTTTTCGACTGTCGCCAAACCGCTCACGGACATGACAAAAAAGGGTGCCGATCTGGCGAACTGGCCTGAGGTGGCTATACGTGCATTTGAGCGTCTGAAGAATAGTTTTGCTTCAGCCCCCATTCTGGTGCAACCAGACGTGTCTAAACCTTTTGTGGTAGAGGTTGATGCGTCGGAGGTGGGAGTGGGGGCAGTACTGTCTCAAGGCTCGTCCTTGAGCGAGATGCATCCATGCGCCTACTTCTCCAAGAAGTTGTCGCCGGCCGAACGGAATTATGATATCGGCAACAGGGAGTTGTTGGCCATCAAACTGGCTTTTGAGGAATGGCGACACTTCTTGGAGGGGGCGGCTCACCAGGTCACAGTTATCACCGACCATAAGAATCTGCTCTACCTGGAGTCGGCCAAGCGTCTGTCTCCTAGGCAGGCTCGCTGGGCATTGTTTTTTACTCGTTTCAATTTTCTTGTGATGTACCGTCCCGGGGCTAAAAACACCAAGGCGGATGCTTTGTCTAGGTGTTTTCCGGGGGGAGAACCTCGGGAAGAGCCGGTACCCATCCTCCAGAAAGGGGTAGTGGTCTCGGCTCTCACGACTGAGGTAGAGGCGGAGATTGCCGAGGCCCAAGAGGAGGTACCACCAGGACTTCCCGCCAACAAATCATTTGTACCCCTGCATCTTCGGCCTAAGGTGTTGAAGGAACACCATGATTCGGTACTGGCTGGTCACCCAGGGGTGAAGGGCACCTTAGAGCTGGTATCGCGTCGTTTCTGGTGGCCCAAAATCCGGCAGGACGTGGTCTCGTACGTGGCAGCTTGCATCACGTGCGCTAGGGCTAAGTCACCCCGAACCCGTCCTGCTGGCACGCTACAGCCTCTGGGGGTACCCAATAGGCCATGGACAGAAATCTCCATGGATTTTATCACTGACTTGCCAGCCTCGGCAGGGAACACGGTCATCCTGGTGGTGGTTGACCGTTTTTCAAAGATGGCGCATTTTGTGGCGTTGTCCTCTTTGCCCAATGCTAAGACGTTGGCTCAGGTATTTGTGAAGGAGGTGGTCAGACTCCACGGAGTACCGTCTGACATAGTATCTGATAGGGGTACGCAATTTGTGGCGAGGTTTTGGAAAGCTTTTTGCTCAAGGTTGGGGATCAAGTTGTCACATTCATCGGCGTTTCATCCACAGTCTAATGGACAAACTGAGTGCATGAACCAAAATCTAGAACAGTATTTACGATGCTTTGTGTCCGACAACCAGGAGGAGTGGTCTACTTTCCTTCCTCTGGCCGAATTCGCATTAAATAATCACCGCCAAGAGTCATCAGGAGAGTCTCCATTCTTTTGTGTGTACGGTCAACATCCTCAGTTTTGTACCTTACGTCAGGGTGACTCCGGGGGTGTCCCGGAGGAGGATCAGCTAGGAGCCCAATTGTCATCAGTCTGGAGGCGGGTGAAACAGCGTTTGTTGAGCATGAGTGCCAGGTACAAACGGGTGGCTGACAGTAGACGCGTGCCAGGTCCGGACCTGTGTGTGGGTGAATGGGTGTGGTTAGCTACGAAGAACATAAAACTCAAAATCCCTTCTTTAAAACTGGGTCCAAGGTTTATTGGGCCTTTTAGGATTTCTGCCATCATTAACCCAGTAGCTTATCGCTTGGAACTTCCCGCGGTGTACAAGATACACAACGTGTTTCACAGGGCTTTATTGAAAAAGGTGGTAGGCTTGGTGGACACGACGCCGATGCCACCTCCAGTCATGGTGGATGGCGAGTTAGAGTTCGAGGTCGCCAAGGTAGTGGACTCTCGAGTAGTACGCCGTACTCTTCAGTATTTGGTGCACTGGCGGGGGTATGGTCCAGAGGAGAGGTCTTGGGTTCCAGCCTCAGACATACATGCGGATCGGCTGGTCAGTTCTTTTCACCGTCGTCATCCGGACAAGCCGGGTCCTATGAGTCTTGAGGGCCCTGGGGTCCCTCGTAGAAGACGGGGTACTGTCATGTCGGACGCTGTTCACACCACAGCATCCGGCAGGCAGAGGTAGTTCCACCTCCAGCCACTATAGCCTCAGTGGCGCCGGCCTGATCTTCAGGCTCTCGGGGGTTAATCCTGCTGGAGACCAGGTTGGATGGTTAGTCACGCCCACGGTCTTTAAATAGTCATGCTGGCCTATGGGCGTCGCCGATTATAGCTTGTGTTTCAAACCAAGTGGTTCCGGTCTGGAGTGGAGGTGTTCAAGAGAGAGAGATTCATATCTGGTGTCGTATGATCCATCGTTATCCTTTCTCCTTCCCATATTTGTGTTTAGTTGTGCCCTGTTCACATTACTGTTTATTCCTGTGTGTGTGCGGCGCAGTGCAGTTTAAGTTCTCCCTGTCTGTCATTATTTGTGTGGGAGCTTTGGTGGTGACTTCTCACTGGGTGGAGGGTTAAGTGCAGGGCTGAGCAGGAGATAAGGAAAGGTCGGAGGCTCAGGCATTTGCACCTTCAGCAAAAACCCTGGGTTGAGGGGCAGACAGGGTTTCCCCTAGTAAAGGGACACCACAGGGGCCCCGGGTATTTCAGCCTTAGTTGAACTAAGCCCCAGTGACAGTCACTCTGTGATTTCACTGTACGCGGCACATCAATTGCCGGCTGTTATTCTATCTTTTATTGAATGCTACCGATTTTTTCTGATTTTAAGGAAAATGCTTGTGTTATTGATCACGAATTAGAATGTAACATATTCGTGCCGAAATTATGTTTGGCGATCGTTTTCTGAACATATTTGCTCATCTGTAGTTACCACATCACAGTGATGCAGATGAGCTTAGAAAGGGACAGAAGCTTCACCCCCCAATAAAGCAAAACAGGTGCTGCAAACATTATGCAGCAGAGGTTCAAAGATCTGAGCTAACTCAAATTCTGGACATCAAAGCAGGGTGTTGGCTATATAATACCACGAGTGATGGTGCCACCTCAGCTACTGTTCAATAAGGGTGCAAATCTTTTTCCTTACCCTGACATACTATTATTATGCAAATTTGGAAACAGTTAGTAGCTTAAAATTTGCATCAGTGTGTATCTAGCCTCTTAAAAGAGGTAAGGCTTGCTGTGTGAGGTGCTTCAGTTGCACCAGCCACAATACGCTGACTGCAGCATGCTACAATGATACTCTAGCCCATTTATAATATTTCATAGCTTACAGTCAATGAGACCCAAACAACGTTTGATGTAGCACAGTAGCTGTTGTGCTGGGGGCTGCTACATAAGTACTTGCAAGAATCCAGGTAGTCACCAATTAGAACTTTTTCAAAGCCTGTACATAAGGTTCCTCAACAGCCAACCGGAGCCCTACCCCATAATGACCAGGAGAAATAACTCAGAAACAGAACTGTTCACTGTATCAGATTTAGTGGAAAATCGAGGCGCAGTAAAACAATGGACAGTGGCCTACTGACAAGCTGCCACATTTTGCTTCTGGAGGAGGAGAGGTATTTTGCAAAATTTTACTCAGAGTGGCTTGTCCTCTACTTGGGGAATACGTATCTTCTGGAAGTCTATTTGTTATTTTCATTAGACACAATTCACATCATACTTTCCTTTTTCCTTTTGCTTTTTATAATTACGGCTACGTAAAATATATTTCCTTTATTTTTTATGCAAAGTGCAAAGTGCTGGAAAACGGGGAAAGAGAAGCATTTCTTTCAGTGCACTTTAAGTTGAAAGTCTCCCATAAATAGCTCCTTGCAATGGATTATTGGATTGTGTGAGCGACCTGCACATTCTGTGAGGAATAAGACTCTGGGGACAGGATGAGATGACACTAATTTCATTCAATACAGATTCTCTCTTCCGTTTCATAACGAGATGTGGTGGGTAATGCAGTATGTGAAGTGTTTGGAGACCTGCAGCCCTATCTGGCTAAAAACTCAATCATTCTTACTTTTCTAGGGGTATTCAGGAATCATTCAATTAAAGTCGCACAATTTGCATATAAATAATATTAATTTGCATTTTAAATATGTTTACATATAGATCGACTTAATATGTAATAGTTTTTAGAACAATTTGAATTGCTACAGGTAACCTTTAGGGCCCCGTCACACATAGCGATCTCGCTAGCGAGATCGCTGCTGAGTCACAAGTTTTGTGACACAACAGCGATCTCACCAGCGAGATCTCTGTGTGTGACAGCGATCAGCGACCGGCCCCCAAGAGGGAGGGATGTGGGGAAAACGGGGGAGGGGGGGCAAAAAATCAGCCCCTGGCCACGTCACCTGCGATCCCGGATTACCGGGCGGAAGAAATAGGGCACAGAGGCACTGACGAGCGGCTTCAGCTCAGATGCAGGATGGACGATCAGGAAGCTCCCGTGCCCCAGCTGGACAAAGAGCAGGAACGTACCTCAGAGAGGTCCCAAACCAGCTCCCAGCAAAAGAAGAAACGAACTGGACAATCCGGCCATAGAAGTTTCTCCAGGCCGAAGGATCCAGCTCACCCCCCTGTGATCCGGTACCTACGCCTTCTGCTCAGGGTAAGAGATCTTCGTGAATGTGCCCTGACGCAGTGTCCCCCTTATGTTTTTCCTCCTTTAGGGAAAGAAATGTACTGACAAGGCAAAAAACAGGGAATGCGCCCTTTGTAAATGCCCCTTGCCGGATGCCTACCCTAAGAGGCTGTGCCAGTCATGCATATGGCGGACGGTAAAAAAAAAAAAAAAAAAAAAGGAGAAAAGGGGGGGGGGTGCGTAGTCCAAAAAAGTTACAAGCATACTTCCTTGCTCTGTCCCCCCTCCTGTAGGTGGCAGAAGAGACCACTGACTTCGCTACAAGTCTAAGGGAAATAATCAGAGCGGAGGTTAAAGCCCTAAAATCCGTACCCCAGGGGGAGTCGTCTAGGAGAAAGAGGGCAAGCTTCTCAGAATCAGGCTCTTCAGCAGACCCTAGAGGGAACGAAGACTCCTCAGAACCCTCCTCATCCGCATCCTCTTCAGAGGAAGAAGCCAGCCGTTTCTGCCTAGGTCTTGACCAAGTGGACAAACTAGTCAAGGCAGTCAGGGCTACCATGGGGGTAACAGACGCCAGACCTGAACGGTCAGCACAGGACCTAATATTTTTGGGATTAGACCCCAAGAAACGTAAGTTGTTCCCGTTAAACGACACGGTCCAAAGTTTGATTAATAGAGAATGGAGGAAACCTGAAAGAAAAGGCTCCCTACCACCAGCCTTTAAACGGCGATATCCCTTAGAGGACCCTGTGGTGTATAAGTGGGACAAAGCCCCGAAATTGGATGCAGCAGTACCTAAAGCATCCAAGAAATCCACTATTCCCTTTGATGACATGGTCTCTTTGAAGGATCCACTGGATAAAAAGGCAGACTCCTACTTGAAAGGCACATGGGAAATGTCGGCTGGCGCCCTGAGACCGGCGGTCGCAGCTACCTGCACGGCCAGATCTAAGATGGTTTGGCTGGACCAATTGGAAACACAGCTAGTGGACAGAGCCTTGAGGGAATCTATCTTAAAAACCATACCCACCATCCAGGATGCGGCAGCCTTTTTAGCTGACGCTTCAGCAGACTCTGCGAGGATGGCTGCCAAGGCCGCAGGGCTATCGAATGCAGCCCGACGGGCTATATGGCTGAAATGCTGGCCCGGGGATATCCAGGCCAGATCCCGGCTTTGCTCCATCCCATGTGAGGGAGAATATCTGTTCGGATCAGTCCTAGATGAACTCCTGGAGAAGGCTGGCGATGATAAAAAGAAATTCCCTTCCCTACCCACCACTTCCTATAGGCGTCCCTTTGCTAGGAAGAGATTTTTTCGGAGGAGGTCGTCCAGGGACCGAGGCAGATGGGAAGATAAGAAAAGAAAAGGTACCGTTTTTTTGTTTGGAGGGGGACGCCAAGAAGCATCCCGTGAGTCCAAAAAACCTCCCCAATGACTAGAGGCCCCGGTGGGAGGTAGGCTATCGGCCTTCTACTCAGCCCGGTTGCGGATCTCGAACAGTAACTGGATCCTGGGGTTGGTGGCCGCAGGCCTAAAGCTCGAATTTGCCCGTGTCCCCCAGAGCAGCTTTAGAGCCACTCCGCTTAGGTCTTCCTTGACAGAACAGACTGCCCTAGAAACCGAAGTTATTGAACTATGCCAGAAGGGGGTACTGATAAAGGTACCAGAGGCAGAGAAGGGCGAAGGCTTCTACTCCCCCCTATTTTTGGTCCGTAAACTGGATAATTCCTACAGGACCATAATTAATCTAAAGGCACTTTATAGATACCTAGTCATTCGACCCTTTAAAATGGAAGCGATCAGCTCCACAATAAAGTTGCTGTTTGAAAATTGTTTTATGGTGGTATTGGATTTAAAGGACGCTTATTACCATATACCATCTATGCGTCTCATCAGCGTTTCCTTAGAGTGGCAGTTCATTTGGAGGGGTCGTTACAGCATTTCCAATATGTCGCTCTTCCCTTTGGTATAGCAGTTGCCCCCCGGGTGTTCGCTAAAGTTATAGCAGAGGTTATCGCCCATCTGCGGGAGGCAGACATCCTAGTAATCCCCTACCTGGATGACTTCCTTATTGTAGGGAAAACAGCAGTCCATTGTCTGGATCAATTGCAGAAAGGAAAATTGGCTTTGGAAAGGTTCGGGTGGCTATTAAACATCAAGAAATCCCATCTACAGCCCATGAAGGTCCAGCAGTTCTTGGGCTTAATCCTTGATTCGCAGAATCAGGAATGTCGTCTTCCTCCCAAAAAATTGGTCCGCCTACGTCAGCAGGTCTTGAACGCCTCCAATAACCCCACCATGTCTCTCTGGAAGGCAATGTCCCTCCTGGGCTCTCTCTCATCCTGCATCCCCGCGGTCCGGTGGGCCCAGTTCCACACAAGGGTGCTACAGAGCGAGGTCTTATGACACCAAAATATCCTGGGCGGGTACCTAGAAGGCCGGTTGACTCTGTCCCAACAGACTTTGAAATCCTTTGAGTGGTGGCTAGATGACAACAATCTAGCCAGAGGGGTACCCTGGGAATATAACAGAACCCGGGTAGTCACCACAGACGCAAGCCCTACGGGTTGGGGGGCCCACATGGGAGAAACTTTGATTCAGGATGTATGGGATAGTCATCAGTTGGAAATGTCATCCAACCTGAAAGAACTAACAGCCATAGAGCAGGCAGTTAAAAACCTTCTTATGTATCTACAGGGGCACCATGTTCGTATATTCTCCGACAATCAGGTCACCGTGGCTTACATCAACCACCAAGGCGGCACTCGGTCCAAGCCCCTGATGGAGGTAGCAGAACGGCTGTTCCAGTGGGCAGAGCAACATCTCCTGTCTTTAACAGCTCTGCACATAAAAGGCAAGGAAAACACCACGGCAGACTTCCTAAGCCGCAACCTCCTAAAGCAAGGAGAATGGTCCTTAAATGCGTCCATCTTCAACCAGATAGTACAAAAATGGGGACTGCCAGAAGTGGACCTCTTCGCCACCAGAGAGAACAGGAAGGTGCTGCGGTTCTGCTCCCTGAATCCCAGGGAGAACTCTCTGGCAGTAGATTCTCTTCTAATCAAATGGGACTTCAGGCTAGCATACGCCTTCCCTCCCCTGGCTCTACTACCCCTGGTAATGAGGAAAGTCAGGAAGGACAAAGTGAAAATTATAGTGATCGCCCCGTTTTGGCCCAGGAGGGCATGGTTCTCATGCCTGAGGACAATGTCGGTATCCGACCCTTGGGTCCTACCCAACATCCCAGACCTCCTGTCCCAGGGCCCAGTTTACCATCCTCAGGTAGCTGGCCTACATCTGACGGCGTGGATTTTGAACGGGCACTGCTAAAAGAGAAAGGTTTTTCCCCGGCCCTAATTAACACCCTGCTTAGAAGCAGAAAGCCGGTTACAACAAAAATCTACTTGAGGATCTGGAAAAAATTTCTTCAGACCTCAGGGGTAGTAGCTGGACAGCCCACTCCCATAGCGCAGATCTTAGAGTTCTTGTAAAAAGGTCTGGATATGGGACTCTCCACCAGCACCCTCAAGGTACAGGTGTCGGCTCTTGGGGCACTGTTCAACTGCAACATTGCCAGCAACCGTTGGATCAATAGGCTTATTAAAGCAATAGGCAGGTCCAGACCGATAGTGAGGAATACGTTTATGCCATGGGATCTAAACCTAGTCCTCACGGCAATGACAGAGGCCCCGTTTGAACCTATATCATCAGCTTCCACGAGAAACCTATCCCTTAAAGTGGCTCTCCTGGTGGCGTTGACATCTGCCCGTAGAGTGAGTGACATCCAGGCACTATCTAGACTCCCTCCTTACATACAATTTAGGGATGATAGGGTAAAGTAGCTAAAGTAGCCTCCAGTTTCCATAGAACTCAGGAGATAGTTCTTCCATCCTTTCTCCCTAATCCCACGAACGATAAGGAAAGGAAATTACACACGCTAGACGTTAGGAGATGTCTCCTAGAGTACCTGGCAGTTACCGACCCCTGGAAAAAAGATAACGCCTTATTTATCTCCTATCAGGGCACTAGAAAGGGCCTTAGGGCTTCAAAAAGTTCGATAGCAAGATGGATTAGGGAGGCCATTTCATTAGCATACACCTCAAAAGGCAAACCGGCCCCTGGCAAGCTGAGTGCGCATTCCACCAGGGCCATGGCAACTTCGTGGGCAGAGAGATCGGAGGTCTCAATCGACCAAATATGTAAGGCAGCTACTTGGTCCTCTCCGAGCACCTTTTATAACCATTATAGACTAGACCTGGGTGCTTCCTCAGACCTCTCCTTTGGTGTCAGGGTTCTGCAGGCTGTAGTCCCCCCCTAAAGTAATTATTACTCTCTGTAATTCCCTCAGGTGGTGTTGTCATGGACGACAGAATAAAGTCGTAGTTACTCACCGGTTAACGGTATTTTTCGGAGTCCATGACAGCACCCGTACATTCCCTCCCTTTAGTTTAATTTGGGTGTGCACTTCTTCTTCTAATATGTACACGGGTAATTGATAGTCGTGTAGAGTATTGTATATAAACTATGCTATTAACCATTGCGGTCCTCTTGTGCTCTGTAAACCAACTGATGCGTGGGAGAGGTGCCGCCCTTATGTATCTGTAGGATTTCCTGTTCCTGGAGGGCGGATCCCCTCTCTCAGGTGGTGCTGTCATGGACTCCGAAAAATACCGTTAACCGGTGAGTAACTACGACTTTTGCTTTGCTCTAGGTGATCCCTATCATCATTTTCTCTGGTTTTCCAATCACGTCACTAGTCGGGGCGTGCCTTCATGCAATACAAGTGAATAGAGCATGGCTGCACCCACTGGACGAGTTCTGGCCGGGAGTATGTACAGTGCATGCATACCCTCCAGTCCAGAAACTGGTTAATCCCCACAGTTCACATTGCGCTGGGGGAATTCATCAGTCTACAGTCACACAGAGTGACTGCAGACTTATCAATTTGGACCAGGCAACCCCTTTAAAGACCTTTAAGATACATACAGGTAAACAGGGAGATAATTATATCACTTGAAAGTTCACATAATGATAATAAGGCACAGTGGCATGGAGTACACTTTACTTATTAAAGTAAACACCTCCAATGCACGTTTCGCATTGCTCCATCAGGGAACACCTATTATCACTTACCTACCTTTAGTATTTTATGTCTTAGCTTCGTATGCCTATTTTTATGTTTTTATGTATTATTTTATGCAAACAAAGTATATATTTTGGTATTGACTTTTAGCCTTGCACATTGCTATACAGATATTTGTGAATTTATTGGTGCAGTTTGGCCCCTTATATACACTCACTGGCCACTTTATTAGGTACACCTGTCCAACTGTGTGTTAAGACTTAATTTCTAATCAGCCAATCACATGGCGGCAACTCAGTGCATTTAGGCATGTAGACATGGTCAAGACAATCTCCTGCAGTTCAAACCGAGCATCAGTATGGGGAAGAAAGGTGATTTGAGTGCCTTTGAACGTGGCATGATTGTTGGTGCCAGAAGGGCTGGTCTGAGAATTTCAGAAACTGCTGATCTACTGGGATTTTCACGCACAACCATCTCTAGGGTTTACAGAGAATGGTCCGAAAAAGAAAAAAAATCCAGTGAGCGGCAGTTCTGTGGCCGGAAATGCCATGTTGATGCCAGAGGTCAGAGGAGAATGGGCAGACTGGTTCGAGCTGATAGAAAGGCAACAGTGACTCAAATTGCCACCCGTTACAACCAAGGTAGGCAGAAGAGCATCTCTGAACGCACAGTGCGTCGAACTTTGAGGCAGATGGGCTACAGCAGCAGAAGACCACACTGGGTACCACTCCTCTCAGCTAAGAACAGGAAACTGAGGCTACAATTTGCACAAGCTCATCGAAATTGGACAGTAGAAGATTGGAAAAACGTTGCCTGGTCTGATGAGTCTCGATTTCTGCTGCGACATTCGGATGGTAGGGTCAGAATTTGGCGTAAACAACATGAAAGCATGGATCCATCCTGCCTTGTATCAACGGTTCAGGCTGGTGGTGGTGGTGTCATGGTGTGGGGAATTTTTCTGGGCACTCTTTGGGCCCCTTGGTACCAATTGAGCATCGTTGCAACGCCACAGCCTACCTGAGTATTGTTGCTGACCATGTCCATCCCTTTATGACCACAATGTACCCAACATCTGATGGCTACTTTCAGCAGGATAATGCGCCATGTCATAAAGCTCGAATCATCTCAGATTGGTTTCTTGAACATGACAATGAGTTTACTGTACTCAAATGGCCTCCTCAGTCACCAGATCTCAATCCAATAGAGCATCTTTGGGATGTGGTGGAACGGGAGATTCGCATCAGGGATGTGCAGCCGACAAATCTGCGCCAACTGTGTGATGCCATCATGTCAATATGGTCCAAAATCTCTGAGGAATGCTTCCAGCACCTTGTTGAATCTCTGCCACGAAGAATTGAGGCAGTTCTGAAGGCAAAAGGGGGTCCAACCCCTTACTAGCATGGTGTACCTAATAAAGTGGCCAGTGAGTGTATAGCTCCTTATACTCATGTAGGTGCTTTCAACTCAAGAGGCAAGAGAAAAGTGAGGAGGGACACATCTATATTGCATTTACATTAAAGAAATATATTTTACTGATACAGGTACAATTCTACAGTGTTTCATATGTCAGTTTTGCACATGCTTATCATTCCTATGGGTAGGTCTAGCCCTGTCCACTTATAATACATTAGTTATTACATTCTGTGCCAATAAAATAGTCGATATATTAGAATCTAGACCTCACAGATAAAAAGCAGCATTCTATATATTAGTTACACAAATAAGAAATGTTGAAATATCATTCACTGGTAACAAGTGAGATAATTATGGATCCTAGCAGATACCAGGGCATCCTGACATCCCCTGGGCAACAATTTATTACAGGAACAGCTCTTCATTGACAGAGATAGACTCAACAAGGTTGGCCCTATTGGTCCTTCATTAGAGTTATGTAACAGAAGCAAAGTGTCGGTCTGTGCTTAAATCTACAATCCAATTATGACAATGAACTGCAGTAGGTGTGATGGACGGAGGTGACAAGCTCCTTGTAATAGAAGAACATAAGAAGAGCATTAAAGCAAGCACAGCATATAGATACAAGAGAAATGTGGCTATACATAGTAGGAAGAAAAGTTAAGCAAAAAAAGTCACATTTTCTGTCTTCTGTTTCTATCATCTTTAATTATTAGTCATCATGAAGCAGTTGATGGTCATCAAGGCTCATTTTTGACAAATCATGCTCAATAACAAAAAAATTATCTATCTGAAACAATTCTGGAATCGTGCTATTTACGAAAGGAGCTTTTATGGTAGTGCAGCGCCCACCAGTGCCATGGGGACACTCGGTACCGGGCTGATCAGTTCTTAAAGGGGATGTGTTACGGCAGCAGTGACTCAGCCCGTGGCTCTGGGCATCCAATGAAAATGATGATAAAAAGGGGATATAAAGTTTATAAAGTATTATTTGTGACGCCACCTGTGGTATTCGACAATTAAGGTGTTAGCTGATGCTGAAGCTTCAGTGCACTGGGGCAGATGGTGATGCAGCAGAGTTGGCTCAACTCTCCACAGGCAGAGCTATTCCCCAGGGCAGTTATGGTGTAAAACGGTGATGATGGTGTTGTAGTCCAGAACAGATGACAGAGCAAATAAACTGAGAACACAGCAGAGTGCAGTCTTCACACTTTTACTCACAGTTCAATTGATACAGTCCCCAGCTGGGGTGCTGTGTCCTCCAGACTTGTGGTCCAGACAGCTCTCAGGCAGCTTGGGGTGCATGTTGCCAGGGCTCCCTTTGATGTTCCTTTACTGGCTGTCTAACTATGCTGGCTACCACCTCTCCTGCCCTGCATCTTCACACACAGTGTCCCGAGCCAGCAGACTCAGAACTTGTCGGGCGACGTTAGTCAGACCCCTGGATCCTATATGTCTGCCTTTTCGGCGAATGAGTGTGGGGTCTGCTGCAGCACTTAAAGATACTGCCACCTCTGGTTTCCTAGCTGAGTCCTTCGTTTCTCCACTAGTTTTGGGGCCCGTCCCCTAATTGCGACCTGGTCCCTGCACCGACCACACCGGTGGATGCTCTCTATCTGTGCCTCCTAAGACCTCTTCTTCCTCTCCTCCTGGAGCTTTCCTTCCTTTCTTCTCTATCTTTACTCCGTCTCTGTCATTCTCCTTCTCTCTCCCTTCTGACTGACTTCTGTCCCCTCAGACCACTCTCTGACTGACTGACTGACTCTTTCAAGAACAATCTCTTTACCTCAGCACTAACTCTTCCCACCAACTTTCACTCCTTTAAGCTCCACCCCTTCTCTAATTTCTCCACCCACATCCTATACTTAACTCACCCCTGGCCAGATGGGAACTAGCGTTTGGTGCTGGTGTGTGAGTCCTGGCAGTGCCCCTACCTTACCTAAGAGCAGAGTACCACACCTCTGGATGAAGTGCAGATCCCTGTGGCAACTGAGACTGCAGGGGCGCCACAATAGTATGGATTAAAATTAAATACAGTTTAAAAAAAATTATGGGCAGAAACAACTTTGAACTTACAATGTTTTTATTTCACTTTTTTTTGCTCAATTTTACATTTTTTTTATGCCAAGCATTTCTAAAGCTCATGGCATCCAAAGTAAAACAAAGCTTACAAAGGATGTCAAAAAATCCCATTTTAACTTTCGGTAGCTGGAGTTGTATATTAGATTTAGTTCAACCAGAAATGTTATAGCCAAGAGCAGGAATCAGATTTTGACTCATTCAATTTTTTTTGCATTTCCTGAAATTATTTATATTCGTGTTGCTCAATGCCTGCTAATTTTTCAGACACCTCCCAGTGTAATGTGAGCTGTTTCCTGTGCTATGAGCCAATCAGATGCCTTCTTCTGCTGTCACCTTTTCCCTATCACATAATGCAGATTCATAGGCACACTGGTAGAAAGATACTGCACCTGCATCCCCCTCCTCTCCTCCCTGACTTTTATTTATTGTTTTAAGTTATACATCTTACTTTTTCATTGAGGTTTCTGCACAATTATAGAGAACTTTTAGGTAGGGAAAGAGACGCACAAATTGCTGGGTGGTAAAGAAAGTACAGCTCTTATTACTCATTTATTTAATTTATTAGGAAAATAGTTGCTTGGATTTGAAGGGGCATTTCTATTGAATCAGACATCTGTGACACATGCCTAAAGGTAAGGGAACCCATACTATGTGGTGGTTTGATTACTGAATGCAGACAGAACAGAGATCCACAAAAATGTTTCCACTGCTCCAGAGTCTAGTGGTGGTGGCTTTACCAAACTCCATCTGATTCTTGGTGATGTAAGTTTAGCATGCATCTGCTTGGCCATGAAGCTCACAGCAGGGCCACCGTTATTATGTTGATGATAATACCAGAGGAGGCTTCTCTGTTCTTTCACCTACTTATAGGATCAATCAATGAGAAAAAGTGCTTGCTGAAGAGAACCTCTCAGTATGATTTTGTAATGTAATTAAAAACATGGCTGTAAAGGTACTGTATTAATAATTTAATTGATATTTTTGCTGAAGGAATCCACTTTTTGGTTCTGCCTTAATAACCGTTGAAGTTTTCTGCTAATTAGATTAGATGCACTGAGGCTGGTTTGTGCACTGGATCTTCTCCTCCTTGTCTGTGATTCCCCAGCTCGTCTGCCTGCCTTCGGTCTGTGAACAACCGGTCACTGCTGAGATGTCAAAGGAGGCAGGTCATGCACAGACCAGAAGCAGTATAGGGGCCTTGGAATCACAAACAAGAAGGAGAAGGCCCAGTGCACAGTGCACTGAAATCTAATTAGCAGGAAACTTCAAATGGTAATTAAAAAAGAACTCCAAAGTGTATTTCTTCATCAAAGGTATGAATACAGTCAGTTTTACAGCCCCATTACATCCATGTTTTTACTTCACATTACAAAATTGTGCAAACAGGTTCTCCTTAATGTTGGTACTGTTACCATACATGTACTTTAGATACAATTTCACCAACAATCTTTCTATTTAGAAAAGGGTGGGGGAAGAGAACCTCTAGCGATGAAATAAAAAAGGAAAATAATCTTTTTGCAAAAAAATGAAAAACTTTTATTTGGTACAATATATGTTAAAAAAAACATGGATCCTGGTCACCACAACCTCGGATGAACAACCAACACGTTTCAATTAAGAGACTTTGTCATGGTATGACATACCATGACTAGAGTTGAGCGATACCAGACGATACTTGAAAATATCGGATCGGAATGGATCGGCCGATCTTTAAAAAAAGTATCGGTATCGCCGATTCCGATACCGGGAACCAATGCAAGTCAATGGGGCCAAAATATCGGAATTAAAAAAAACCATTTCTTTCCTTGTAGGTTAATTCTACATGAAGAAAAACAACTAAGAATAATGTAGAATGTATTGTGGGAGGTGGAGGAGACATTAAAGCCATAGAGGTTTAGCCCAATCAAATGGAATAGCAGGAATTAAACTTTTTTTTTAAAGACATTAGGAGTTACAAAGATATTGACTATGTTAGCCTCATTTATATTTTGCCAGACATGTATGTCTTCTTCTTCTTTCTTCTTTCTTCTTCTTTCTTCTTCTTCTTCCTTTTTTTACCTTCTTCTTCTTCTTCTTATTCCTTTTTTTACCTTCTTCTTCTTCTTCTTATTCCTTTTTTTACATTCTTCTTCTTCTTCTTCCTTTTTTACATTCTTCTTCTTCTTCCTTTTTTTAAATTCTTCTTATTATTATTTTTTTTAAATTCTTCTACTTCCTTTTTTTACATTCTTCTTCTTCTTCTTCCTTTTCTTACATTCTTCATATTCTTCTTATTCAACAATTATTATTCTACATATTCAACTTCTTCATCTTCTTCCTATTCTTCTTCATCATATTCTTGTTTGTGTCAGGCATTCCTGTAGTTGTTATCTAGAAAAGTTAGAAGTTTACACCTTCTGTTCTGCCTGTCACAAAAGATTTACAACAGGATTTGTCCGCGTTCAGTTTGGCCTGCAGCAGCAGGCCTTTTCCAGGGGCACCACGAGGAGGAACGGACTCACCCCCATACACTGCTTAGTCTTCTTCTGCTTATAAATAAGATAATATCATTTGCTCAGAGTATTAGTCTTATGCTTAATGTTCTTCTGCTTTGTTTTTTTATGCTTCTTTGTCTTCTCTCTCTTGTTGTTCTGCATCTTGGTGGTTGTCTTCCTGTTCTTTGTCCTCTTGAACCAGCTGACGGTACTGGCACCCGGAGGGGCAGCAGAAGGAACAAGAGCCAATGGCACTACCGAGGACCAGCTGACGGTTCTGGAACCCGGTTACTAAGCAGGAGGTACCTGTGCTACAAAGCACTACCAAGGACCAGCAGACGTTGCCGGAACTCGGATACCGAGATGGAGGCACCTAGGCCAAAGGCTCTGACGAGAACCAGCTGACGGTGCTGGAACCCGGAGGGGTAGCAGAAGCTGCAAGAGCAAATGGAAATAGCGAGGACCAGCTGACAGTGCTGGCACCCGGAGGGGCAGCAGAAGGAATAAGAGCCAATGGCACAACCGAGGACCAGCTGACGGTGCTGGAACCCGGTTACTAAGCAGGAGGTACCTGTGCTACAAAGCACTACCAAGGACCAGCAGACGTTGCCGGAACTCGGATACCGAGATGGAGGCACCTAGGCCAAAGGCTCTGACGAGAACCAGCTGACGGTGCTGGAACCCGGAGGGGTAGCAGAAGTTACCCCTGAAAAGCAAAGTTGGCATGCCGCAAGCTGGCCGCAGTTACCGAATCACACAGTCCTACAGGGGGTGCTTGTCCTACTGGCACTACGGAACAAGCCTTTCTTACCAGAACCCGCAGTCCACATAGGAAGCACCTAAACTGCTGGCACCCTAGCCTCGGCTAACCCAACCGCAACACGACATGGCAACTTGGGGTGGCAAACTGACATTGACACTTCCCGGAAACAGCAGGCAGGGCTGGAACCAAGCTGGGCAGGAGGGAGTACCCGTGCCAAAGTCAGTTATGAGCAGCAACTGGCGATGTTGGAGCCCAGGGACAAGCACTTAGCAGGCTGAGGCCTGATGTGCTGTCAATTGGGAGGCAGCAGGACAGATTGCCATCAAAACAGCAGGGGAACAGCTGACGTTACTGAACCCCACAAACACAGGAGCTAGTGTTTTACTCTGTGAAGACGGCACTTCCGAGCAACAACTGGCTGTGTTGAAGCCCAGGGACAAGCACGGAGCAGGCTGAGGCTGCATTGAAGAAATTTTAAGATCGGTTGTAGACTTCTACTAATTGTAACCAAGCTCCACTTAGGCCTGTGGCTTCACTGATTTTCGTATTTCCCCTGTCCTCCAACCCCGCCAGTTACAGCTCCGAAGTGGCGTCTGCACAATCCACACTTGTTCCTGTGTTACAGGTGTTCAGTCCGGTCAGTTAATCCCCTGATGTGTGTCCGGCAATGTCACCTCCTCTGTCCACATTCCCATAACTAGTTATGGGAATGTGGACAGAGGAGGCGACATTGCCGGACACACATCAGGGGATTAACTGACCGGACTGAACACCTGTAACACAGGAACAAGTGTGGATTGTGCAGACGCCACTTCGGAGCTGTAACTGGCGGGGTTGGAGGACAGGGGAAATACGAGAGACAGTGGAGCCACAGGCCTAATTGGAGCACGGTTAAAACTCAGTAGTGGTACGACTGTGTAGGCAGCAGGAGACTTTGCCATCCACACAGCAGGGGATCAGCTAGCGTTACTGAACCCCACTGAGACACGGCAGCAAGTGTCTCTTTCCGTGTGGACGGCACTTCCGAGCTACAACTGGCTGTGTTGAAGCCCAGGAAATAGGAGGGTGTAGGCAGAGGCCTACTGTATTTGGAATGCGGAGACAGCAGGAGAGACTGCCATCCACACAGCAGGGGATCAGCTGACGTTACTGAACCCCACTGAGACACGGGAGCAAGTGTCTCTTTCCGTGTGGACGGCACTTCCGAGCTACAACTGGCTGTGTTGAAGCCCAGGAAATAGGAGGGTGTAGGCAGAGGCCTACTGTATTTGGAATGTGGAGACAGCAGGAGAGACTGCCATCCACACAGCAGGGGATCAGCTGACGTTACTGAACCCCACTGAGACACGGGAGCAAGTGTCTCTTTCCGTGTGGACGGCACTTCCGAGCTACAACTGGCTGTGTTGAAGCCCAGGAAATAGGAGGGTGTAGGCAGAGGCCTACTGTCTTTGGAATGTGGAGACAGCAGGAGAGACTGCCATCCACACAGCAGGGGATCAGCTGACGTTACTGAACCCCACTGAGACACGGGAGCAAGTGTCTCTTTCCGTGTGGACGGCACTTCCGAGCTACAACTGGCTGTGTTGAAGCCCAGGAAATAGGAGGGTGTAGGCAGAGGCCTACTGTCTTTGGAATGTGGAGACAGCAGGAGAGACTGCCATCCACACAGCAGGGGATCAGCTGACGTTACTGAACCCCACTGAGACACGGGAGCAAGTGTCTCTTTCCGTGTGGACGGCACTTCCGAGCTACAACTGGCTGTGTTGAAGCCCAGGAAATAGGAGGGTGTAGGCAGAGGCCTACTGTCTTTGGAATGTGGAGACAGCAGGAGAGACTGCCATCCACACAGCAGGGGATCAGCTGACGTTACTGAACCCCACTGAGACACGGGAGCAAGTGTCTCTTTCCGTGTGGACGGCACTTCCGAGCTACAACTGGCTGTGTTGAAGCCCAGGAAATAGGAGGGTGTAGGCTGAGGCCTACTGTCTTTGGAATGTGGAGACAGCAGGAGAGACTGCCATCCACACAGCAGGGGATCAGCTAGCGTTACTGAACCCCACTGAGACACGGGAGAAAGTGTCTCTTTCCGTGTGGACGGCACTTCCGAGCTACAACTGGCTGTGTTGAAGCCCAGGAAATAGGAGGGTGTAGGCTGAGGCCTACTGTCTTTGGAATGCGGAGACAGCAGGAGAGACTGCCATCCACACAGCAGGGGATCAGCTAGCGTTACTGAACCCCACTGAGACACGGGAGCAAGTGTCTCTTTCCGTGTGGACGGCACTTCCGAGCTACAACTGGCTATGTTGAAGCCCAGGAAATAGGAGGGTGTAGGCTGAGGCCTACTGTCTTTGGAATGCGGAGACAGCAGGAGAGACTGCCATCCACACAGCAGGGGATCAGCTAGCGTTACTGAACCCCACTGAGACACGGGAGCAAGTGTCTCTTTCCGTGTGGACGGCACTTCCGAGCTACAACTGGCTGTGTTGAAGCCCAGGAAATAGGAGGGTGTAGGCTGAGGCCTACTGTCTTTGGAATGCGGAGACAGCAGGAGAGACTGCCATCCACACAGCAGGGGATCAGCTAGCGTTACTGAACCCCACTGAGACACGGGAGAAAGTGTCTCTTTCCGTGTGGACGGCACTTCCGAGCTACAACTGGCTATGTTGAAGCCCAGGAAATAGGAGGGTGTAGGCTGAGGCCTACTGTCTTTGGAATGCGGAGACAGCAGGAGAGACTGCCATCCACACAGCAGGGGATCAGCTAGCGTTACTGAACCCCACTGAGACACGGGAGCAAGTGTCTCTTTCCGTGTGGACGGCACTTCCGAGCTACAACTGGCTGTGTTGAAGCCCAGGAAATAGGAGGGTGTAGGCTGAGGCCTACTGTCTTTGGAATGCGGAGACAGCAGGAGAGACTGCCATCCACACATCAGGGGATCAGCTAGCGTTACTGAACCCCACTGAGACACGGGAGCAAGTGTCTCTTTCCGTGTGGACGGCACTTCCGAGCTACAACTGGCTGTGTTGAAGCCCAGGAAATAGGAGGGTGTAGGCAGAGGCCTACTGTCTTTGGAATGCGGAGACAGCAGGAGAGACTGCCATCTCCACAGCAGGGGAACAGCTGGCAGTGCTGAACCCCACTAACACTCGAACGAATGTGTTTGGCTCTGTGGAGACGACACTTCTGAACTCCAACTGACACTGTTGGAGCCCAGGATCAGGCGTGGAGCAGGCTGGGGCCTACTGGATTTTGGCAGGTGAAGGCAGCAGGAGACTTGCCATCTCCACAGCAGGGGAACAGCTCGCAGTGCTGAACCCCACTAACACTCGAACGAATGTGTTTGGCTCTGTGGAGACGACACTTCTGAACACCAACTGACGCTGTTGGAGCCCAGGATTAGGCGTGGAGCAGGCTGGGGCCTACTGGATTTTGGCAGGTGAAGGCAGCAGGAGACTTGCCATCTCCACAGCAGGGGAACAGCTGGCAGTGCTGAACACCACTAACACTCGAACGAATGTGTTTGGCTCTGTGGAGACGACACTTCTGAACACCAACTGACGCTGTTGGAGCCCAGGATTAGGCGTGGAGCAGGCTGGGGCCTACTGGATTTTGGCAGGTGAAGGCAGCAGGAGACTTGCCATCTCCACAGCAAGGGAACAGCTGGCAGTGCTGAACACCACTAACACTCGAACGAATGTGTTTGGCTCTGTGGAGACGACACTTCTGAACACCAACTGACGCTGTTGGAGCCCAGGATCAGGCGTGGAGCAGGCTGGGGCCAACTGAATTTTGGCAGGTGAAGGCAGCAGGAGACTTGCCATCTCCACAGCAGGGGAACAGCTGGCAGTGCTGAACCCCACTAACACTCGAACGAATGTGTTTGGCTCTGTGGAGACGACACTTCTGAACACCAACTGACGCTGTTGGAGCCCAGGATCAGGCATGGAGCAGGCTGGGGCCTACTGGATTTTGGCAGGTGAAGGCAGCAGGAGACTTGCCATCTCCACAGCAGGGGAACAGCTGGCAGTGCTGAACCCCACTAACACTCGAACGAATGTGTTTGGCTCTGTGGAGATGACACTTCTGAACACCAACTGACGCTGTTGGAGCCCAGGATTAGGCGTGGAGCAGGCTGGGGCCTACTGGATTTTGGCAGGTGAAGGCAGCAGGAGACTTGCCATCTCCACAGCAGGGGAACAGCTGGCAGTGCTGAACACCACTAACACTCGAACGAATGTGTTTGGCTCTGTGGAGACGACACTTCTGAACACCAACTGACGCTGTTGGAGCCCAGGATTACGCATGCCGCAGGCAGAGGCCAATGGGCAGCGGTTTTTATGGAGGTTGTTGACTACTACTGATTCTAACCATGCTCCACTTAGGCCTCTGGCTCCACTGTCTCTACTATTTACCATGGCCTCCAACCCCGCCAGCTACATCTCTGAAGTGGCGTCAGCACAATCTACACTTGTTCCTGTGTTACTGGTGCTCAGTCCCGTCAGTTGATCCCCTGATGTTTGTCCGGCAAGTTCGCCAGCTCTGTCCTCATTCCCACTACTGGTTATGGGAATGTGGACAGAGCAGGAGACCTTGCCGGACACACATCAGGGGATAAACTGATGGGACTGAGCCACAGGAACACAGGAACAAGTGTAGATTGTGCTGACGCCACTTCAGAGATGTAGATGGCGGGGTTGGAGGCCAGGGGAAATAGTAGAGACAGTGGAGCCAGAGACCTAAGTTGGGCACGGTTAAAAATCAGTAGTGGTTTGAATGTTGATGGAGCTGGTGACTTTGCCGTCCACACAGCAGGGGATCAGCTGGCGTTACTGAACCCCACTAACACAGGAGCTAGTGTGTTTCTCTGTGCAGACGACACATCTGAGCGACAACTGGCTGTGTTGAAGCACAGGGATTATAGTTCAGGTGGTAGAAAAATGAACACACCAGCAGACCTGGATACAGTTGCCAACCACTAATTTAGTCTGTAAGAGGAATGGCAAAGTCTTTGGAGATCCAGGCCTTGTTCATTTTCAGAAAAATCAGCCGGTCAACATTATCGGAAGATAGTCGCGTGCGACGGTCTGTTAGTACACCACCTGCGGCACTAAAGACGCGTTCCGATAATACACTGGCAGCAGGGCAAGCCAGCACCTCCAATGCATACTGGCTAAGCTCTGGCCATGTATCCAGCTTAGAGACCCAAAACTTGAAGGGGGAAGAGCCATCTGGGAGTACAGCGACAGGGCAAGACATGTAGTCTGACACCATCTGACGGAAGCGTTGCCTCCTGCTGACTCGAGGCGTCGCTGATGGTGTAGACATTTGTGGTGGACACACAAAACTTTGCCACATTTGGGCCATAGTGGTCTTGCCTTGTGCTGCGGCGCTGCCTCTGATCCCTCTTTGTGCAGAGTTTCCTCCACTGCCTCGACGCACAGAGCTGCTTTGTAAAGCACTAGCAACAATGCTGTCGGGTGGAATGGAAAACATTATGGACTGCACCAGTGACTCTTCGTACTCCCACAGTTTACGCTCCCGGTTCAACGTTGGTATGAGCCTTTGTACGCTGTCCCGGTAGCGAGGATCTAGGAGGGTGTACACCCAATAATCAGCCGAGACGAGAATGTGGGCGATGCGGCGGTCGTTTCTCAGGCACTGCAGCATGAAATCAACCATGTGCTGCAGACTCCCAACTGCCAAAGAACCGCTGTCCCCTGTTTGAGGCGTGACCTCGGCCTGCTCTGCATCACCCCACCCTCGCTGTACATACTGAGTAGAGGTTTGTGTACCTCCCTCCTCTGGAGAGATGTCTTCCTCCTCCATCGACTCCTCCTCATCCTCCTCACAAAGTGTCCCCTGCCTAGGCCTTTGTGAGGAAACACGTAGCGCAGACTGTCCAGAAGCAGATGGCATTTGGGACTCCTCATCCTCCACCTCTTCCGAAACCTCATCCCTTAGTGCTTGCAGTGTTTGTTGAAGCAGGCAGATAAGGGGGACAGTCATGCTGACTAGTGCATCATCTGCACTCGCCATCCGCGTGGATTCATCGAAGGCATGCAAAACGAGGCAGATGTCCTTCATAGAGGCCCACTCAATGGTGCTGAAGTGTGAACGGCGCACAGTGCGACTTGTTTGCGCCTGATGCAGCTGGTACTCCATGACTGCTGCCTGCTGCTCACACAACCGCTCCAACATATGTAACATTGAATTCCACTGGGTGGGTAGGTCACATATGATGCGATGTTCCGGAAGGGCAAATCTTCGCTGCAGAGCAGCGAGGCGCGATCTTGCCGTGCTGGAACGCCGCAAGTGAGCGCACTCTATGCGGACCTTGTGCAACAGTGCATCAAGATCCGGATAGTCCCTCAGAAAGCTCTGCACGACCAAGTTAAGCACATGTGCCAGACATGGGATGTGTGTGAGGTTGCCTAGGCCAAGAGCTGCCACCAGATTTCGGCCATTGTCACACACTACCAAGCCCGGCTGGAGATTCGCTGGCCCAAACCACACATAGCTCTCCAGCTTGATAGCATTCCAGAGCTCCTGCGCTGTGTGGCTTCGATTCCCCAAAGAAATTAATTTGAGTACAGCCTGTTGACGTTTGGCCACGGCTGTGCTCATATCGGTCGTAACAGGCTCCTGCTCTGCTGTTTCTGAGGAACTTGAGTAGGAGGAGGAGTCTATGTGTACAGACTGGAGTCCTGCAATCCGTGGCGTTGGAAGAACACGTACAGCGCCACTCTCCAGATCTGTACCCAGCTCCACAACATTGACCCAGTGGGCAGTGAGGGAAAGGTATCGTCCCTGTCAATGGTTACTGGTCCACGCATCGGTGGTCAGGTGGACCTTGCTACTAACGGCGTTTAGTAGCGCATGTTTTATTTTGCCCTCAACATGTTTCTGCAGGGCAGGGATGGCTCGCCTGCTGAAATAAAAGCGGCTGGGCACGTTGTATTGGGGGACTGCCAATGCCATTAAGTCCCGGAAGATGTCAGTGTCCACCAGCCTGAATGACAGCATTTCAACTGCCAGAAGTTTGGCAATGCCAGCATTCAGAGACTGTGCTCGGGGATGGTTTGCCGAGTAAGGGCGCCTTTTATCCCATACCTGTGCTACCGATGGCTGTGATGGATGGGAACGTGCTGCTATGGGTGGAATCTGACAGGGTCTCCGGACAACAGTGGCAGAGGTTCTTTCTTGGCGATCCTGTGAGGAAGCCGAACCAGCAGTGCGTGAGCTAGGGGAAGAGGCCCCAACACGAACTGAAGAGGTGGTAGGTGGTGCTGTACGTTGGCCTACGTCTTCAGGGTGTCTCTGCAACTCCAACTCGTGCTTGGTGCGCACATGTTTCCACATATTTGTGGTATTGAGGTTGCTGACATTTCTCCCTCTTTTGACTATCTGATGACACAGCTTGCATTTGACAAAGCAAATGTCATCTGCAACTGTGTCAAAAAAGGACCACGCACTGCAACTCTTGGGAGCGCCCGTTTTGCCTTTGGAATGAGGAATGCTCCTAACGGGTGCCGAAGTGGAGGGTACAGGCAACCAAGTCTTTCCCCTCCCTCTGCCTCCTGTTTTGGCCGGTAGGGGAATCTCTTCCTCCGAGCTGCTCCCACCACCTTCCTGTTCCTCACGCCATGATGGGTCAAGGACCTCATCATCTTCCCTCCCCTCTTCAAACAGCTGCTTCTCCGGGGTTGTCTCGCCAGCACCGTACGCACCAGAAAGTGGCAACTGAGTCTCGTCATCATCTGATGCGTACTGAGGTGTGCTGACCATAGGCACTGGCCCACTCGCCTCTTCAGATTCAGAGGGACAAAGAAGTTGCGCATCACTGCATACTCCCTCTTCTTCACATTCAGGAATGCTGCTTGGCTGGCCCCCTCTTTCCAAGCCAACAGATTCCGAGAACAGAAGTAGAGACTGTGATGGCTCCTGTCCATGTCTCTCTGACGGCCTGGGCACTTTGGCAGGTGGTGAAGAGACAGATAGTTGCTCTTCGGTGCTCTGGCCCTGAGAGGATGTGGAAGTAATTGAAGTCGATGCGATAGCTGCCATCCATCCGACAACGGCTTCAATTTGTTCCTCCCGCAGCAGTGGGGTACGT
Organism: Dendrobates tinctorius; assembly: GCF_039654945.1. Classification (NCBI taxonomy): domain Eukaryota; kingdom Metazoa; phylum Chordata; class Amphibia; order Anura; family Dendrobatidae; genus Dendrobates; species Dendrobates tinctorius. The sequence goes on along the minus strand of NW_027361784.1, from coordinate 17,289,551 downwards.
TGAGGTCCTACAAAGCTGCGCATAAAGGACTGTTGCCTGCTAAAACTGGGGGATGCTGATCCACTGGTGCCCGCAGCAGGCCCAGAATCCCCACGTCCTCTACCTGCAGAATCCCCACGTCCTCTCCCTGCAGAATCCCCACGTCCTCTCCCAGCTGAAACTCCACGCCCACGCCCAAGCCCACGCGCCTTACTCCCTGCCTTCTTCATCTTGCCAGACTGCTTAAGATAGGCAGAAAAGTACAAAGGGGGGCCTTAGTGTGCTTATTCCTGAACAGCTGGTTACAGGTACAAGAAACACTAATTTTATGAAGTGTGTGTGTGTGGACTACACTTTAATAGGAGCTGATGTGGCCTACACAAGTTCCAAATGTAGTGTTTGGTGAACTTTTTTTGTGGTTTCTTTGTTGGAAACAAACTCAAAGTATGTGAACAAAGAATTGAAACTGATAGTATCACCAACTTTTTGGAGCTATTACAATGCAGGCAGGTAACCTACAATGCAAAAGATGAGGCTCCAAAAAAATTGGGTAATACTAATCTGGCTGCGCTGGCAGGGCACAAGCCAGAAAAAAAGGCTCCTCTATCTACTCCTATATAGTGTTTGCAACCAACCAATGTTGATGGATACGGATGGATGCACACTAATAGGAGAAGAAAAAATGAGCTGCACTCAAAGACAAATATGTGTGAGGCAGTGACGCACGTTGAGCGTCCTACAACCAGACGTAGCTGCAGGACACTCTACTCTGCGTGAGCTGCACTCACACACAGTCAGAGACCTCTCAGACAGCCGTGAACAGTGCAGCTAAGTGGGCACTGGCACTGACAGGCTGCAGAAAGGCTCCGCTGTGTACTCCTATATAGTGTTTGCAACCACCGTAGATGGAGACGGATGGATGCACACTAATAGAAGAAAAAATGAGCTGCAATAAAAGAAAAATGTGTGAGGCAGTGACACGCTGAGCGTCCTACAACCAGACGTAGCTGCAGGACACACTACTCAGCGTGAGCTGCACTCACACACAGTCAGAGACCTCTCAGACAGCCGTGAACAGTGCAGCAAAGTGGACACTAGCACTGAAAGGCTGCAGAAAGGCTCCGCTGTCTACTACTAGTGTTTGCAACCAACGTATATGGATACGGATGGAAGCACACTAGATTGAAATTAGGTAAAAAATGCAGCTCAAAAATTAAAAGATGTATGAGGCAGCAGTGATCACACTGGGTGGCCTACAGCCTGACGTGCCTGCAGGACCCACTCCACAGCGTGAGCTGCACTCACACAGCCCTTGCAGACAGCTATTAAAACAGCGCTGCTGGGCTAAAAAAATGCTACTGTGGTGGATTATGTAGCCTGGGTAGAGCAATAGATATGTTTGATGATCGCTATTTCTAACTGTCCCTCACAGTCTTCAACAGCAGCCTGTCCCTAACTGAATTCACAGCAGAGTGAACCAGAAATGGCGGCTGCAGCGCTTTTTATAGTGCATCATGACATCATTTCGGCAGCCAATCACAGCCATGCCAATAGTTAACATGCCTACATGCCTAACAGGATGTGCCCACACTTCGGAGGATTCCCATTGGCTTAATCAAAGCAAGCAGGCTCATAGCATGATGGGAACTTCCGATTCCGATTCCGGAATCCGATATGACAAAAGTATCGGAAGTCAGTATCGGAATTCCGATACCGCTAATATCGGGCGATACCCGATACTTGCGGTATCGGAATGCTCAACACTAACCATGACTAAGGCTCTTAGCTGAAATGTGAAAAAAGTGTTTCATTTTTTTACAATCAGATTACTTTCCTTTTTTATTTAATCGCTGGAGGTTCCTCCACCATTTTCTATTTGCTGACGTTCAAGACTGAGACGGCTCCGGGCTATGCTACTTCATCCATGAAGATGCTGCAAAAAATGGTGAGTTGACATTTTTCCTCATTATTTTCCCTCTAGTCTTTCTATTTGGTTTCCATTAAGGATGGATTATGTGATGGTCTATGTGGAGACACGAGGGTCAGTGGGTGCTCTCTTCCACTAGTATTGCTGTCTTTAGAAAGACCGCATGAACAAGGGCTCATCCCTCTGACTCCTGTACTCATTTACCATGGAAAGAATACTACTCAGACCACATGGGATGAGGGTAACACAGAGACACCTGCAGAGTACACACACAGGGCTTTTGGCACAGTATTCCCACAAACATGTTTGCATAGTACAAAAATTTGTTTTTACGCACAATATTCCTATAGATATGGGTGCAGAGTATAACTATTTTTTAAGCCCACAACTCGAGAGACTTTTTTGTACAGTACTCCCACAGGCAAGGTAGATGAGTACACACAGAGTCGTTTTGGCACAGTACTGCCAGAGGCAAGGTTGCAGACTACACACAGAGATTTTTTGGCACAGTACTTCCAGAGCAGTAGAGTAAAATTATTTTTTACTCACACTACTTGCAAAAAGATATCTGCAGAGTAAAATTATTTTTAGGCATGCTATTCGTACAGACATGCCTGCAGAGTACACATAGGCTTTTTGTTACAGTACTCCCTCAGGCAGGGGTGCAGAGTACACACTGAAGCTTAAAGGCACAGTACTCCCACAGGCTGGGGTGCAGAGTACACACAGAGGCTTAAAGGTACAGCACTCCCATATATAGGGTTGCACAGTACACATAGTGTTTTTTTGGCACTATACTCCCACTGAGACATGGGCAGAGTACACAAGCAGGCCTTTTTGAAAAGTGTGCAGTCTAATTCTGTCCCTCATTCTAGCTGGGTCCTGTTCCTACACTAATCAGAGCAAAATTGTGGCGGTACTCGTGATCTGGCATTTATACAGTCCCGGTCTCGTGGTGCACAGGTCAATCACATCAATGCTAATACTTGGCATGGCTGTGATGGCTCAGGGTGTGCCCACAGCCTAAAAGCTTGTTGATTGGGAGTGCTGCAGCCTTTTAGCATGCTTTATTAGGTATCTGAACCCGAGCATTAAACCGGACATCTTTACAGTTCGGGCTCACTCATCCGTATTGCTGGTCTATTCAAAGTGATTGCCCTGGTGTAACTCACCACAAGAAATCTTTTAAGTGACACTTTTGAGAGGTATTTCAGGAAATGAACAGTGTATCAATGACAACTCGTGATAAGCGAGTATACTCATAACTCGAGTTTTCCCGAGCATGCTCGGGTGGTCTACGAGTATTTTGGCGTGCTCAGAGATTTAGTTTGTGTTGCCGCAGCTGCATGATTTGCGGCTGCTAGACAGGCTGAATACATGTGGGGGTTTCCTGTTTGTTAGGCAATCCCCTCATGTATTCAGGTTTTCTAGCAGTCGCAAATCATGGAGCTGAGGCGAGAAAAACTAAATCTCCGAGAACGCCAAAATACTCGGAGACCAATCGAGCATGCTCGGGGAATCCCAAGTAATGAGTATACTCACTCATCACTAATGACAACCTCTTAATTTTTATTCTGTGATGTAAAATTTTCATAAATAAAAGAAATTTAGATATGCGAATTAGTTTTAATAACCAAGAAGGCAAAAATAATAATGCTTTGTAAACACCACTCCTAGTGTTTAATTGGTCATCTGCATATACATAGGGTATGTCACATCTCATTAACTAGAGCTGATTGAAGAAAATAAGGGCAGATTTAAAATCGGCATCAAAAACACACCTGAAAACAAGTTAAATATGTCAGGCCCCAATGATCTGATTCACTCAGATGAGATAATACATAGTCATCTGCACCTTGCCTTAATAACAGATATTTTCTTATAAATCTGGAGTTGGTAAAATTCTACTGATGTCAACTTCATCCATAACTAGCTTTGACTTCAACTTAACATCCCTGGTGATAACTTGCCTAGTTAGTGCAACCATTTTAAAGATGGGCTATATACTGTGTATGTGCTTTGTTTGGATGGATTTTGGCTCCTGAAATTTTCAAACCTTCTTCTTGGTGAGCCCAAAGTACCTAAAAAGCATATAACTAGGCTTTCAAATTTAATGTTTTGTTTTACTTTGCCTTTTATTTGTTTCTGTCTTTTTTTTAACCAAAGTCATATGTGGTTTAAAAGCAAATTAATTGTTGGTTTGAGTAAACAAAAAAATCATCAAAACTCGTCTTAATGAAAATTCATATGAAAAAGAATTTGAAAAGATTAACCTGAAAATGGAAAAAGTTGAAGAAGATTTTCTTCTTAGCTGATGAAAAGTTATTCAGATAGAAAAGGTTTATAGACCAAAGTTATTTAAATTATATTAACAACTGTTGAAACTGCAAAAATGACATTTTTTAATTTTTTTTCCAGTAATTCAAAAAGTTTGATATAATCACCTTTCATCTTCCGTGGTTACAGAAATTTGTCGTCCTACAACTTGCTGAATAATTTTCATGGTCTTCACATGAAGTCGTATATACATTTATTTTCACTTGTTGCCTAGACGAAGCAGTAGTCAAGTGAAAATTATGCTTTGTTTTCCAAATTCAATCTGTTGATGAGCAATCAGAGATGACAGACTGTATGCCTCAATCACAGCCGCTTAGATAATATTCCTTTTATAGACGAGGTTGCTGGAGGCTCGCACTGGACACTAAATACCCACACAAACATCTTACTGAATTTAGCACACTTCCTTCCATGGTAAATCATTCCTCATCTCATTTATCTTGTATCTGAATTGGAAATATCCTTTCTTTTATTAATGATCAGGTTGTACTTTGTAACTTCTGGCAATAATTTTGCAACTTTCGTGATTGCTCAGACTGGAGGCATGTGTTCTTTAATTACAAATTAGTCCCATTTCAATATACAAAATACAAAAGCCAATTGTTTTTGCAGAATAGAAGTTACTTTTACTAGGAATGTATAGCTTAGAAAACCTATTTGTAAGTTCATTCTCGAGACCTCATCAATTAATCAAAGTGGTGGAAAGCTACAAGGAGCGTCTACTGCCCCAGAGAGCCCAGCGTGAGGTTTCACTCAGACAATCCATTACAATCTATACAAGATCCTTCTAAAAAGGATATACCCAAGGAAAACAACTCCTTCAACCCCGTTTCTAACCTGGGAGGACTTAGGAACTTATCTTGCTTCCTACGTGATACAAGCAGTTGTAGTTTCGGTCACTGCCATTTGACTCCTTAAATGTCAATCTCTTACATTGCATTCATTTAAAATGGTTATTGGGGATATTTCATTTTTATCATGGGGCTAAGTATTGATAAGCAGGTAGTTGCTGACTACCTGATTTTTCTACCAGAGACTGGCTTAGACCAATCACAGACTGCACATGCCCGTGATTCTACTGTTTCACATCAACAGCACCTTTTAGCCTACTCCCCTCAGCCATTATGTGATCATGGAGTAATAGTAGGCTGCCATACCATCTAGGGGGTAGAAGCTCCCATGGTTTCTATCTTGGTACTTCTACAGGGCTTAGCTTCATCAGATATTATCAAATTCCCTATATACTGCAATGCCACCATATAGAACAATTATAGAACAATTAATCAATGGAAACCCATCATACTATGCAAGTTCAAATCCCATAAGGGACTAAAAAATTAAGTTAAAAAAATTACAAAAGTTGAATTCCCCCTTTTTTGTGAATTTAAAAGTAAAGAGAGATTAAAAAAACAACTATTTGATATTGCCATATCCGTAAAATACCAAACATAAAAACATTCCAAAAATCAAAACAGAAAAACTAATTAGCCCATGCAGTAAACACTGTAAAAAAACATAAAATCTCAAGAATTAGTTTTTTGTCACCCTGAGGTACTCTCACACAGCTTATAGAGTTTAATTCCGTACCTGGCCCTCTTACTGGACAGGTACTGACGGAATTTGAGCCTCCCCTTAAAATGAAGTAAGGACTCATCCACGAAGATGCCTCTTTGGGGCACATACACGTCAACAAACTTTTTGTTGAAGTGTTCGATGACCGGCCAAACTTTGAGCAGACGGTCAAAGTTGGGGTCATCTCGGGGAGGACACCGTGCATTATCGTTATAATTAAGGAATTTGTGTATGGCCTCAAAACATGTCCGGGCCATGACCATTTGGAACACTGGAGTGTTGCATAAAACAGCAACACTCCAATATTGTCAAAGTTCTGGCTTCTTCAGGATCCCCATGTGAAGTACCAGGCCCAAAACTGCATCATTTCAACTGTGTCTACAGGAGACCAGTTAGAAATTGATGAATTGGGGTTTTGTGCCAAAAATTGATGAGCATACCATAAGGTTATCAAAATCCTCAGAGAAAAAGTCTAGCTCTGTGAGGCCAATGGTGTCAAACTTGATTTGTGATTGTGCCAAAAAAATCAGGAATTAGTGGCTCATAATTTTCAGGGGGTGAGGTCCATACGGGGACAGGGATGGGAGGTGCTGGTTCATCTTCTGTCTTGGGAGGTCTGCGTGGCTGTTAAGCAGCAACTAAGGAGGAAAATGAGGAGGAGGAGGAAGAGGAAGAAGATGAGGAGGATGAATCTGAAAAATAAAAAAATGTGGGATCCTCTCCCTCGCTATCAGTGTCAGAGGCAAGGAAAGCATATGCTTCCTCCACTGAATAGCGCTTTTGGGACGAACGGGAGGACATTTTTTTAATGTGTGTTGTGATTGTGTCGGTGCTTTATTTAACTGTGTGTGTGAGATAGAGCTTGGTGTAAACTTTTTTATCTGAAAAGAAAAGGCTAAAAGAAAAAAAAGCAGCAACCAGGGAAAAAAGTAAGTAAAAATAAAAGTGTGAAACAGCAAGCACGAGTGCTGATTGGTGAACTGTGTCACCAATCAACGCTCAGCAGCTGCTGGATGTGCGCACAGGGGTGGCGCAAAGGGGGTGGCGCAAAGGGGGTGGAGAGGAGTAAAAAGAGGGTGAATGGGGAAGTTTGGAAGAGGCATATTGTGGTAGATTAGGAGAGATCGGGAAGTGATCAGGGATCAAAACACTTACAGTTGTTGTCTCTCTTCTTTCTTCTGTCTTGTCTTCTCTGTTCTTTGTTCTTACTTCTGCAGCAGGGATTGTGGAGTCACAGGCTTCTGTGGCACCACAAGGCCCAGCACAGCTTCAGATCCTGTAGTGTGACTGCACTGCAGAAATCCTCAACTACTGTGAGGACCTGCAGTGTGGTCACAGACAGGTCACAGAGTGGTCATACCACTGCTGTGCCCTGTCATTGGTGTATTCGATGATGACATCAATTGCACCAATCAAAGCTGGCCCTGGTGATGCTGGCAATGTCAGGCAAAAGCCTAGCATCAGAGCTCTCAATGCTCCAATCCTAGGCAGGTCACATCCAGGGCACAGCCAGGTCACAGCACGATCACATTGCGGCTGTACCCTCTGATCGGTATGATCAATGTAATTGTCAAACGCTCCAATTAGCGGGTATAGGCAATGCCTGGCATTGCCAGGCACCAGCCTAGGATCAGTGCCCTTACAGCTCCAATCCTGGACAGGTCACAGGTAGGGCACAGCACGGTCACACCACGGCTGTGCCCTGTGATTGGCGTGATCTATGTAATCATCGATCACGCCAATCAGAGTCAGTTCAGGTGATGCCTGGCATTGCCAGGCACCAGCCTAGGATTGTTGCTCCTGGAGCACCAATTTTAGGCTGGGACATCAGTGTTTCAGGCAATCTGATTGTCTGAAACACTGAGAAATGCTGCAATTGGCTTATCAGAATTGAACAGCCAATCATAGCAATCGTGGTTGCAGGAGGGTAGTGACACCCCCCCAGGAAAATGGAGCCATCTTCCTAGCGGTAAGATGGCGCTGGAATTTTAATACCATCACGTGACTTCAGTCGCAGTGTCGCATTAAAAACTGACGTAATATTCCATACATGGTCGCATAGGCCCAGGTCACATGGATGGGATATTACGTCCAATGTCAGAAAGGGGTAAAAACATTCTTACTTTGTAGCATTTTTTCACACTTGCCTAAAACTTTTGAAAATACTGTATATAGACGAAAACGATACAAGTAATAACTGTGGTATGCCACGCAAAAAAAAAAAAAAATGTCATACAGGTCAATCAATAGGATAATGAAAACTTGACAAGACAGCAGGCTATGGCTCACACTTTCGTTTGATGAAACTCGGATGTCCGATGTAAATGGAATGGAAATCAGCCCTTAAGCAACCGCTGCTTGGCTGCAGCACTCACATAGCGTAACAATGTCACACGAGAGACGGAAGACCAGACGCTGACATGGCTGGGATGATTCCATTATCGGAAAGAAGGATAGAGGGTTTATTTTATGCTATACGAAGAAAAACAGTATTTAACCCCTTCATGACTGGGCTTTTTTCCGTGTTTTTTGTTTTCACTTTAGTTTTTTCCTCGTCTTCTTCCAAGAGTCATAACTTTTTTTATTTTTTAGTCCACATAACCGTGTGAGGGCTTGGTTTTTTTATGCGGCAAGTTGTACTTTTGAATGACACCATTCATTTTATCATGTGATGCACTGGAAAGTGAGAAAAAAATCCAAGTGCTTTGAAATTGCAAAAATGTGTAATTCTACAATTTTTTTTAAACAAATAAAAAAATGTATTTTTTTTATTTAAGTGGTGAAACAAAAAGCAAAAATTTGAAAAAAAAAAAATTCTTGTGTCACCATTTTCCGAGACCCGTGACGCTTTCATTTTTTCAAAATATGGGGCTGTGTTATGGCTTATCTTTTACACCTTGAGCGGATTTTTTAATGATACCATTTTGGGGTAGATATGATGTTTTGATCTTCTGTTGTTGCAGGTTATTGCAATGTTGCGGAGGCCAAAAAACCTAATTGTGGTGAATGGGTTAAAAAAGGGTAGTCCAAGTAGTGGACAACCCCCTTTAAATAATGAAAAATATAGAGAAAACTATTTTTTATGTCAAAGGTATCCATAGCCTTTAAACTCCCCAAATACACAGTCTTTGCAGCTGGGAAATATGGAAAACCATGATCGGCTGATCTGGCCGATCTGGCTAGCTTGGGGGTTCCACCAATCAGAACACCTATCATATAGGTTTTATCTCTTTACGGTGTATAGATAAGAAATACTTCTGCCTACTATGCCCATTAAAATTTGTGAATCTCTGCTGCACAGTGCGGCCATTCGGGGTGAAAAGTAAAAATGTATACATATACATCTACAATAAAGTTTTAGCAGAAGCTGTGGAGCTATATTTCTAGCCCTGCATTGCCTGACAAGTTGGCTCCTTAAACATTTCAAATACCTTTTTCTAAAAAGATTTCAGATTATGTGAAATTATCATTTTAAAATAATGAAAAATGACTTTTTCCATTTAGATATAGAAATAGACTTTTCTGTTTAAACATCTATCCGTAACATTAAAAAGTCACAAAGTATTGGGGCTTTCCCTTAGAGACACAGCCGTATTGGTTTTAGTCATCTTTCTGATAAAACATTTACTCGGGGCAATGATTATGACATCTGAAGATTTGCCGTCAGGAATCATAATACTTTTTTAGAGGAGATATTGGGGCTGAAAGAAAATGTATATTCTCAGTGGAAAATAGAAATCTGCTCTGCAGACAGATATGTGTAGTCTCAAAGGGATTAAGAAAATGTGTTCTGCCCTATAATTAACTACTTATCATACATGCATAATGTCCTCAGTGATTTGTTTGTAGCACAATTTTAGAATTTCAAACAACAACATTTTGCAAAGTTGCATAAGTTTGATAAGTAAAATATTTTTTGATGCTCAAAATTTAACCTTTACATTTATGAGATTTGCAAATTCACCCCTAAAAACAATGAAGCCAAGCTTGTGAAGGGTTGATCGCTACAATTCTTTATTTCCACTTTGTTTTTTAGAATGATCTGGCAATTAGTAGAGTTTCTCTGATGTTTCCCCGTAGTGTAAATGTACTACTCCATTAGGGCCATTCAAATATCTAGCTTGTACAGGAGGATCTTAAAAATTGTGGGAACTAGTATATGACTTTTACTAGAGATGAGCAAATGGATATATGAAGGATCAAGTATGAGTTAAAGTTCCTAGAATTTGCGGTTTCACCTGAATTCTTGAAATTTCATTTGGAGCTCATAAAAAAGATAAACTTGCCCAGCACCATTTCCCACACTGCTGAAGCATCGGAGAGTGGGCTAATGTCTGAGTGCTTCACTATCCTGCAGCTTTGACATCTAGTAGACTATAACAGTGGTAGACAGTTCCTGGACCATCACATAATTATAGTTCCCAGTGGAGGACGCATTGTACGTCGTTTTCCATCTCCAAAGTCACTGGGTAAGTCCTGTAGAATGTAAGTTCTTATGGTCAGTGGGGTCCTGTCTATCTCTATATCCTGCAAAGTGTAAGCTCTTATGGTTTGTGGTTCTCTCTCTCGCCCTCTCCAGTAGAGTGTAAGCTCTTGTGGTCAGTGGGGTCATCTATCTCCTATAGAGTATGAGCTCTTATGGTCAATGGTTTCCTCTGTCTCTCATGAAAAGTGTAGTTGTGGTCAGTCGTGTCCTCGCTCTCTCTATTCTAGCGTGTAAGCTCTTATGGTCAGCGGGGTCCTCTCTCTCTCCTGTAGAGTGTAAGCTCTTATGGTTAGTGGGGTCCTCTCTCTCCTGTAGAGTGTAAGCTCTTATGGTTAGAGGGGTCCTCTCTCTCTCCTGTAGAGTGTAAGCTCTTATGGTCAGTGGGGTCCTCTCTCTCTCCTGTAGAGTGTAAGCTCTTATGGTTAGTGGGGTCCTCTCTCCTGTAGAGTGTAAGCTCTTTTGGTCAGTGGGGTCCTCTCTCTCTCCTGTAGAGTGTAAGCTCTTTTGGTCAGTGGGGTACTCTCTCTTTCTCCTATAGAGTGTATGCTCTTAAGGTCAGTGGGGTGTTCTCTCTCCTGTAGAGTGTAAGCTCTTATGGTCAGCGGGGTACTCTCTCTTTCTCCAATAGAGTGTAAGCTCTTAAGGTCAGTGGGGTGTTCTCTCTCCTGTAGAGTGTAAGCTCTTATGGTCAGCGGGGTCCTCTCTCTCCTGTAGAGTGTAAGCTCTTATAGTCAGTGGGGTATTCTCTCTTTCTCCTATAGAGTGTAAGCTCTTATAGTCAGGGAGGTCCTTTCTCTCTCCTGTAGAGTGTAAGCTCTTATGGTCAGTGGGGTACTCTTTTTTTCTCCTATAGAGTGTAAGCTCTTAAGGTCAGTGGGGTGTTCTCTCTCCTGTAGAGTGTAAGCTCTTATGGTCAGTGGGGTCCTCTCTCTCCTGTAGAGTGTAAGCTCTTATGGTCAGTGGGGTCTTCTCTCTCTCCTGTAGAGTGTAAGCTCTTATGGTCAGTGGGGTCCTCTCTCTCCTTTAGAGTGTAAATTATTATGATCAACATTGTCCTGTCTTCCTCCTACTAAGTGTACAATGTTATGGTCAAAGGAGTTCTCTCTCTTTTTCCTCTCTACCACATGTATTTTCTGAGCAATTACAAGCTTGTCAGTATTCTAATTGACACAAATTTATTCACCACAAACAACTTTTTGGGAACAGGGCAGACATATGATTGGTGCTACCTTTGCATCCGTATGCAGGCCCAAGAGGTAAGGGGGCCCATTTATAACAGAAAAGCAGGTGCAATTTTGCCTTTTTAGGAGCTTTTGGCCTGCAAAGGGCCCATATATTGTTTTTGTACAGGGGCCCTTTCTGTCTGTGTCCACAGTGCCCACATTGAGATGCTGCTGTATGGCAAAGCTCAAAGAGAAGGGACATAAGGATTGGATAAGCTGTTATGTGGCTTTTACTAGGGTGATGGTTGGGATAATTCCTCTATGAATGCCACTTATTATTGTCCTGAGTATATGACAAGAAGCAGTTAAGAAGATATATAGAGACCAGTGGTAATCAGCTGACCCACCATGGTCCGTATCTTGATTACAGATGTCAGGTGTCTGGAAGGCATTTATCAGGTGTGCTATCAATGGCAAGATTTAGGACTTTGTGCTTTCAGGAGGTGATTGGAAGCACAAAAAAATCTGAGAGCAATATGTAAATATTTCTGGGTTTTTTTGTATCATTTGGGATTTGAATTATTTTTTGTGATTGGTCCTGGGTATTAAATATTTTTAGAGGTTTGGGCTGGGGTCTGAATTAAATTTAGCGATTTAGTTTGAAGTCTGAATTTGAAGTGTTGGGTCTAGGTGGGAGTTTAGTGGTTTGTTATAGGGTGTTAATGGGTAAATGAGCAGTAAGGGCTTAGCTCTGCATAGGTTGAGAAGCTAATGCCTCAATACCTTTTGGGAAACTGTCTAAATTGAATCCCTTCATGACTTAGCCATTTAACAATTTTTGGTTTTCGTTTTTTTTCCTTCCCTTGTTCCCAGAACCATAACTTTTTTATTTTTCCGTTAATATAGTTGTGTGAGGATTTGTGTTTTTCAGGTTGAGTTGTACTTTTGAAACACACCATTCATTCTACCATATAGTGTACTGGAAATGTGAAAAAAAATTCCAAGTGTGTTGAATTGCAAAACAAAGTGCAGTTTCACAAATATTTTTGTGGTTGTTTTTTAAATTATTTTTAATTGTTCTATTTTTAATGAAGCAAAAGGGGGGTGATATGAACTTTTTTGTGGTTTATTTTTTCATATGCTTAATTTTTTTTATATTTTTTTTACTGGATTTCATAGTCCCTTAGGGGAGTTGAACCTTCGATCATTTGATCCTTTATACTATACATAGCAGTGCATTAGCACTTCCATGCATAGCTAAGATCACAATCTCCTATGAACGCCAGGTACTGACTGGTTTTCACAGGAGGATTGTAACGACAGGTACAGCAGACCCAAGACTGTCATCACATCCCATCAGCACTCCATGATCACGTCAAAGGTAAGCCTATGAGATTGTGGGATGACACACCCTCCTGTCAGCAAGTGCTAAATGCCACTGTCAGAGATTAAAAGCGGGATTTCACACTCTTCCCGCATCTGTTAGAGACACATGATGGCTGATTAAATCAGCCATCATGTATGAGAAAAATGCGAGCAGCGCAGATTAAATTCTATGACAAGATAGTCACACGTGACTTGAAACTAGCGACCGAAAATCCAGTGCACTTGGAAACATTTGTAACTCTGTGCTGCAGTTGCAGGAGGTTACAAATCACAGTGCAAAAAAGAATGAAAGTGGCGAGCGTGATAAAGGATCATTGGGAGGCTGCTGCTCCTTTCACTGAACCACACCTAAGTGGTGAAGTTGTGATCCGAATGCTTCTTGGTAGCGCCCGCATGACACTACTCATTTTCCTTTTTTTCCAGTAAATCACAGTGCAATATCATAGAACTCTGTTAGATGCAATGTCGCAAAGCAACACTGCAATTTGTGTGCCGCACAACACTTTGCTGTGAAGCTTTGCTTAAGTCTTTTTGAAAATAGTTTTACAGAGTCTGAGAAAAGTAATAGAGATCATTGTAGGATTCAGCTTGGACATTCAAGTCACAGCAGACTCTGTAAAATTAGATGAGTATCCCACAATCTAGACTAGACAATGATTGATTTGAAATTTTTATGCTTTGGGGGTTGAGCGTGCTACAGTATTTAATCTTTCACGTTAGGCAAAAAAGATACATTTTCCGACTATGATATAATTTATTCAATTTATTATACTTGATGATTTTCCAAATAATACACTTACGACTTAAGAATTTCATGCCAAAAGGAAATTCCTTTTTAAACCAGAGACGAATTTATGTGTTTAGCGGACACTGTTTTTCTCATAAGTAGCAGCATTAAGAATGAAAACATTTCTAGTTTTTTAATGACAAAAGACAAAGGTCCTAATGTCTTTACAACAAGTGACATTTAGAAGGTGTGATCACATATATTTGAAAGAGGCAAATAAATGCAGTGATTTTTTTTAGCCTGAGATGTAAAAAAATTGTGTAGAATATTAGTTCAAAGTAAAGTGAAACATTTATTCTAGTAATAAACATATCATAAGTGATCCTAGATTCTGTAAAATTGTGACGTGCATTTTCATTCAGCCCCCTGTAGTAAAAATCCTGAGTGACAAATTGCCTCCAGAAGTCACATAATTAGTAAACTAAATCCACTTTTGTCTCATTTATTCTCATTATAACTACACTTGTTCTGAGAAAGCCTCAGAGGTTTGTTTGAGAAGAATAGGGATCAAACAACATCATGAAAACCAAGGAACACATCAGGCAGGTCAGGGATAAAGTGGTGGAGAAAAGTAAAGCAGGGTTAGGTTATAAAAAAAATAGCTCAAGCTCTGAACATCTCACTGAGCTCTGTTCAATCCACAATCCAAAAATGAAAGGAGTATGGCACAACTGCAAACATACCAAGACATGGCCGTCCACCTAAATTTATATCCCAAGCAACAAGAGCACTAATTATAGTAGCAGTCAACATTCCCATGGTCACTCTGAAGACACTGCAGAGATCCGCATTTCAGGTGGGAGAATCTGTCCACAGGACAAGTATTATTCGTACAAATATTGTACAAATCTGGCTTTGATGGAAGAGTTTAGAAATGAAAGACATTTTTGAAAGCAAGATAGTATTTGTAGGAAGGTGCTTTGGTCAGATGAGACCAAAGTAGAAATTTTGGGACTAAATGCAAATGCTATGTGTGATGGAAAGTTAACATTGCACATCTCCCTAAAAACACCATCCCTACCACACATGGTGGTGGCAGCATCATGTTGTGGTGATGCTTTTCTTCAGCAGGGACAGGGAAGCTTGTCAGAGTTGATGGGAAAATGGAAGGAGTTAAATACAGGGCAATCCTGGAAGAAAATCTTTTAGTCTGCAAAAGACTTGAAACTGCAGCGTAGATTCACCTTCCAGCAGGACAAAAACCCTAAACATACTGACAGAGCTACAATCAATGGCTTAGATCAAAGCATTCTCGTGTCAATGGCCCAGTCACAGTCCATATCTAAATGTCAATGAGAATCTGTGGCAAGAACTGAAAATTTCCATCCAATCTCACTGAGATAGAATGTGCAAAGAAACATGAGCAAAAATTTCAGCCACCAGATATGCAAAGCTTATAAAGACTGTCCAATAGATGTGAAGCAGTAATTGCAGCAAAAGATTGTCCTACAAAGTATTGACTCAGAGGGGATGAATACAAATGCATGCCACAATTTTCAGATTTATATTTCTTAAATAATTAACACAGCCGCTTCCGCCTGTAAATGACTTGGGGGTGAATGGAAGCAGCCAGCGCATGCTCAGTAACTAGCGGTGACGTCACCGCTCATCACTGAGTCAGCACTCTGCTCCATTCATTCTCCAGTGATTTACAGTCAGGAGCGGCTGTGTTAGCAGCGCTCCGGCTGTAAATATATTAACCACCGAGATGGATTTACGCCGCACAGGTAATTATAGATTTGTTTTATTATTTTCCCTTTTTTTTTCAGAAGATCGAGGGCTTCGCTAAAGGAATTACCTGTATAATAAAGATTCTAAAATGTGTGTGATGTATTATTTCATTAAAATAATTTATTCTTATTGTGTGTGTGTTTATTTAACCTTTACTTTACTGCAGCATTAGTAATGGATCGGTGTCTTATTGTCACCTCTCCATTACTAATCCGGGCTTAGTGGCACCTTATAATAGCAAGGTGCCATTAAACCCTTATTAACCCACTTGCCATCAATACAGGGCAGTGGGAAGAACTGGGCAAAGCTCCAGATTAGGCACATCTAATAGATGCACCTTTTCTGGGCAGCTGGGGGCTGCTGTTTTTAGGCTGGGGGGGCCAAGATCAATGGCCCCTTAACAGCCTGAGAATATCATCCCTCAGCTGTCGGCTTTAGTCAGGTTGGTTGTCAAAAATAGGGGGGACCCCACCCCGTTTTATTAAATTATTTATTTAAATAATTTAAAAAAACAGCGTGGAGACCCCTCTATTCTTTGCAATCAATCTGGCTGAAGCTGACAGCTGAGGGTCGCAGCCCCCAGCTGTAAGTTTCATCTCGTTGGTTATGATATGGAGGGGGAAACCCCACGTCAGGTTTTTATTCATTCTTCTCTCCTGCCAGCAGGGCAGGAGAGCAGAATGTCAGCCTTGGTCAGCACCAGCCACCGGGAACAGTGCTGGTATCTAAGGTACACATCGGGTAACTAAGCGACGCGCGCACTTAGCTACCCGATATTTACATTGGATACCAGCGTCCTCGCTGGTCCTGAGCGCTGGTGAGTCTGCCTGTTTGGCAGGATAATAATTGGATTGTTATTGGACTGGTGAGGCAGTTCATATATATATCTTTCTTTGCTCTGCCCTTGGGATTATTCTCTCTTTGGGATTATTATTCTATTGAGCTTGACAGGTTATATTTATATGTATTGCTTTAGCCTCATGAGCCACTACAATAGGGGTTAATTGAGAGTAATTTATTATCTACTCTCATGCATGGGGGTTATTATTATATCAATTTTTCTCTGTTGACACAGGTCTATGGTTTTAAGTGTGTTTTAATTGTATTGTGTGCCAATAAAATTGTTGTGATTTATATTTTCCATATATATTTTTCTGTGGTGTGCATTTTTCCGGTACTACTTTTTTCTCTTCTTTAATTATAGCTTCGTTTGACTACTTGGTTGCACCCCTATTTCATACATAGAATTATTTATATAACGCAGAGCGCCAAAATATATTTTCACTCCTTATGCCTGTTTGACAGCTCCCCAGAGATCATGTAGCGATGCACCAGCGATCCTGGAAAGGTCGTATCGTTGTCGGGATCGCTGGGGCATCATTTAGTGTGACGGTACCCTAAGACTAACTCTATGCAAACAGAAGGCCTTTTTTTCTCAATTATTGGTCACAATGCTGTCAACTCAGTATCTTGATATGCCAACCCTGGCAGGTGTATGGATTTTCTCGGCAAAGGAGAAGTGCACACTAACACAGATTTAGACAAAATTGGGAAACAATATTTGAGAAAAAAGCGCCTTTTGTGTACATAGAGAAAGTCTTAGATCATTGAGTTCAGCACATGAAAAATGGGAGCAAAAGCAAAAGTATTGCATTTATATTTTTATGCAGTGTATATGATTATAATGTTATTAAATAATCAAGGTACCCAATGGAACATTAAAAACTTCAGTAAGCAAAGAAATGGCGGGACCTTTTTTTTGCTTGAAACAGATCTCTGTAATGAGATACATACAGTTGTGCTCAAAAGTTTACATACTTCGGCAGCATTTTTGCTTGCTTGACATTTCTTTCAGAGAATATGAATGATAACACCAAAACTTTTTCTCCACTCATGGTGAGTGGTTGGGTGAAGCCATTTATTGTCAAACTACTGTGCTTTCTTTTTTTTAAATCATAATGACAACGCAAAACATCCAAATGACTTTGATCAAAAGTTTACATACCCTGGTGATTTTATACTGATAACATGCACAGAATTTGACACAAATGGGTTTGAATGGCTACTAAAGGTAACATTCTCACCTGTGACCTGTTTGCTGGTAATCAGAGTGTGTGCATAAAATCTGAGTGAGTTTCTGGGATCCAGACAGACTCTTGCATCTTTCATCCAGCCACTGACATTTCTGGATTGTGAGGCATGGGGAAAGCAAAAGAATTGTCAATGGATCTATGGGAAAAGGTAGTTGAACTGTATAATACAGGAAAGGGATACAGAAAGAAATCCAAGGAATTGATAATTCCAGTAATCAGCCTTCAAACTGTGATTAACAAATGGAAATTCAGGGGCTCTGTAAAACAAAACCACGGTTAGGTGGACCAACAAACATTTTGTCAACAACTGCCAGTAAAATTGTTTGGGATGCAAATAAAAACCCACGAAAACATCAGCTGAAAAACTGGACTCTCTTAAAACTAGTGGTATGGCTGTTTCAAGATAGACAATAAGGAGGCACTTGAAGAAAAATCGGCTGCATGGTCGAGTCCCCAGAATAAACCATTGCCAAAGTGTCTTGCCTACAATACGCACAACAGCACAGAGACAAGACTTAAAACTTCTGGAGCAAGGTCATTTGGAGTGATGAGACCAAAATTCAACTTTTTGGCCACAACCATAAACGTTACATTTGGAGAGAGGTCAACAAGGCCTATGGTGAAGGAACACCATTCCTACTTTAAAGCATGGAGGTGGATCGCTGATGTTTTGGGGATGTGTGAGCTACAAAGGCACAGGAAACTTGGTCAAAGCTGAAGGAAAGATGAATGCAGCACATTATCAAAAAATACTGGAGTCAAATTTGCAATTAGCTGCCTGGAAGCTGCGCATGGGATGTACTTTAAAGTTGCAACATGACAACAATCCAAAACACAAGCCCAAGTTGACCTGTCATTGACTACAGCAGAAAAAAGTGAAGGTTCTGGAGTGGCCATATCAGTCTCCTGACCTCAATATCATTGAGACGCTCTGGGGAGATCTCCAGTGTGCAGTTCACGCAAGACAGCCTAGGAATTTACAGGAACTTGTAATGCCAAGAAAAGTGGGCAAATTTACCATCTGAGAAAATAAAGAACCCTATTCACAACTATCACAAATGACTTCAAGCTGTCATTGATGTTAGAGGAGGCAATTCATGGTATTAAGAAATGTGGTATGTGAACTTTTGATGAGGGTATTTTGGATGTTTTGGGTTGTCATTATGATTTATAAAGAGAAAGCACAGTAGTTTGACAATAAATGGCTTCACCCAACCAATAACCATGAGTGGAGAAAAAGTTTTGGTGTTATCATTCATCTTCTTTGAAAAAATGCCAAGAAAGCAAAAATGCTACTGGGGTATGTAAACTTTTGACCACAACTGTACACCCTCCCTATCAGCCATAAATAAGGCTGGGCACAGTGAAAGCAATACAAGGATTATAACATAAGTAGTGTAGTGCAGCAGTAGCACTCTATGCAGTGATGAGGCAGTGACCCAGAAAATTTCAAAGCAAAATGTGTCTTTAATAGAGATGAGCGACTTTGCCTCTGGGAATGTCGAGTCGGGTTTCTGACCACCCGACTTTCCCAAAAGTCAAGTCGAACGAAATCGGTCAACTATCAGAAAAGGTCCGAGTTTCGACCGAAAACCGACCTGATGCAAGTCAATGGGGAATA
Source organism: Dendrobates tinctorius (assembly GCF_039654945.1). Taxonomy (NCBI): domain Eukaryota; kingdom Metazoa; phylum Chordata; class Amphibia; order Anura; family Dendrobatidae; genus Dendrobates; species Dendrobates tinctorius. Next base: position 17,270,469 of record NW_027361784.1, on the reverse strand, counting down.
AAAGTCGGCAGTGAGTGGTGTTATGAATGAGTCACCGAGGAGGAAGAAACAAAAAGCAAGCTAAGCCCAGAAAACCGGAGAAGTTGGTAACTAGTGGATTGCAGATCCCTGATCCTATACACACAACTAGCAGTAGCCGTGGAGCAAGCCTACGGTGGTCCTCGACTCCTCGTCACGGCCAATCAGAAATTCCTGATGTCCAATCACAGTCCTCTTCCTCAGGTGGCCGGTCTCTGCTATTTAGATCAGCTTCATTACCTCCCTTCACCAACAGAGGGAGTCCAGATAGAGAATTCACTACTCCTCTGTCAGCACAGCCAGCTCCATAACCCTCACCAGAAGCCAGAGGCAAACCCGAAAATGAGCTGACAACAGTAGCCCCCTTGAGGAGGGGTCACCGAACCCTCATCCACGCCACCGGGCCGATCAGGATGGGCCCGATGAAAAGCACGAATCAATCTATCGGCATGAATATCAGAGGCAGAGACCCAAGAATTGTCCTCCTGGCCATAACCCTTCACTTGACCAAATACTGGAGTCTCCGTCTAGCCAGACGAGAATCCAGTATTTTCTCTACCTCATATTCCACATTACCTTCAACCAATACAGGTTCAGGAGGTGCCGCCATAGGAACTACTGGCTCAACAAATTTCTTCAAGAGCGACTTATGAAACACGTTATGGATCTTAAACGTAACAGGAAGAGCCAATCGAAAAGAAACCGGATTAAAAATCTCCAAAATCTTGTAAGGTCCAATAAATCTTGGCTTGAACTTTGGAGAAGCCACCTTCATAGAGATATTCTTTGACGACAACCAAACCATAACACCCACTTTAAACCGGGGACCAAAGGTCCTATGCTGGTTAGAAAACCGCTGGGCCTTTTCCTGGGAGAGAGACAACTTATCCGCTACTTGGTCCCAAATTTGCTGCATTCTCTCTACCACAGTGTCAACACCTGGGCAGGCTGAAGATTCCACTTGCCCTGAAGAAAATCAAGGATGAAAACCAAAGTTACAGAAAAAGGGGGACATCAAGGTGGCAGAACTAGCTCTATTATTTAAAGTGAATTCGGCCAAGGGCAAAAATTAAACCCAATCATCCTGATCAGCAGATATAAAACATCTCAAATAGGACTGCAAAGTCTGGTTTGTTCTCTCCGTCTGCCCATTGGTCTGAGGGTGAAACGCAGAGGAGAAGGACAACTGAATTCCCAGCTTGGAACAAAAGGCTTTCCAGAATCTGGAAACAAACTGAACTCCTCCGTCCGATACAATGTTCTCAGGAATCCCATGCAACCGAGCCACCTGTTGTAAAAACAAGGGTACCAACTCAGAAGAAGATGGCAACTTAGGGAGTGGTACAAGATGGACCATCTTAGAGAATCTGTCACAAATCACCCAGATAACAGTCATTCTCTGAGAGACAGGAAGATCAGAAATAAAATCAATTGAAATATGGGTCCATGGCCTCTTAAGCACCGGCAAGGGCATCAACAACCCACTAGAGCGAGAACAGCGTTTAGACCGGGAACAAGTCCCACAGGACTGCACAAAATTCCTGACATCATGAGATAAGGCAGGCCACCAAAAAGAATGACTCACCAAATCTCTGGTACCAAAAATAGCTGGATGACCAGCCAATGCGGAGCAATGAACTTCAGACATCTTTCTCTTCCTCCACTGATCAGGAACATACTATTTTCCCATAGGACAACGCTCAGGTTTGTCCTCCTGGAATTCTTCCAGAGCACGTCTCAAATCGGGCAAGATGGCAGAAAGAACTACCCCCTCACCTAGGATGGTAGTAGGCTTGGTCACAACAGGAGAATCAGCAAAGAAACTCCTAGAAAGGGAGTCTGCCTTAACATTCTTAGTGCCAGGAAGAAAGGAGACCACAAAATCAAAACGCGTAAACAACAAGGCCCACCTAGCCTGTCTAGGATTCAAGAGTTTGGCCGACTCAAGGTAAATCAAATTCTTGTGGTCAGTGAGGACCACAAATTGATGTCTAGCTCCCTCCAACCAATGTCTCCACTCCTCAAATGCCCATTTCATGGCTAACAATTCCCGATTACCCACATCATAGTTGGGTTCAGATGGGGAGAACTTTCGGGAAAAGAAGGCACAGGGATTCATTTTAGACATCACCAGATCTTTTTGGGACAAAACAGCTCCTGCACCAATCTCTGAAGCGTCTACCTCCACGTGAAAAGGAAGTGAGACATCAGGTTGCCGCAAAACCGGAGCAGAAGTGAACCTCCGCTTCAGCTCCTGAAAGGCCGAAACAGCCTCTGAAGACCAATTCAGCACATCAGCACCCTTCTTAGTTAAATCAGTCAATGGTTTAGCAATACCAGAAAAATTAGCTATAAATTTACGATAAAAATTAGCAAAACCCAAAAACTTCTGGAGAGCCTTCAAAAAAGTGGGTTGAACCCAATCATAAATGGCCTGTACCTTGGCCGGGTCCATTTCAATAGTTGACGGAGCCAAAATAAATCCCAAAAATGAAATTCTCTGTACACCAAAAAGGCACTTCGATCCCTTAACATATAAGGAATTCACTCTCAAAATCCGGTACACAGTCCGAACATGTTCCACATGAGAATCCCAATCCCTGGAAAAGATCAAAATATCATCCACATAGATGATCAAAAACTTATCCGCAAAGTCCCGGAAAATATCATTCATGAAGGATTGGAAGACAGAAGGGGCATTAGTGAGCCCAAAAGGCATCACCAGGTACTCAAAATGTCCCTCCGGAGTATTAAACGCCGTCTTCCATTCATCCCCATGCTTGATGCGAATAAGATTATACGCCCCCTGAGGTCAAGCTTAGTAAACCAGCAAGCACCTTTAACTCTGGAGAATAAATCAGAAATCAGGGGCAACGGATACTGATATTTAACCGTAATTTTGTTGAGGGAACGATAGTCAATACAAGGCCTTAATGAACCATCTTTCTTGGCCACGAAAAAAACCCAGCACCTAAGGGTGAAGAGGATGGTCTAATATGATCCTTCTCCAATGACTCCTTAATATAAGATCGCATAGCCTCGTGCTCGGGTACAGATAAATTGAGAAGTCGACCCTTGCAAAATTTACACCCAGGTCTCAACTCAATTGCACAGTCATAACTCCTATGAGGAGGCAAAGACGCAGACTTGCTCTCACTAAATACATCATAAAAATCAGCCAAATAGTCAGGAACATCATGCGACTGGGAGAGGTGGAGAAAACAGGAGTGTCGCCAAGAGCACACCGAAAACCCCAACTCACCACAGACACAGATTTCCAATCCAAAACCGGATTATGGATTTACAACCAGGGAAAACCCAGAACAATGGTATCATGTAAATTATGCCACACCAAAAATCTGCAATTTTCTTGGTGGTTTGGGGTGACCTGCATTATCACCTGGGTCCAAAACTGAGGTTTATTTAAGCAGTAGCATCAATACCCCTCAAAGGAATAGGCGTCCGCAGAGGTGTCATAGGAAAACCACAACGTTTAGCAAAATCCAAGTCCATCAGTTTCAAAGCCGCTCCTGAATCCACAAAAGCCTTCGCGGAAAATGTAGATAAGGAGCAGATCAGAGTAATTGCCAAAAGAAACTTAGGTTGTACACCACCCACAGCAAATGTGTGTGCAAAACGTTTCTCTCGTTTAGGGCAGACAGAAATAACATGAGAGGCATCTCCACAGAAAAAACACAGCTTATTACACCTTCTAAACGCCTGACGTTGCGCCCTAGACAAAACTCTATCTCATTGCATAGGTTCAGACATTTGTTCAAAAGGTGGCAGCGCCTCTCGTGTAGTCTTGCGTTCACGTAAACGCCGATCAACTTGAATGGCTAATGACATAGAATCGTCAAGACCAGAGGGAACAGGAAATCCCACCATAGTATCTTTTAAAGTTTCAGACAAACCCTTCCGAAAGAGAGCTGCCAATGCACTATCATTCCATTTAGTAAGGACCGCCCACTTTCGGAATTTCTGACAGTATAACTCTGCAGGATCCTGACCCTGGTTCAATGCCAATAGGGCTCTCTCAGCTTGATCAATAGCATTAGGTTCATCATATAACAACCTCAAGGCTTGAAAAAATGTATCCACATTAGTCAAAACAGGATCTTCAGGTGTCAAAGAAAACGCCCAATCCTGGGGATCGCCGCGCAGCAAGGAGATGACAATTTTAACCTGCTGCGCAGAGCTCCCCGATGAGTTAGGCTTCAAGGCAAGAAATAATTTACAATTATTCTTAAAATTCAAAAATTTAGACGGATCCCCAAAAAACACATCAGGAGTAGGGATCTTTGGTTCAACAGCAGGTGAATGAGTGAGATAGGCGGAAATTCCCCGCACTTCAGCAGCAAGCTGCTCCACACGATCAGACAATTGCTTAATCTCCATCAAGGAGAAAGAAAAAAAAATTCTCCTATGGCCACGGAGAAAAAGAGGAGAAAATATACGTATAAAATAAAAAAATTCAGACACTTTTTTTTTTAACAATTTTCTCCTGCTTTTGAGTACCCTAGAATCTGCGGTATGGCTGGTGATTCTGTTATGAATGAGTCACCAAGGAGGAAAAAAGAAACATCAAGCTAAGCCCAGAAAACCGGAGAGGTTGGTAACTACCAGATTGCAGACCCCTGATCTACACAACTAGCAGTAGCCATGGAGCGTGCCTAAGGTGGTCCTAGACGCCTCGTCACGGCCGGAGAACTAAATAAGCCTAAAGAAAGAAAGGGAAAATCTAAACTGCCCCAGAGCAGACCCCAAAGCAATAGACAGCCCCAAACATGTATTGTCGGTGAAGCAAGATGAAAACACAAACACAGATAGAAAGATAGGCTGAGCAAACGATGGGGCCCTCACTAACTAGAAAGGACAGGAAAGAAAAGCTGCCGTCTGCAATCACGCAAAAAACCCTGCCAAAAAATGTTCTGATAGAAAAAGGCCCTGAAGTCGCTAGACTTCAATTCCCTATATCAGCACTCAGGTATATTCTGAAGACAGAGCAAAAGAGATCAACTGATCAGAGACAAAATGGAGATTCAGCCCAGTCCCAGCCAGGGCTTGCTGAACACAAAAACTAAGTAAACAAGACAAAAACTCATATGAACAATAGCAGAGAAAACTTAGCTTTAAGAAGGCAGGAACCAAACTGGAAACCAGAAGCCACAGTCAGGAAGGAGAAATTACCAGCAAGAAACTAGGGAGTCGGCTGCCTTAAATCCAGTCAGAAATTCCTGATATCCAGTCACAGTCCTCTTCCTCAGGTGGTCGGTCTCTGCCATTTAGATCAACTTCATTACCTCCCTTCACCAACAGAGGGAGTCCAGATAGGGAACTCATTACTCCTCTGTCAGCACAGCCAGCTCCATAACCCTCACCAGAAGCCAGAGGCAAACCCGAAAATGAGCTCACAACCGAGTGGAGGACAGTAAACACACCTACAGGGCCCATTTCAATGGCAATGACATCAATTCTTATTCCTTAAACTTGTCAACCTTAATTTACTTTATAATAATAGTAACGCATTGAAATCTGGGGGTTATTTGGCTAAAGTTGTGGGGGGGGTACAGCCCAGTTAGGGAGGTGGAAAAACTGGCATATGCTGAGGTGTAGGCTGGACTTTCAGTAACTTCAAATGGAGGAATTGGAGAAGTCAGAGGAAGAGGAGGACAAAGCGAGCCATTTTGGTGGCAACCTATGTGTCATCAGGGGAAGGTGGTACAAAATCCTTGGAAACCCAGGCATGGTTCATTTTAATGAAGGTGAGATCACCAACATTTTGGGTCGACAGCCGGGTCCTTCTTTCTGTCAGGATTGATCCAGCAGCACTGAAGACTTTCTGATAGCACACTACCAGCAGGGCAAGCGAGCTCCTGTATGGCATATTGTACCAGCTGGCCCCCCCACCCACGTCCACGGCCTCTTCCACCATACTTCCTCATGTTTGGGAAAATGTACCAAAAATACCAGCAGATATATTTTACTGTATGAGGAGCGCACAGCTGTATACGCTGTAGGGAAAAATTTAAATCTCTGTATATATTTCCTTAGTCACACATAGACTCTCTCCCAGTATGGATTTGACCGTAATACAAACAGCAGATATACGGTGCTGTATCAGAAACGTACAGCTGTATACGGTGTAGGGGAAAATTTAAATCTCCGTATTTATTTCCGGAGTCACACACAGACGCTCTCCCAGTATGGATTTTACCGTTATACAAACAGCAGATATACGGTACTGTATATTTTTCACAGCTGCTTCCAGCAATATTATAATGGACTTTAGAGTGCGTGACGGTGCATGGCGCTCTCAGTTAGATGATGTGCTCAAAGACACCAATTATACTAATGTGGAGGGTAAAGATAGCAGCTTACAAGAAATTGTCTTAAAATTTAAAGATCTTTTACGAAAATGAACAAATAATATGGTGGAACCATGCTTTTTTAGACAAGTATCTACAGAAGGGGTTAATTCCAAGGGGCCTGAGAGTGCAAGGCTTCCCCTCCTTCCCAATTGACAACTTGGAAATTAAGGAGAGATGGGAGGGATTGACTAACACCTGCTCTGTGGGATTCATGGAAATATTGAAAGAAATGAATGCAGAATCTTTGAAAATAATTGTAGGGGAGTTTGAAGGCTTACAAAGCATCATTAAGAAAGATATGTCTAGTCATTCATTAAAGAAATTCAATACAGAGATCGAGGAGGAAACGAAAAAATGGGTGGATGAAATACAACAGACGAAGTCAAAAATATTCCAACGAGATATGAATGTTAAACAGCAAGGCAGAGTGTATAAATGGAGAACAACAAATGAAAGGTCATGCCCTTTTCATAGAAATAGTTCTTATTCCCGCTCTCGGTCTATATCTGTGAGATCTACGGTTTCTAGGGATGAACAAATGGGTAAAAAGAACAGACATGAAACAAATAAGGGTCAGGATTCCACAAGTAGTGGTAAAATGAACACTAGACAAAATCTTAAGAAAGGATTATCTGGCAAACAGACGGAAAATACATTGCAGGGAGGTCTTCAGGTGTTTAACTTATCTGATTACGTGTTGTCTGATGCACGGGTAGAGGTGCTAAGTAAGGATTTGACTTTTTCTCCCACTAATAGCTACAATTATTTACAGTTTTGAAGGACCTTCACCTTTTTTCATGAAAATTAATCTTGAAAAAGTTACATAGCAAAAGAGAAAATATGTTAGATAACTGGACACCCGCTGAGAGAGATGCCATAGGAATATTGGATGAATTATTGGAGGAACAGAATCCTACCAGAGAAGGTGGGTTTCCTAAGTCAATTTTGCCCAGGTCAATGAGGTTTCCCCCCTTGTCCCTATGTCCGGCAGTGAAGGTCTTCACTAGAATGGTTACGGAGGACCTAAAAAAACTATCAACATATCGCCATTATGACAATTTAACTCAGAGACAGAGACAAGGCATTCATGAGTTACAGTCATTAGAGGATGTGGTAATTAAGGCTGCGGACAAGGGGGGCAACATCGTTATCTGGCCTGTAACAAAATATGAGCGAGAAGCATTTCGCCAACTTCGTGATATCAAGGTATATGTAAAATTGGACCATAACCCTGTGGCTTCTTTTTCAGTGGCTCTCCAGAAAATCCTATTAAGGGCTTTTGATTTGGGAATAATAAACAAAAAAGTGTTGGATGGTCTGACAGTTCCATTTCCGAAGGTGCCAACTTTTTACCTTCTCGCGAAGGTACACAAGGACCCAGTCAACCCACCAGGACATCCAATTGTCTCAGGGATAGACGGATTATGTGATCCGATTTGCAAATGTATTGATCATTACCTCAAGGGACTGGTTGAAACCTTACCGTCCTTTGTTAAAGACACAACGGATGTCCTGGCTAGGGTTGACGGGGTCTGTATTGATGGAGGCATGTTATTGGTGACCGCTGATGTGGAAACTTTGTATACCTGCATCGACCATGATGATGGTCTGCGGGCGGTCCGCATCTTTCTCGAGACCTCCGTTCTGGACGGCGCTTTATGTGAGCTAATCCTCGAACTGCTGTACTTTGTCCTCACGCATAATTTTTTTACGTTTAAAGATTGTTTTTACCAGCAGAAGCGCGGCGCAGCCATGGGTGTGGCCTGCGCCCCCGCATATGCCAACCTCTTTCTGGGGTATTGGGAGAGGCTGGTTTTTGGGGACGCGGGCACGGGGGCCGCTGACCATGTGCTGTTTTGGCAGCGGTACATTGACGATATTTTGCTATTTTGGCAGGGGACGGTGCAGCAGTTGGAGGATTTCATGGCTATGTTGAATACAAACAGCTTCAACATATGGTTGACATATAGATGTGACTCTGTTAAAATGGATTTTCTGGACATCAGTTTGGAGGTGGACTCCTCATCCACTGTCCAGACTGATGTTTTCCGGAAAACAACATCCGTTAATGCTCTTTTACACGCAGAGTCAGCACATAGCCAAGCCACTATTAGGGCCGTCCTGGTCAGACAGTTCTTGAGGATGAGGCGGATATGCTCAACAGACCAGCGTTTTGAGGCTCAGGCCTCTGACCTAAGAGAGAGAGGTTTAAACAACGTCGCTATAGTGGGAGATGTATTAAGAAGGGATATAATCGTGCAAAATCGACAACACATGATCAGTTATTATTTTCGAAGAAAACGAGATGATGAGAATAGTGATGCTATTCGTTATATTTCAGAATATAATCATGAATGGGACAATATGCGGGAAATTTTCCTGAAATATTGGCCGATATTACGTAGTGAACCCTCCCTTAGATCTTTTTTATCGGATCGACCTCTCATGACCCCCTGTAGGTCAAAGAATTTAAAAGATCTGCTAATTAAAAGTCATTATGTGGCACCCAAAGAGACTTTGTTTGGATACACTAGGCAAGTCAAGGGGTGCTTTAAATGTGGACACTGTGTGGCTTGCGCCAATATCCTACGTATCGGGTCCTTCTCCTCAGCTGATAACTCGAAAGAATATCGTATTAATGAGTACATTTCATGCAATAGCATGAATGTAATTTATTAAGCTACTTGTAGATGTAATTTAATTTATATTGTGTTAACATCTAGGGAATTGAGAATACGAGTGAGGGAACATGTACGAGATATTATGGGGGCAAGAACTGCGTAAGATGTTTCAGAACTAAAAACAATTCCCTGGCCTTTTAGGGAAATTCATAGCTGTGATCCAACAAAACTTATGGTGAGGGGGATTGAAATTGTCCATACTGGAATACGTGGGGGTAATGTTAAAAAACTTTTGGCCCAACGTGAATTAAAATGGATTATTACATTGGGTACCATGAAGCCGTTCGGCCTTAATGACTCCCTGAACTTTGGCCCCTTCTTGTAGTAAACTTGTTTGCTATAAAATCCCTCCACATTTTGGTATATTTTTATGTGTGTGGTTGTTTTATATTTTAATTGTTTCTTTGTTTTTATTATTTAGTGAAAATTATGATACTGGTGCATGTACCCTTAAATTGTATCTATGAGATACCCCATATAAAGAAATTATAAGCCTACCATATGAAGAATGGAAATCGGTGCAACATTATAAGGACTAAAATGAATATCTGCTTGAGGCATGGATCTATGTGACGTCCTGAAAATGGAGTACTAGCATGATCAGAAAGAAATATTTGAATATTCAAAAGGCTTACGTGGAGCGCCACTTCAAGATATGGACTTATTGATGTGTCCTAACTGTTGCAATTATGGTGGTGACAAAAATCTTTTGGTTGGTATGTAATTAGGGGTTAAAAACATCTGTGATTCAGTGGCATTGTGGTGCACGTGTGTCTTTCATCCGGCCGCTCCCGGCCCGCGGGATCCGGCACAGCTATCGCAGGCTTTGTGATCGGGGAGTTTCTCCTCTCTCACGGGCAGGCGGGGCACCCCTGGGTGACGCGGGTGTGGGAGGGTTGGGGATTGGCGCATGCGCCACCATTACACAGTGATATCTGCATGTGTCAGGTGACTGTCACCTGACACAATCACCATGGATACTTAAGGTCCTGCTGCTCAAACTTCCCACACACCTCCCCTTAAGAAAGCGGCATAAAACCTAAGCGAAACGCGCGTTGGGGTGCGCTAGGGACTGGGCTCTGATACTATCCCCGGTAAGAAGGACATTTTTCCTCTCCTCCTTTCTCCTCTTTTCCATTGAGCCAGAGCAAATTGTGTTTTAGCACTGCATGGGTTGTGCACCATCGGACAAAAAGAGAGGGTTATCTTATCTCCCGTTACTTAATGAATGGCTCCATTACAGCTGTGGTGCCTTTTTGGGATTTGTTATAGTATGTGGTAATTTATATACTTGATGTGGGGGAATATGAACACCAGGTTATATATGTATCAGGAAGACATGTACAGTATATAAGATATTTGATATGGAGGTCCAATATCCCTTGGTGGTGTCTAAGGCTACTTTCACACATCCGGTGTGTGGGGTCCAGCGGCGTGCGGCGAAAAGCCGGGCTGCCGGATCCGGCCTGCAGCCGTGACACCGGATGTGTATGCGGCGTCTGATACGGCTCGAACATGATTTAAATGAGCCGCAGGAGGAACATATACACCGGTGGACAGAGGCAGCCGCTGAAAGAGAGGGGAGAGGAGAGGGGAGGGGGTGGAGAGAGAGAGAGACATGTGGGGTTAACACTCAGTGTCCATGCGAGAGAATCTCTCTCTCTTGCCGGGCACATGTGGGGTTAACCCCACAGAGAAATCTCTCTCTCTCACCCAGACACTGTGAGTGTTAACCCCACAAGTGCCCGGCGAGAGAGATCTCTCACAAGTGTCCAGGTGACAGAGAGAGATCTCTCTCTCTCTCGCCGGGCACTTGTGGGGTTAACATTCAAAGAGTCCGGGCATGCGCTGTGGAAAAAGCCGGTCCGGCACTGACAAAAAACGTTGCAGAGAACGTTTTTTGCAGATGCCGGACGGCTAATTTTTGCCGTGTCTGGCAACAACCGGACACGACGCATAACCATCCGGCACGATGCGGCGACCATGAAAGCTTATGGGACAAAACCGGATCCGGTGCTGGATCCGGTTATTAAAAATTTCGCTGCATCGTGCCGGATTACAAAAGCCGGATGTGTGAAAGAGGCCTAACTCCGCACATGTGTTTTATTCTTATATGTGGTTACTAGTGTTGAGCGATACCTTCCGATATCGGGAAATATCGGATCGGATTGGATCGGACCGATACCCCAAAAATATCGGGTATCGCCGATTCCGATACCGGAAACCCATGCAAGTCAATGGGGCACAAATATCGGAATGAAAATAACCCTTTCTTTCCTTGCACATCCAGTTCGGGAGGGGGAAGAGTTTGCACATCCAGTTCGGGAGGGGGAAGAGTGTGGGCGGTGCGTGGGCAGAGACTGTGCGTGTGTGTGTGCGGGCGGGGTCTGTATAGGCCTCTCAGGGGTCTGTGCGGGCCTGCCGGGGTTCTGTGCGTGCCTGCCGGGGGTCTGTGCGGGCTGCCGGGGGTCTGTGCGGGCTGCCGGGGGTCTGTGCGGGCCTGCCAGGGGTCTGTACGGGCCTGCCTGGGGTCTGTGTGGGCTGCCGGGGGTCTGTGCGGGCCTGCCAGGGGTCTGTACAGCACAATTGCTATGAGCACAAGCACATAAGAACTTCTTCTATCTTCACAGCCCTAACTCTCTCCCTACTGATAAACAGCAACCTCTCACTACTGTTAAGATCAGCAGAAGTAACATGGAGGTTGGCGTTCAGGGCTTTTATAGACGCTATGACGCCCCCCAAAGCAAGCCAATCACTGCAATGCCCTTCTCTACTATGGTGATGGACGCGTCACATGTCATCTCGTTGCCCACAGTGTACGTCCCTGCTCATTGGCTGAAAAAAAGGCACCTGGCTGCAAGCTGTCTGGGAAATCTGATTTTGGCGCTGGTTTTGCAGACCGCATGGCTGACTTCACTCTATGGTCGGGTTTTGGTAGGAGAAACTCACGCCATGGTCGGGTGTCGGTCGGCAAAACTCGACTTTGGCAAAAGTCGGCGACTTATGAATCTGGCCGACCTGCTTCGCTCAACTCTAGTCTTTAATGTTCAACTCAGCAAAACACAAAACACAATATCCTCCAGATCGCCACCAGGAAACAGGACGGTCGACCTCCGGATCGCAGCCAGGGACAAGACAGTCCACCTTCTGTGTGCAGCACAGTATATGATATCCTTTGGATCACAGCCGGGATACATATCCTCCTGTTTACAGTCACTAAACATGCCAGTCCACCCTTGACCGGTTGCCGTGGGCGACTGCACTGCTGTGTATGCCGTGGGTGCCAGGCCTTCCAGCTGCCTTGGCTGTTTGGCTCTGCTTGCTTGTGTTGTCTCACACAGATGAAAGCTCTGCAGAACCGCCTGCTCTGTACTCCTGCCAACACCAGACTGACACTGAAACTGGACCTGACACACCCATCCTCTATACTGCAGGGTTTTTAACTAGCAACCAGTGGCCTTCAGCCACATGGAAAACCCGGCCAGGAATGAAAAAAACTGCAACACTATCATCTGTAGTCTGTTTAAAACACAAAAGCCAAGAGCAGGTTTTCCTTAAATCTGCCTTGTACAACCTGCATGTCCAAGACCTATATTCACTTTAGTATGCATTACAACAACAGCTACGCCTGTGAAGGCCATGCCCTCTCATGGCCTCAATATGCCTCTGTGTGCATTCAGGGGGGAACATACATTGACCTTCACTTATTACTAGAGTTGAGCGATACCGTCCGATACTTCAAAGTATCGGATCGGAATGGATCGGCCGATCTTAAAAAAAAGTATCGGTATCGCCGATTCCGATACCGGAAGTCCCATTCAAGTCTATGGGACTTCCGGTATCGGAATAAGAAAAATCCTGTTTTTCCCTTGTACAGCCTCTCTGGGGTCTGTACGGGCCTTTCGGGGGGCTGTGCCAGCCTGCCGGGGGGTCTGTGCAGGCTCCGGTGGTCTGTGCCGGCCTGCCGGGGGGCTGTGCCGGCCTGCCAGGGGGACTGTGCAAGCTCCGGTGGGCTGTGCTGGCCTGCCGGGGGGCTGTGCCGGCCTGCCGGGGGGCTGTGCAGGCTCCGGGGGGCTGTGCCGGCCTGCCGGGGGGCTGTGCAGGCTTCGGGGGTCTGTGCAGGCATCGTCCGATGGGACTACAAGTCCCATCGGGCGATGCCTGCTACCATGACAGTGATTGACACATTAGCCAATGATGGGACAGTAGTAGTCCCATCATCCGGCTAATGTGTTGAATGTAAAAAAAAAAAAAAAAAAATTACATGCTACATACATACAACATGCATACTACATACATGCTACATTCATACTACATACTACATACATGCTACATTCATACTACATATATACTACATGCAACATACATACTACATACATACTACATGCAACATACATACTACATATATACTACATGCATGCAACATGCATACTACATATATACTACATGCATGCTACATACATACTACATACATACTACATATATGCTACATACATACTACATGCTACATACATACTACATATATACTACATGCATGCTACATACATACTACATGCTACATACATACTACATATATACTACATGCATGCTACATACATACTACATACATACTACATACATACTACATGCTACATACATACTACATATATACTACATGCATGCTACATACATACTGCATGCTACATGCATGCTACATACATACTACATACATGCTACATTCATACTACATATATACTACATGCAACATACATACTACATACATACTACATGCAACATACATACTACATATATACTACATGCATGCAACATGCATACTACATATATACTACATGCATACTACATATATGCTACATACATACTACATATATACTACATGCATGCTACATACATACTACATACATACTACATACATACTACATGCTACATACATACTACATATATACTACATGCATGCTACATACATACTGCATGCTACATGCATGCTACATACATACTACATACATACTACATGCTACATACATACCACATATATACTACATACATACTACATACAATACATTCATACAATACATACATAGACATACAGTACATATAACATAGAGTAACATACTTACCAATACTTGTCACATTGTTCCCCGAAGCCATTGTCTTTTACGGAATAAATATTAACATAACAAACCACAAAAATACTCACCCACGATCCGAAGCAGTCCACGAGTGTGTCCCACGACGATCTTGGGTAGAGAACGGCAGCATCAGCTGTTGCTGCCGTTCTCTACGGGCTGCAGGAATCCAATGACGGAAGGTAGGTATCCTTCCGCACTGTATTCCTCCGCCACTTAAAAAAAAAAAAGTCCCTAGTCTCACTTTATGCCATTGCTGTGTGGGAAATTCCCACGCATGTATTGTATGTAGTATGTATGTAGTATATATGTGGTATGTATGTAGCATGTAGTATGTATGTAGTATGTATGTAGCATGCATGTAGCATGCAGTATGTATGTAGCATGCATGTAGTATATATGTAGTATGTAGCATGTAGTATGTATGTAGCATGCATGTAGTATATATGTAGTATGTATGTAGCATGTAGTATGTATGTAGCATGCATGTAGTATGTATGTAGTATGTATGTAGTATATATGTAGTATGTATGTAGCATGTAGTATGTATGTAGCATGCATGTAGTATATATGTAGTATGTATGTAGCATGTAGTATGTATGTAGCATGCATGTAGTATGTATGTAGTATGTATGTAGTATATATGTAGTATGTATGTAGCATGTAGTATGTATGTAGCATGCATGTAGTATATATGTAGTATGTATGTAGCATGTAGTATGTATGTAGCATGCATGTAGTATGTATGTAGTATGTATGTAGTATATATGTAGTATGTATGTAGCATGTAGTATGTATGTAGCATGCATGTAGTATATATGTAGTATGTATGTAGCATGTAGTATGTATGTAGCATGCATGTAGTATGTATGTAGTATGTATGTAGTATATATGTAGTATGTAGCATGTAGTATGTATGTAGCATGCATGTAGTATATATGTAGTATGTATGTAGCATGTAGTATGTATGTAGCATGCATGTAGTATGTATGTAGTATGTATGTAGCATGTAGTATGTATGTAGCATGCATGTAGTATATATGTAGTATGTATGTAGTATGTATGTAGTATGTATGTAGTATATATGTGGTATGTATGTAGTATGTATGTAGTATGTATGTAGTATGTATGTAGCATGCATGTAGTATGTATGTAGTATGTATGTAGTATATATGTAGTATGTAGCATGTAGTATGTATGTAGCATGCATGTAGTATATATGTAGTATGTATGTAGCATGTAGTATGTATGTAGCATGCATGTAGTATGTATGTAGTATGTATGTAGCATGTAGTATGTATGTAGCATGCATGTAGTATATATGTAGTATGTATGTAGTATGTATGTAGTATGTATGTAGTATATATGTGGTATGCATGTAGTATGTATGTAGTATGTATGTAGTATGTATGTAGCATGCATGTAGTATGTATGTAGTATTTTTTTTTTTTTTTTTAACATTTAACACATTAGCCGGATGATGGGACTACTACTATCCCATCATTGGCTAATGTGTCAATCACTGTCATGGTAGCAGGCATCGCCAGATGGGACTTGTAGTCCCATCGGACGATGCTTGCACAGACCCCCGGACATCAGCACAGCCCCCCGGCAGGCCGGCACAGCCCCCCGGCAGGCCGGTACAGACCCCCACAGGGTGCACAGACCACCGGCAGGCCGGCACAGCCCCCCGGCAGGCCGGTACAGACCCCCACAGGGTGCACAGACCACCGGCAGGCCGGCACAGCCCCCCGGCAGGCCGGTACAGACCCCGGGCAGTCCACACAGCCCCCCGGCAGGCCGGCACAGCCCCCCGCGCATCATGATGACGTCAGGCTGTCAATCAACTTTGAACTTCCGATTCCGATGCCGACTTCCGATATTGAAAAAATATCGGAAGTCGGTATCGGAATTCCGATACAGCAAGTATTGGCCGATACCCGATACTTGCGGTATCGGAATGCTCAACACTACTTATTACATCAGTTACTGCCTCACAGTAGCCAATAATAAAGTTTAAAAAATGAAAGCTTGCATGCAGAAGGCAATGCACATTAGTTACAATAAATCTATAGATTCTAACAAATATAGTCCATAAGTACAAACACGAGATCAAAAAACCTGACCGTGAATGGACGTGTGACTTATAGCAAAGGAATCATAGAAAAGAATGTAAGAGAGAGAGCAAAAACCCAACGGGTTACACCATCAAATGTGGCTTCCTCAGGTGTATCTTCAATGTGATTATAATAGATTATAAAATATGTGCCCAATCTCATTATGTCATTCTGCTGCTGCCACCAGACAGAATGATAAAGAATTTATAGGAGGAAAATGGTGCAACAATTTTAATGAAACACAATTGAAAAAATAATTTTTAGTTCCAATTGCATGCATTTACGTGTGAAAAGAAAAATGCCCACAGAGGTGGACAATCCCTTTCAGTGTTATGGCAGCGGAGGAGGTGAACTAAGTATAATACTGACTCAAGGGTCTACAATTTGACAATTTATTATTATTATTATTATTATTATTATTATTATTTGGTGTCTATGAACTTGCAATGACCTGGACAATCATAATGACAGGTCGTTTTAGCATTTAGCGAACCTAGTGAAAAAGCCAAAGAAAAAAGTGTGGGATTGCAAATTTTTTTTGCAATTTCATCGCACTTGGAATTTTTTTCCCGTTTTCTGGTACAAGTAGAGATGAGCGACTTTTCCTTTTTTCGGGTTGAGTCGGGTTTCATGAAACTCGACTTTCTTAAAAGTCCGGTCGAACGAAATCGGCCGACTATAGGGAAAATTTGGGATCCGACTGAAACACGAAACCCAATGCAAGTCAATGGGGAAGCAAAGTCGGCAGGGAGTGGAGGACAGTAAACACACCTAAAGTGCCCATTTCAATGCCAACAACATCAATTCTAATTACTTAAGCTTATCAACCTTAATTTACTTCATAATAATAGTTACGCATTGAAAACTGGGGGTTATTTGGCTCAAGTTGTGGGGGGGGGTAGGGCTGGCGGCAGGTTTTCGTGTGCCCTGGGCCAAAGAGTGTCAGAGCACGTTTTTAACACATACTACAATTCATAATGCTCCGATACGGCACAGAAATATAGGTATAGTACAATGAAAAATACTTCACTGCTTACATGACATGACTGATATCTATTTTAAATTCTACAATGGCTCAAAAAACGGACAGTATATTACTCCATACAGTATTATGGCCACCACCTAGTGCACCATACAGAATAATGAGCCCCATATATTTCTCCATACCGAATAATTGGTCCCATATAATGTTCCACACAGTATATGATGAGTTCCACATAATGCTACAGTATATGTTGGTCCCCATGGATGATGCTCCACTGTCTTATGGGCCCAAATAATGCTCCATCGAGTCCATATATAATGGGCCCCATTTCTAAGGCTCCAGTGTATAATGGGCCCCGTAAATGTTGTTCGCTCCAGTGTCTGATGTCCCCCATTTGGAATGCTCCAGTATATGCTGGTCCCCATGGACGATGCTCCAGTGTGTTATGGGCCCAAAATATGCTCCATATATAATGGGCCCCATTTCTAATGCTCCAGTGTATAATGGGCCCCGTAAATGCTGCTCGCTCCAGTGTCTGATGTCCCCCATTTGGAATGCTCCAGTATATGTTGGTCCCCATGGATGATGCTCCAGTGTGTTATGGGCCCAAATTATGCTCCATATATAATGGGCCCCATTTATAATGCTCCAGTGCATAATGGGCCCCATAAATGCTGCTCCAGTGTCTTATGTCCCCCATTTGGAATGCTCCAGTATATGTTGGTCCCCATGGACGATGCTCCAGTGTGTTATGGGCCCAAATTATGCTCCATATATAATGGGCCCCATTTCTAATGCTCCAGTGTATAATGGGCCCCGTAAATGCTGCTCCAGTGTCTGATGTCCCCACATTTGGAATGCTCCAGTATATGTTGGGCCAAATGGATGATGCTCCAGTGTATGATGGGCCCCATATATCATTCTCCAGTGTATATTGCTCCCTAACAAAAGCTCCCAACATTTAAAAAAATTAAATACCTCTCCTCGCTGGGCACTGCTCTACTCTGGACTCCTCAGCATTGCCATTTTAAAACTCTCTGCACTTGTACTGTTTCGGTAGAGGGTATACAGACGTGATGTCATTGCGCTCTGCAACCTGAATGTCACTGTCAGGAAAGGCGGAAGACGTCACGGCGGTGGAGCAGGGAGAGGTAAGTATTGCAAGTGCTGTAGCCCTGAGAAAGCATGGGGGGCCCACTCGTGTATGACGGCACTGGCAGAGGGCTCCTCATAGTATGACGGCATGTCTAATGGTGAGTGGGCCCTCCCACCGGCAGAGACACTTTTGCGTAATATGAGGAGCCCTGTGCCACTGCCGTCACCCACAAGAAGGACCCCCCACCTGCTCAGGGAACCGGTACTTTCATCTGCACCTTCCTCTGTGTCACCGTGCAAGGTGGTAAAGTATGTGGGAAGGGGCACCTGAGTTTCATCAGTGCCACATTCTGGCTCTGCAGAGTGTGAGGGGAATGTAGTGCTGTGGGTCAATGTACCAGCAGAATCATCTAGCAGTGGCTGTGCATCAGGGCACTCCATCTCCGATTCATGTTGGACTGGGGAATTCAGAATTTCACTTGATAACACAGGCATGGCCTGTGAAAAGAGCTCCATGGAGTAATCTGAAGTGTAGGCTGCCGCATCCTTCACTTTTAGTGGGGGTGAAGGAGACAAAGAAAGGGGTGGTTGCTAACCAGAAGCCTGCACTGACGACTCAGTGCTTGCATTTTTTTAAACTTCAGAAGAGGAGGCGATAGAGCTGGTGGCTTTTTTGGCAATGTAAGGCAAAACCAGTTCCTGATGCTCCTGCTTTAAAAGCAGTTTACCTACTCCCAGAAAAGGGAGCTTTAAAGGCCTTCTTGTGCCAGCTGATGATGCAGGCTCAACACCTCCAGCCTTAGCTGCTATTGTACTTTTGGCACTACCAGCAGATGCACAACCACCACCACCATCAGTACCAGCTGGCCCCCCCACACCCACGTCCGCGGCCTCTTCCACCATACGTAATAATTTTTGTGAAAATGGACTCAAAATACCAGCAGATATATGGTACTGTTTCAGAAGCAGACAGCTCTATACAGTCTAGGGATAATTGTAAATCTCTGTATATATTTCATGAGTCAGACACAGATGGTCACAGGCTGAGTATGGATTAGACAATAATATAAAAATTTCCAAAAGGGTACAGTATCACTAGATACAAGGTATATATAGTATAGTTTAAACATGCTGAATCTCCGTATACACAGATGCTTTCAGGCCCAGTATTGATCTGACAATAATATAGAAAGTTGAGAAAGGGTACTATAGTGCCCCTGAGGGTACAATCACCACAGAGGTACTGCACCTCATCCAAAGGTGTGGTATCCCACCCTCAGGTAAGGAGGGATCACCACTCAGGACTCCTAATGCTGCACTCAGCACACACTAGTTAGTCAGTGCTTTCTGGGTGTACCCGGTGGGAGGATGGCCTCATCCCAGACTGACTAGGAAAGGGTGTTGGGGGTTAGTGTGGAAGGTAGGTACAGTGGGAGGAGCTTAGGTAGTGGAGTGATTGTGGGCATCCAATCAGAGAGAGCAAGCTGACAGTTGATGGGTGGAGCTAGTCTGAGGTAAATGGATCTTTCTAGAGAGTTGTCAGTCAGTGACAGGTCAGAGTAAGCGCAGGATTGCTGTGAGAGGGCTAAGGGTCAGAGAAGAGAGAAAAATCTTGTCCAAGCTTCTAGACTGGAAGGAAGTGGTCCTTGGGGCACGGGAAGTGCAATAAGCAACCTGTGAAGCCCGTTTCTGGAGAAGGAAGGACCAGGCCTCTTTGGGGAAGGTGGCTCCTGAAGGTAGTGGAGAAATACAGGGCTCAGCTAGAAAGACGGAGGCTGAGGTAACTTTAAGTGCCGCAGTCGCAGCCTCATTCAATACCGAAAAAGGCAGCAGTTGGTAAAAAGGACCCCGGAGCCTGGCCCATGTCGCCCGATGTGATCCATGGCTGCCGGCTTGGGACCCTGTTTGCGAAGGCGCACAGCAAGAAGGAAGGGAGAGATCAGCGCAGAGACATGGCCTAGAAAGGTTACACAAGGAGGAGTCTTGAACAGGTGTTCCTGATCTACCTTGGAGTTTGCCAGACCCCTCCATCAGATGACACAGTACCAATCGGCTCATCTAGTGCACAAAACTTTTGAGGAAAAACTCAGAAAATGCACCCAAGTGTGGCATTGGTGTCTTTTACAACTCGACTGCTACATACGCTACCCTCACCATCTCCGTCAACGGCTCACAAACACCATTTCGACTGCCCTGGGATACAGCTCTGCCCGTGGAGAGCTTCATCATCTTGGCTGCTTTAACACCGGCCCAGAGGATCTGCATTGCAGCGTCGGCTACAGTCGCGTACCACAGGTGGCTTCACGATCCTCCTTTTCCAAATTAACTATCATACCATCTTCCCCCTCATCTGAACTGTCATCTTATTTATTGGACACCAAGGGCCACGGACCGTGTCCCAATCACCACCGTGACATACTTCCCCCTTAAAAGAGCCTGAAAGGCCCGGTACCGAGTAACCCCCGGCCCTGCATGGCGTTTCATTTTAACACCAGATAACAGGGATATATTGTATAGTTTCAACATTATAAATCTACGTATATATTTGAGGAGGCAGACAAAGACGATGTCATGGCCAGTATGGATTCGACAACAATCTAAAAAGTAGAAAAAGGGTACAGTATCACCATATACAAGGTATATATAGTATAGTTTCAACATTCAAAATCTCCGTATTTATTTCAGGAGGCAGACACAGACGCTCTGAGGCCCAGTATGGATTACACAACAATATAAAAAGCAGTAAAAGGGGTATGAATCCCAAGCGTACTGCTGTATACAGTGTTGTGGTCATTTGGCGATCTACATATATATTTCAAGAGTAACACACAGCCTTTCACAGGCTCAGTATCGATCATACCATAATATAAAAAGAAGATCCGCAAGAAATAATCACACATGTGTGCCATTGTTTCAGGTGTCAATGATGCACTTTGAGTGGTGGGTGGAGGATGAATTTTGGGCACAAAGGGTAATGGATCAACAGATACAAGGTATATATAGTATACTTAAAATACACAAATATCTCCGTATGTATTTCAGGAGGCAGACACATATGCTCACACGCTCAGTATGGATTTGACAATAATGTAACAAGTTGAAAAAGGGCACAGTATGACCAGATACAAGGTATATATAGTATAGTTTAACCCCTTAGTGACAGAGCCAGATTGGAGCTTAATGACCAGGCCAATTTTTACAATTCTGACCACTGTCACTTTATGAGGTTATAACTCTGGAACGCATTAATGGATCCCGCTGATTCTGAGAATGTTTTTTCATGACATATTGTACTTCATGTTAGTGGTAAAATTTCTTCGATAAGTCTTATG
The DNA here is from genome assembly GCF_039654945.1 of Dendrobates tinctorius. Lineage (NCBI taxonomy): Eukaryota > Metazoa > Chordata > Amphibia > Anura > Dendrobatidae > Dendrobates > Dendrobates tinctorius. The sequence goes on along the minus strand of NW_027361784.1, from coordinate 17,248,747 downwards.
TTTATTTATGAAAAAAATGGAAATATGGCGAAAATTTTGAAAATTTTGCAATTTTAAAACTTTAAATTTTTATGCCCTTAACTCAGAGAGATGTGACACACAAATTTCTTAATAAATAACATTTCCCATATGTCTAATTTACATCAACACAATTTTGGAAGCAACATTTTTTTTGTTAGGAAGTTATAAGGGTTAAAAATTGACCAGCGATTTCTCATTTTTACAATAAAATTTACAAAACCATTTTTTTAGGGACCACATCATATTTAAAGTCATTTTGAGGGGTGTACATGACAGAAAATACCCAAAAGTGACACCATTCTAAAAACTAGACCCCTCAAGGTGCTCAAAACCACATTCAAGAAGTTTATTAACCCTTTACGTGTTTCACAGGAACTAAAGCAATGTGGAAGGAAAAAATTAACATTTAACTTTTTTTTGCAAAAAATTTACTTTAGAACCAATTTTTTTTATTTTCACAAGTGTTAAAAGAGAAACTCAACCACAAAATTTGCTGTACAATTTCTCGTGAATGCGCTGATACCCCATATGTGGGGGTAAACCACTTTTTCAGCACACGGCAGAGCTCGCAAGGGATGGAGCGCCGTTTGACTTTTTCAACTCAGAATTGGCTGGAATTGAGATCGGATGCCATGTTGCGTTCGGAGAGACGTTAATGTGCCTAAACAGTGGAAACCTCCAACAAGTGACCCCATTTTGGAAACTAGACCCCTTAAGGAACTTATCTAGATGTGTGGTGAACCTTCAAATGCTTCACAGAAGTTTATAACGTAGAGCTGTGAAAATAAAAAATGATTTTTTTCCACAAAAATGATCTTTTCATCCCCAAATTTCTATTTTTACAAGGGTAACAGGAGAAATCATACCCCCAAAGTTGTTGTGCGATTTGTCCTGAGTATGCTGATACCCCATATGTGGGGGGAACCACTGTTTGGGCGCATGGGAGAGCTTGGAAGGGAAGGAGTGCCATTTTGGAATGCAGACTTTGATGGAATGGTCTGCGGGCGTCATGTTGCGTTTGCAGAGCCCCTGATGGGCCTAAACAGTGGAAACCCCCCACAAGTGACCCCATTTTGGAAACTAGACCCATTAAGGAACTTATGTAGATGTGTGGTGAGCACTTTGAACCTTCAAGTCCTTCACAGAAGTTTATAACGTAGAGCCGTGAAAAGAAAAAATCCATTTTTTTCTGCAAAAATGATCTTTTCGCCCCCAAATTTTTATTTTTACAAGGGTAACAGGAAAAATCATACCACCACAGTTGTTGTGCGATTTGTCCTGATTACGCTGATACCCCATATGTGGGGGGAACCACTGTTGGGGCGCATGGGAGAGCTTGGAAGGGAAGGAGTGCCATTTTGGATTGCAGACTTTGATGGAATGGTCTGCAGGCATCATGTTGCATTTGCAGCGCCCCTGATGGGCCTAAACAGTGGAAACCCCCCACAAGTGACCCCATTTTGGAAATTACATCCCCCAAGGAGCTTATCTAGATGTGTGGTGAGCACTTTAAACCCCCATGCGCTTCACAGAAGTTTTTAAACGCAGAGCCGTGAAAATAAAAAGTCTTTTTTATTTCCACAAAAGTGAATTTTTAGACCCCAATTTTTAGACCCCCAAAGTTGGTAAATAGTGGAAACCCCTCAATTCTTGCTCCAACCCTAACCCCAACACACCCCTAACCCTAATCCCAACCCTAACCCTAATCCCAACCCTAATCCCTAATCATAATTCTAACCCTAATCCTACAGTAGTTTGCCCTAACCCTAATTCTAACCCTAGCCCTAGCCCTAACCCTAGTCCTAACCCTAGCCCTAACCCTAACCTTAACCCTAGCCCTAACCCTAGCCTAACCCTAACCCTAGCCCTAACCCTAATCCTAGCCCTAGCCCTAACCCTAACCCTAGCCCTAACCCTAACCCTAGCCCTAACCCCTAGCCCTAACTCTAACCCTAATGGAAAACTGAAAAAAAAAATATTTTCTTTATTTTGTTTTGTTGGCCTAACTAAGGGGGTGATAAATGGGGGGGGGTTATGTACTATTTTTTTTATTTTGATCACTATGATAGCTTATCATAGTGATCAAAATGAATGAATGGAATCTGCCAGCCGGAGGCGGCAGATTCCCGGCGAGCGCACTGCACATGCGCCTGCCATATTCTACCGGATCCAAGATTGCGGCGCCCACCGGAGGACCCCAGCAGGACGCGGGACCACCGGGAGGGGACCCTGAACCACGGAGAGGTACCGGGGGGGATCGGGGACCCTAGTTCTCTCTCTTCTGATGTGCGATCACATTAGAGGAAAAAGAAATTTAATGCAAAATCGTGGCTTTTTTTTGCAGTCGCTGTTATAGGGTTAATAACGGCGATTGCAAAAGCGGGGTCAGTAAAAACTGACCGATTCATGTTCTCTGGGGTCTTGGCTACCCCCGGCTGCCGAGACCCCGGAGAAAATCCGACACTGGGGGGCGCTATTCACTTTCTCCACAGCACCGTGAATTAGCGGCGCTGTGGTTTATGTACACTTATTTACCGCCGTTAAAAGGCGTATCGGCGGTAGCTAAGGGGTTAAACATTATAACTCTCCGTAGACATTTCATGAGGCAGACACAGATGCTCTCAGTCCCCGTATGCATTAGCCAAGAATATAAAAAGTATACAAAGGTTACTGAATCACCAGGTACAAGGTACATATAGTATTGTTTAAACATTGTAAATCTCCCTATTTATTTCAGGAGGCAGACACAGATGCTCTCAGGGTCAGTATGGATTACACAATATAAAAAGTAGTAAAAGGGTAATGGATCAGAAGCGTACAGCTGTATACAGTGTAGGGGGCATTGTAAATCTCAGTATATATTTCCAGAGTCAGAAACAGACTCACTGGCTCAGTATGGATTACACCCAAATATAAAAAAGAGAAAAAAGGAAATGTATTTGAAACGTACACCAGTATACAGTGTTGGAGTACTTTGAAATCTTCGTTTTTATTTCAGTGTCAGTCAACCAGTCCAGACTGTCCGCTAGAGGAAGGTAGATGGATAAAAGCACAGACGTAAAGTCGAGTGATTTTAGATGTTTTGGAATTAGTAATCACGGGAAAACCTCCCAGGAGAATTCGCAGAGGCGATGCTGACCCTCAATAACTTTAACTGTGGCTACAGCTAAAACAGAAATTAGTGAAGAAAGGGTTGCTGTATCGCAGTAGCGTCGATCCCATCACCGTAACTCATCTCCATCAAATCGTGATCACAGGGAGAGCTGTAGATATGGTCCTCACTGCCTATCATGATCTGTCTGGTCACTTTGGAGTGCAAAGCACACAAGCCACAGGCCGTAGGGGATTCAATTGGATTGGCATGAGAGGAGACATTGAAAAATGGTGGCAGGAATGTCACACGTCTGTAACTATGAAAAATGTGAAAAGTGATCATAAAGCACCACTGGATCCGATTGGGAGTTGACGACCATTACAAATGATAGCCATTGGTAATCTTACGGTAGAAGCCAGCAGGACAGGACATAGCTACATCTTAACCATCATCGATCAGTACACCAAATTTGTAGTGGCCGTCCCTGTGACGGATTTAACTGGCCAGACTACACAGCGGTGGAGCAGGGAGAGGTAAGTATTGCAAGTGCTGTGTCCCTGAGCAAGCAGGGTGGAGACACTCGTGGGCGCTGGTACTGGCACAGGGCCCCTCATAGAACGCCAGTGTGTCTGATGGCGAGTGGGCTCCCCCACCGTCAGAGACACTTTATTGTACTATGAGGCCCTGTGCCAGTGCCGTCGCCCAAGGGTGGGCCCGGGTGGGCCCACCCTGTTCAGGGCAACAGCACTTGCCCGTGTGCGGCAGGTGTTGACCCCGGGCCTGGGGTGGGGGGGCAGCCCATTTAGGGTGGTTTAAAAAATGGCAGATGTTGATGTGTAGGCTGGACTTTCATCTGCTGCAAATGAAGGAATTGGAGAAGTCAGAGGAAGAGGAGGACAAAAGCGAGCCTTTTTTCTGACAACCTATGTGTTATCAGGAGAGAGTGGGACAAAATCTTTTGAAACCCATGCATGGTTCATTTTAATGAAGTTTAGATCATCAACATTTTTGGTTGACAGACGAGTCCTTTTTTCTGTCAGGATTGATCCAGCAGCACTGAAGACTCTTTCAGATAGCACACTACCAGCAGGGCAAGCGAGCTCCTGTAAGGCATATTGTGCCAATTCAGGCCATGTATCCAGTTTTGAGGCCCAATAATCAAAGGGGTATGACATGTGAGGGAGAACCTCGATATGGGAGGAGAAGTAGTTTGTAACCATACTTGACAACTGCTGTCTCCTGTCACTTGCAATCGATTCTGTATTAGCTGTCGTGTGCGCGGGACTTGAGAAATCAGACCACAACATGGTCAGAAACCCCTGTCTCCAACGCCAGTTCGGCTGTGTGCACCACAAACACATCTTCCATTTTGCCCACTACGGCTCATGGGAGAACCAGCTCCGCTGCTGTGTGCTGGGAATGCCTCAAACAACCTGTTTACCAGAGTTGCTTGTTTGTTAGCCAATATTAGCTCTAGGTTCTCCTGTGGCATGACGTTGTGTAATTTGCCTTTATAGCGTGGATCGAGGATGCTGGCCAACCAGTAGTCATCATCCCTCATCATTTTGGCAATGCGGGGGTCCCTTCTTAGGATCCGCAAGGCATAGTCACACATGAGGGCCAATGTTCCAGGTGTCAATGCTGCACTGCCAGTGGTGGGTGGAGAAGCAATTTCTGGGAAATCCACATCCCTCCTGTCACGCACAAAGCTTGTACCTGACCTTGTCACACCCACATGTTCTCTTGCCCCCTTAGAAGCATCCTCCTTCCCAAAATAATCATCCCCCTCATCCTACTCCTCATCTTCCTCTTCTTCCTCTACCTCGTCCACGCCAGTTCCCTGAACAGACAATGACTGACTGTCATTAAGGCTTCCCTCCTCCTCCTCCTCCTGTTGCTCCTCAGCTGCAGATGCCTGATCCTTAATGTGCATCAAAGTTTGCTTATGATGGCGTCATCTGCGATTACCAGCCGTGTGCATTCCTCAAAACACTGAAGGACTTTACAGAGGTCTTTCAGCTTTGACCACTGCACACCTGACAATTCCATGTCTGCCATCAAACTGCCTGCCTGTAATGCATTACAGTCTGCCTCTGTTCGGAAAGCCTCTCAACCAGGTGCATGGTGGAGTTCCATCTTGTAACATCTAGAGATGAGCGACTTTGAGTTTTTCGGGTCGAGTCAGGTTTCATGAAACCCGACTTTCGCAAAAGTTGGGTCGAACGCAATCGGCCGATTATCGTGAAAAGTCAAAGGCCGACTGAAACACGAAACCCAATGCAAGTCAATGGGGAAGAAAAGTCGGCAGTGAGTGGAGGACAGGAAACACACCTACAGTGCCCATTTTAATGCCAAAAACATCAATTCTTATTACTTAAGCTTGTCATCCTTAATTTTCTTTATATTAATAGTTAGGCATTGAAAACTGGGGGTTATTTGGCTAAAGTTGAGGGGGGGGTGGGGCTGGCTCCAGATTTTCGTGGGCCCAGGGCCAAAGAGTGTCACTGGGCTCCTTTAACGCATGCCACAATTCATGATCCTCTGATACGGCAGAGAAATAGCGGTATAGTACAATGAAAATACTTCACTTCTTACATCACATGACTGATATCCATTTTAAATTCACCAATACCTCAAAAAATGGACAGTATATTACTCCATATAGTATTATGGCCACCGTATAGTGCGCCATACAGAGCAATGAGGTCCATATATTTCTCCATACAGAATCATTGGTCCCATATAATGTTTGATACAGTATATGATGAGCTCCACATAATGCTACAGTATATGTTGGTCCCCATGGATGAAGCTCCACTGTCTTATGTGCCCAAATAATGCTCCATATATAAAGGGCCCCATTTCTAATGCTCCAGTGTATAATGGGCCCTGTAAATGCTGATCCAGTGTCTGATGTCCCCCATTTGGAAAGCTCCAGCATATGATGGGCCTCACGGATGATGCTCTAGTGTACGATTGGTCCAAATAATGCTCCATATATAATCTGCCCCATTTACAATGCTCAAGTATATGATGGGCCCCATGGATGATGCTCCAGTGTCTTATGGACCCAAATAATGCTCCATATATAATGGGCCCCATTTCTAATGCTCCAGTGTATAATGGGCCCTGTAAATGTCTGATGTCCACCTTTGGAATGCTCCAGTGTATGGTGGGCCCCATATATCATTCTCCAGAGTATAGTGCCCCTAAAAATTGCTCCCAACCTTTAAAACAATTAAATAAGTCTCCTCGCTAGGGAATCCCTGTACTCTGGACTCCTCGTTGTCCCCATCTTCCATCTCTGTACACTTGGACAGTTTAGGCAGAGGGCGTACAGACGTGATGTCATCGCGCTCTCTGACCAGAATGTCACTGTCAGGAAATGCGGAAGACGTCACGGCGGTGGAGCAGGGAGAGGTAAGTATTTCAACTTTGCAAGTGCTGTGATCCTGAGCAAGCAGGGGGGGCCCACTCGTTGGCGACGGCACTGGCACAGGGTCCCTCAAAGTACGGCGGTGTGTCTAATGGCGGGTGGGGGTGGGGGTGGGGGTGTCCACCGGCAGAGACACTTTTACATACTATGAGGGGCCCTGTGCCAGTGCCATCGCCCATGTGTATGCCCCCCACCTGCTCAAGGAACCTGCACTTTCATCTGCACCTTCCTCTTTGTCACCGTGCAAGGTGGTATAGTGTGCGGGAAGGGGAACCTGAGTTTCATCAGGGTCAGATTCTGGCTGTGTAGAGTGCGAAGGGAATGTAGTGGTCTGGTTCAATGTACCAGCAGAATCATCTAGCAGTGGCTGGGCATCAGTGCACTTGTGGCGCCCCCAGGAGTACGGTCGCCACAGTGGCATTACCTTCCTCCTAGGGAGTGTGATGTCATGCTTGGGAGCAACGAAGGATCTCTCTAGCAGTTAAACCAAGACACAACACAGTTCCCACTTCAGGCCAGCAGGGAGACCTCTGAACCTGACTGCTGAGGAGCTGCTCTCTGTGGTCGGGAGGAGGGAAGTTAGGGCAGTCAGTGATGGGAAGGGGAAGTGTGTGGACGTGAGAAGGGGAGCTGGAGGATTAGCAGAGATAAGGCTCACTCCTAGCTGGAGCACATGGTCGGGATTCCAGTCTCCGAGTTTGTAGGGACACTGACGGTCCTGCAGCAGAAACCGGAGAAAGTAGCAGCTGTAAATGCTCTGTTCCCAACTAAGGTTCGGAGGCCCCAGCAGCGACATGTGTAAGCCAGAAGGAAAAGGCCACGGCTGCCTGCCATACGAGAAAGTTCCAAAAGAGAGTCAACAGGGGGAACTTCAGTGAACTCAGTACTGCGAGTACCTCAGATAAGCGCTAGAACGGAGGCCACACTACCTATCTGCAGAGAGAGAATCCCTAATTTGCTTCCAGGCTGACCAACTCCTTCTCCATCTGTACTCTGGGTCCTGGACGGCACTTACCAAATACAGGTAAAGGAACTGCACGACTGTGTCTGTCATCTTTCTCCTGCGCCTGGCGCACGGCTCTGCTACATACCTGCACTGCACACCATCTACCAACTCTTTCATCTGCCCTGCGACTACGGCCCTACTTGTGCAGGGCTTCTACATCTTAGCTGCACCACAACATCTGTCCCAGAGAAGCGACACTGCAGCGCTGGTCGTGATCAGAAACCACAGGTGGCATCACGTATCATTCACCTATAAACGTTATTCACCCCTTTGCATGGACACCGAGGGCCACGGACCGGGTCACCACCACCGTGACACATCCCTCTGAGACACCGGCCCGGTACCGATTAACCCCACTGCCCTGGCTGGCGACCCACACTCCATGTCAGATTCATCTTGGACTGGGGAATTCACGATTTGACTTGATAACCCTGGCATGGTATGTGAGAAAGAGCTACATGGACTAATGTGAAGTGTGGCCAGCTGCATCATTCACTTTTGGTGGGGGTGAAGGACACAAGGAAAGGGGTTCTTCCTGATCAGGAGCCAGCATTTGACCACTCAGTGCTTGCATTTTTTGAAACTTCAGAAGAGGAGGGCATATTAGCTGGAGTCTGTTTCGGCAATGTAAGCCAAAGCCAGTTCCTGATGCTCTGGCTTTAAAAGTGGTTAACCTACTCCCAGAAAAGGTAGCCTTCCAGGCCTTCCAGAGCCAGACCATGACGCAGGCTCAACACCTCCTGCCTTAGCTGCTATTGTGCTTTTGCCACTACCAACAGATGCACCACCACCATCAGTACCAGCTGGCCCCCCCATGCCCACATCTGCGGCCTCTTCCACCATACTTCCAAATTTTGGAGAAAATGTACCCAAAATAACATCAGATATATGGTACTGTATCAGAAGCGTACAGCTGTATACAGTCAAAGGATAATTGTAAATCTCCTTATATATTTCATGAGTCACACAGAGACGCTCACAGGCTCAGTATGGATTAGACAAGAATATAAAAAGTAGAAAAAGGGTACAGTATCATCAGATAGCTGGTATATATAGTATAGTTTAAACATTCTAAATCTCCGTATATATTCCAGTAGGTAGACACAGACGCTCTCAGGCTCAGTTTGGATTACAACACAATATAAAAAGCCATAAAACAGTAATGGATCTGAAGCGTACAGCTGTATACAGTGTAGAGGTCATTGTCAAACTCAGTATTTATTTCCAGAGTCAGAAACAGACTCTCACTTGGTCAGTTTGGATTAGACCAGAATATAAAAAGCAGTAAATGGGTAATGTATCACAAGCGTAGAGCTGTATACAGTGTTGGGGTAATTTTTAAATCTACATATAAATTACAGGAGTAACCCACAGACTTTCACACGCTCAGGATGGATTACACCACAATATAAAAAGAAGATCCTCAAGAAATAATCACACATGTGGGCCAATGTTACAGGTGTCAATTATACACTTAGAGTGGTGGGTGGAGGAGGACTTTCTGGCAGAAAGAGTACAGTATCACCAGATGCCAGGTATATATAGCATAGTTTAAACATTAAAAATGTACGTCTATATATATCAGGAGTAGTATTGAGCCACCCCGCTAGTGTTCGAGTTCGGTTCGGTTCGTCAAACAGGAGGCAAGTTCGTCGAATGTTCGTCGAATGTTCGACGAACACCGTCGAACCCCATTGAAAACAATGGCAAGCAAACACAAACACATGCAAACACACAGAAAACACATACAAAACACCTTAAAAGGTGTTCCAAAGCAGACAAAATGCTCAGAAGACCCAAATAACATATGGGAAATGGCAACTACATATAGAAAAGAGGTGGAGGAGTAAAAGGAGGAGGAGGAGACACAGATATAGGCATGTCATGCCCTTATAAAGTCAAGAAAGGCTGGAATAAAAATCTAAAAATAAAAAAAATTCTAAAATTCTAAAATCGAAGACGATCATATACCGTCGGACTTCTCACCATAAATTATGCCAACTGCCGATCGGGCGGTGTTATTCCCAAGACCCTCCGAACAGCGTCCATGAAGGCAAAGTGTTTGGTTTCCGGGGGCAGTATGGTTGCAAAGCTGAACCTTAAAGGAATGTCCAGAAGGGCACCACCAGGAGTGGAGCCTGCGGCTTATTTGGACTCCACACGGGCAACCTCAACCATGCCAGCCACGGGAAGGATGGACAGATTGCAAGCTTTCTCAATTCTGTGGGTGGTGGTGCATGAACGTTTTTAGTTGTGCTAGTGTTTTGTCACCTTAATTCCGTTAACTAACGAGACTCCGGCATGCCCCTGTGGTCCGCGTCCAGCTTACTAGAGGGACACGCGAGGCTCTGGCACATAAGATCGAGCAATAACAGGTCTGTCATGCCCTCACATGTCCGGGGCTGCACGCGCGCTACACTGAAAGGACCAGCGTGTGTCGCTTACAGGTGCGGATAACCCGCTGAACCCCGTTAGTGATGGGGATCTAGGATTCCAATTCTTCCCCACGAACAAGGATTTCCCAGTAAGTGCAGGTAAACCGGAATTCTGGAATTAGGCCTATCTGACATTCCAGAAAGAATGTCAAAAAATTAAGTGTCCAAACCACAGGTGCTGTAGCTTGCTTAACAGCTGGGCTCCTCTGCTGAGTAGCACACAGTTCTTACATAAACAGGCGGCATAGCTTGGTTCACAGGTGGGCAACTCTGCTGAGTAGCAGACAGTGCTTGCATAAATAGGTGGCATAGCTAGGTTCACGGGTGGGCTCCTCTGCTGAGCAGTAGACACAGGTATTAGGCCCAAAGTATTCACTGGGCTAAATGGAGTTAAAAAATTGTTCTTACATAAACAGGCGGCACAGCTTGGTTCACGGGTGGGCTCCTCTGCTGAGTAGCAGACAGTGCTACAAGGCCCAAAAGGATTTTCTGGACAAGATGCGGTAAAAAACTATTAGAAACACACACGGTGTAGCTCCTTGACAGGTGTACTACACCGCTGGCTACAAGACACCGCTACTATGCCATGAAACTGTCTATTAACATTGAAAACCATTATTAATGTGAAAATAAAGTTACGCTTTTGGTGAACGAACGGTTCTCGAATGGAACCTTGAACAGCCGAATTTTAAGCAAAGTGTTCGAGTTCAATGAACGGCTCAAACACCGCCCAAAACAGCTCGAATTTGAACTTGGCGAACAGTTCGACTCGAACACCGCTCATCTCTAATCAGGAGGCAGACTCAGACGATCTCAGGCCCAGTATGGATTCGACAAGATTGTAGAAAGTTGAGAAAGGGTACAGTATCACCGGATACCAGGTATATATAGCATAGTTTACACATTAAAAATCTATGTCTATATATCAGGAGGCAGACTCAGACGGTCTCAGACCCAGTATGGATTCGACATGATTGTAGAAAGTTGAGAAAGGGTACAGTATCACCGGATACCCGGTATATATAGCATAGTTTACACATTAAAAATCTATGTCTATATATCAGGAGGCAGACTCAGACGGTCTCAGGCCCAGTATGGATTCGACAAGACTGTAGAAAGTTGAGAAAGGGTACAGTATCACTGGATAACAGGTATATATAGCATAGTTTAAACATTAAAAATCTCCGTGTATATTTCCGGAGTCCGACAAAGACACTCACAGCCTCAGTATGGATTAGACAAGAATCTAAAAAGTAGAAAAAGGGTAATGTATTCGAAGCATACACCAGTATACACTGTTGGGGTATTTTTCAATCTTCATATATATTTCAGTCTCAGTAAGACAGTCCAGACTCTCCGCAAGAGGAAACAAGATGGATAAAAGTACAGATGGAAAGTCGAGTGATTGCAGAAATTTTGGAATTACTAATCATTGGAAAAACTCCCGGGATAATTCTCAGAGACGATGCTGACCCTCAATTACTTTGTGTGTGGAGACAGCGAAAACAGTTCTTTGTGAAGAAAGGGTTGCTGTATCGCAGTACCATGGATCCCATCACCGTTATTCATCCCCATCAAATTGTGATCACAGGGAGAGATGCAGACATGGTCTTCACTGCCTATCATGATCTGTCAGGTAACTTTGGAGTGCAAAAGACAGAAGCCACAGGCCGTAGGCGATTCTATTGGATTGGCATGAGAGGACACATTTAAAAATGTGGGCAGGAATGTCACACATCTGTGAGTAGGAAAACTGTGAAAGCTGATGATAAACCACCACTGCATCTCATTGTGAGTTGACGTCCATAACAAATGGAAGCCATTGATCATCTGAAGATAGAGTCCAGCAGGACAGGGCATAGCTACGTCTTAACTATCATCTATCAGTTCACCAAATTTGTAGTGGCAGTCCCAGTGAAGGATTTAACAGCCCAGACTACACAGCGGTGGAGCAGGGAGAGGTAAGTATTGCAAGTGCTGGGGCCCTGAGCAAGCAGGGGGGGCCCACTCATGGGCGGCGGTACTGGCACAGGGCCCCTCATAGTACGCCGGTGTGTCTGACGGCGGGTGTGCACCCCCACCGTCAGAGGCACTTGATTGTACTATGAGGGACCCTGTGCCAGTGCCGTCACCCAAGAGTGGGCCCACCAACCTGTCCAGGGCAAGGGCACTCACACGGGTGCGTGCGCCAGGTGGAGGCCCCAGCCCTGGGGAAGGCAGCCCAGTTTGGGAGGTTGAAAAAATGGCACATGTTGATGTTGGACATTCAGCAGCTGCAAATGGAGGAATTGAAAAGTCAGAGGAAGAGGAGGACAAAAGCGAGCCATTTTTAAGGCAACCTATGTGTCATCAGGGGAAGGTGGGACAAAATCCTTTGAAATCTATGCATGGTTCATTTTAATGAAGGTTAGATCATCAACATTTTGGGTCGACAGACGGGTCCTTTTTTCTGTCAGGATTGATCCAGCAGCACTGAAGATTCATTCGAATAGCTCACTAGCAGCAGGGCAAGCGAGCTCCGGTAAGGCATATTGTGCCAATTCAGGCCAGGTGTCCAGTTTACAGGCCCAATAATCAATAGCGGAATGACCTGTGAGGGAGAACATCGATATGGGAGGAGAAGTAGTTTGTAACCATAGTTGACAACTGCTGTCTCCTGTCACTTTCAATCGATGCAGTATTATCAGTCGTGTGAGCGGTACTTGAAAAATCAGTCCACAACATGGTCATGAAACCCCTGTCTCCAATGCCACTTCGGATGTGTGCACCACGAACACCTCTTCCATGTTGCCCCCTACGGCTCGTGGGAGAACCATCACCGCTGCTGTGTGCTGGGAATGCCTCAAACAAACGGTTTACCAGAGTTGCTTGTTTGTTAGCCAATATTAGCTCTAGGTTCTCCTGTGGCATGATGTTGTGTAATTTGCCTTTATAGCGTGGATCCAGGATGCTGGCCAACCAGTAGTCTTCATCGTTCATCATTTTGGCAATGCGGGGGTCCCTTTTTTGGATCTGCAAGGCATAATCACACATGTGGGCCAATGTTCCAGGTGTCAATGATGCACTGCAATTGCCAGGTGGAGGAGCACTTTCTGGCAAATCCACATCCCTCCAGTCAAGCACAAAGCCTGTACCTGACCTTGACACGCCAACATTTTCTCTTGCCCCCTGAGAAGCATCCTCCTCCCCTAATTAATCATCCCATCATCCTCCTCCTCTTCCTCTTCTTCCTCCACCTCGTCCAGGAGAGTTCCCTGAGCAGACAGTGGCTGACTGTCATCAAGGCTTCCCTCCTCCTCTTCCTCTTCCTCCTCGGCTGCAGACGCCTGCTCCTTAATGTGCGGCAAAGTTTGCATGAGCAGATGCATAAGTGGGATGCTCATGCTTATGATGGCGTCGTCTGCGCTTACCAGCCATGTGCATTCCTCAAAACACTGAAGGACTTTACAGAGGTCTTTCAGCTTCGACCACTGCACACCAGACAACTCCATGTCTGCCCTCAAACTGCCTGCCTGTGTATCCTCCCACAAATGCATTACAGCCTGCCTCTGTTCGCACAGCCTCTCAACTATGTGCAGGGTGGAGTTCCACCTTGTTGCAACATCGATAATTAGGAGGTGCTTGGGAAGGTGGAGCAATCGCTGAAGCTTCTGCATACGACTGGAGTGTACGGGCGACCGGCAGATGTGCGAGCATGTCTTCGCACCTTATGGAGCAGGGCTGTTAACTTTGGATAATTATTGAGGAAGCACTGCACCACCAGGTTCAAGGTGTGAGCCAGGCAAGGTATGTGTCTGAGTTTTGAAAGGGCTAGGGCTGCCACAAAATTCCGGCCGTTATCACTAACTACCTTGCCTGCCTTAAGATGTAGACTGCCCAGCCATGACACAGTTTGTCGCTGCAAGTAGTCGGCCAGTACCTCCGCGGTGTGTCTATTGTCGCCCAAACACATCATCTTCAACACAGCCTGCTGACGCTTACCACTAGCTGTTCAATAGTGGGACACCTCGTGTGCAACACTGGCAGCTGCGGATGGAGTGCTCGTGCGACTGCGCTCTGTGGACTAGCTTTCGCTTCTGGAGGAGGAGGAGGGTCGAACGCCTACAGCCAGCTGTTTTCTATACCGTGGGCTAGGCAGCACTGTCCCACCACCGCTGTCCCCTGTGGACCCTTCATCCACCACATTAACCCAGTGCGCAGTGATGGACACGTAATGGCCCTGGCCATGCCTACTGGACAATGCATCTGTTGTGAGGTGCACCTTTCCACTCACTGATTGCTTGAGTGCATGGACAATGCGGTCTTTCACATGCAGGTGGAGGGCTGGGATGGCTTTTTGAGAAAAGAAGTGCCGATTGGGTAGGTCATAGCGTGGTACTGCGTAGGTCATGAGCTCGCGGAAAGCTTCGCTTTCAACCAACCGGTAGGGCATCATATCTAACGAGATTAGTTTGGCAATGTGGGCGTTCAAACACAGTGTAAGCGGATGAGAGGATGAGTACTTTCTTGTCCTACTCAGAGTCTCTGGTAGGGTGAGCAGGACTTGAGAGCTGCATATGGTGGAACTAGCTGTGGACATGGCGGACTGAGAGAGGGTTGGTGATGGTGATGGTGTTGGTGGTCTTGTTGATGGCCTAGATTCAGTCTTTCGTAGCAATAACATTGTGATTCCCTGACTGCTTTGGCCTTGCGACAACACCTCAACATTTGCTGCTGGTGATGTGCTAACCGGTGGGCTTACAGTGGGGGAAGCGATGTAGCGTTGCTGACTACCTTCATTCGTACCAGGTGCACATGTGGTACATGAGGTTTGGTAGTCCGTCCACGCTAGCAAGTGCATGGTGGTTAAATGTGTAAGCATGCAACTGGTATTCAAATTTCTCAGATTTTTCCCTCGGCTAAAGGTCTTTGCGCACTTCTTACAGATAACCTTTGCCTGATAATTTGGATTTTGTTCAAAAAAGTGCCACACTGCACTCTTCCTACTATGGAAGACATTTTGAGGCCTTGCACGCTGTGCTAATTTGACCATCTGGCCAAGCTGTCCTGCAACTCTTTTGGTTTTTGTAACCTGTTTTTGGACTGCTACGGGCCTGCCAGATAACAGCTGTTGCGATGTCGATGCCTGCTGCAGATCCTCCTCCTCTTCTGAGCTATTGGCAGCGACACCCTCTTCCCCCAATGGATGCCAATCTGGGTCAACAACTGGGTCATCCATCACCTCCTCTTCAATTTCATGTGCACCTTCCTTTGTGTCACCGTGTAAGGTGGTATAGTATGCGGGAAGGGGCACCTTAGTTTCATCAGGGTCAGATTCTGGCTCAGTAAACTGCGAGGACAATGTAGTGCTCTGAGTGAATGTACCAGCAGAAAAATCTAGCAGTGGCTGTGCATCATGTCAGATTCATCTTGGACTGGGGAATTCACGATTTGACTTGATAACCCAGGCACGGTATGTGAAAAGAGCTCCATGGAGTAATCTGTAGTGTGGCCTCCCCCATTCTTCACTTTTGGTAGAGGTGAAGGACACAAGGAAAGGTGTTATTCCTGACCAGGAGCCTCCACTGACGACTCAGTGCTTTTATTTTTTGAAACTTCAGAAGAGGAGGCAATAGAGCTGGAGGCTATGTCAGCAATGTAAGTTAAAAATTGTTCCTGAAGCTCCGGCTTTTAAAGCGGTTTACCTACTCCCAGAAAAGGGAGCCTTTGGAGCCAGACGATGATGCAGGCTCAACACCTCCTGCCTTAGGTGCTATTGTGCTTTTGTCACTACCAGCATATGCACCACCACCATCAGTACCAGCTGGCAACCCCCTCCCACTTCCACGGCCTCTTTAACCATACTTCCTCATTTTTGGGAAAATGTACCCAAAATACCACCAGCTATATGGTACTGTTAAACAAGGTACAAGTATTGGGGAGAATTTGAATCTCCCTAGAGATTTTAGGAGGCTGAACAATTATCTCAGGCCCACTATAGATTACACCTCAATTGAGCAGGCTGAAATTGGCTGGTGTATGACAAGGTACAAGGTGTATATAGTATTGGGGAGAATTTGAATCTCCCTAGAGATTTTAGGAGGCTGAACAATTATCTCAGGCCCACTATAGATTACACCTCAATTGAACAGGCTGAAATTGGCTCGTGTATGACAAGGTACAAGGTGTATATAGTATTGGGGAGAATTTGAATCTCCCTAGAGATTTTAGGAGGCTGAACTATTATCTCAGGCCCTCTATAGATTACAACTCAATTTAACAGGCTGAAATAGGCTGGTGTATGATAATGTACAAGGTGTATATAGTACTGGGGAGAATTTGAATCTCCCTAGAGATTTTAGGAGGCTAAACTATTATCTCAGGCCCACTATAGATTACACCTCAATATAACAGGCTGAAATTGGCTGGTGTATGACAAGGTACAAGGTGTATATAGTATTGGGGAGAATTTGAATCTCCCTAGAGATTTTAAAAGGCTGAACTATTATCTCAGGCCCACTATAGATTACACCTCAATTTAATAGGCTGAAATAGGCTGGTGTATGGCAAGGTACAAGGTGTACATAGTATTGGGGAGAATTTGAATCTCCCTAGAGATTTTAGGAGGCTAAACTATTATCTCAGGCCCACTATAGATTATACCTCAATTTAACAGGCTGAAATACGCTGGTGTGTGACAAGGTACAAGGTATATATAGTATTGGGGAGAATTTGAATCTCCCTAGAGATTTCAGGAGGCTGAACTATTATCTCAGGCCCACTATAGATTACACCTCAATTTAACGGGCTGAAATTGGCTGGTGTATGACAAGGTACAAGGTGTATATAGTATTGGGGAGAATTTGAATCTCCCTAGAGATTTTAGGAGGCTGAACTATTATCTCAGGCCCACTATAGATTATACCTCAATTTAACAGGATGAAATACGCTGGTGTGTGACAAGGTACAAGGTATATATAGTATTGGGGACAATTTGAATCTCCCTAGAGATTTTAGGAGGCTAAACTATTATCTCAGGCCCACTATAGATTACACCTCAATATAACAGGCTGAAATTGGCTGGTGTATGACAAGGTACAAGGTGTATATAGTATTGGGGAGAATTTGAATCTCCCTAGAGATTTTAGGAGGCTGAACTATTATCTCAGGCCCACTATAGATTACACCTCAATTTAATAGGCTGAAATAGGCTGGTGTATGGCAAGGTACAAGGTGTACATAGTATTGGGGAGAATTTGAATCTCCCTAGAGATTTTAGGAGGCTGAACTATTATCTCAGGCCCACTATAGTTTACACCTCAATTTAACAGGCTGAAATAGGCTGGTGTATGCGAAGGTAAAAGGTGTATAAAGTATTGGGGAGAATTTGAATCTCCCTAGAGATTTTAGGAGGATAAACTATTATCTCAGGCCCACTATAGATTATACCTCAATTTAACATGCTGAAAAAGGCTGGTGCATGACAAGGTACAAGATGTATATAGTATTTGGGAGAATTTGAATCTCCCTAGAGATTTTAGGACGCTGAACTATTATCTCAGGCCCACTATAGATTACACCTCAACTTAACGGGCTGAAATTGGCTGGTGTATGACAAGGTACAAGGTGTATATAGTATTGGGGAGAATTTGAATCTCCCTAGAGATTTTCGGACGCTGAACTATTATCTCAGGCCCACTATAGATTACACCTCAATTTAACATGCTGAAATAGGCTGGTGTAGGGCAAGGGCCAAGGTGTACATAGTATTGGGGAGAATTTGAATATCCCTAGAGATTTTAGGAGGCTGACCTATTATCTCAGGCCCACTATAGATTACATCTCAATTGAACAGGCTGAAATTGGCTGGTGTATGACAAGGTACAAGGTGTATATAGTATTGGGGAGAATTTGAATCTCCCTAGAGATTTTAGGAGGCTGAACAATTATCTCAGGCCCACTATAGATTACACCTCAATTGAACAGGCTGAAATTGGCTGGTGTATGACAAGGTACAAGGTGTATATAGTATTGGGGAGAATTTGAATCTCCCTAAAAATTTTAGGAGGCTGAACAATTATCTCAGGCCCACTATAGATTACACCTCAATTGAACAGGCTGAAATTGGCTGGTGTATGACAAGGTACAAGGTGTATATAGTATTGGGGAGAATTTGAATCTCCCTAGAGATTTTAGGAGGCTGAACTATTATCTCAGGCCCTCTATAGATTACAACTCAATTTAACAGGCTGAAATAGGCTGGTGTATGATAATGTACAAGGTGTACATAGTACTGGGGAGAATTTGAATCTCCCTAGAGATTTTAGGAGGCTAAACTATTATCTCAGGCCCACTATAGATTACACCTCAATATAACAGGCTGAAATTGGCTGGTATATGACAAGGTACAAGGTGTATATAGTATTGGGGAGAATTTGAATCTCCCTAGAGATTTTAGGAGGCTGAACTATTATCTCAGGCCCACTATAGATTACACCTCAATTTAATAGGCTGAAATAGGCTGGTGTATGGCAAGGTACAAGGTGTACATAGTATTGGGGAGAATTTGAATCTCCCTAGAGATTTTAGGAGGCTGAACTAATTTCTCAGGCCCACTATAGATTACACCTCAACATAACGGGCTGAAATTGGCTGGTGTATGACAAGGTACAAGGTGTATATAGTATTGGGGAGAATTTGACTCTCCCTAGAGATTTTAGGAGGCTGAACAATTATCTCAGGCCCACTATAGTTTACACCTCAATTTAACAGGCTGAAATAGGCTGGTGTATGCGAAGGTAAAAAGGTGTATAAAGTATTGGGGAGAATTTGAATCTCCCTAGAGATTTTAGGAGGCTAAACTATTATCTCAGGCCCACTATAGATTATACCTCAATTTAACAGGCTGAAATACGCTGGTGTGTGACAAGGTATAAGGTATATATAGTATTGGGGAGAATTTGAATCTCCCTAGAGATTTCAGGAGGCTGAACTATTATCTCAGGCCCACTATAGATTACACCTCAATTTAACGGGCTGAAATTGGCTGGTGTATGACAAGGTACAATGTGTATATAGTATTGGGGAGAATTTGAATCTCCCTAGAGATTTTAGGAGGCTGAACTATTATCTCAGGCCCACTATAGATTATACCTCAATTTAACAGGCTGAAATACGCTGGTGTGTGACAAGGTACAAGGTATATATAGTATTGGGGACAATTTGAATCTCCCTAGAGATTTTAGGAGGCTGAACTATTATCTCAGGCCCACTATAGATTACATCTCAATTGAACAGGCTGAAATTGGCTGGTGTATGACAAGGTACAAGGTGTATATAGTATTGGGGAGAATTTGAATCTCCCTAAAAATTTTAGGAGGCTGAACAATTATCTCAGGCCCACTATAGATTACACCTCAATTGAACAGGCTGAAATTGGCTGGTGTATGACAAGGTACAAGGTGTATATAGTATTGGGGAGAATTTGAATCTCCCTAGAGATTTTAGGAGGCTGAACTATTATCTCAGGCCCTCTATAGATTACAACTCAATTTAACAGGCTGAAATAGGCTGGTGTATGATAATGTACAAGGTGTACATAGTACTGGGGAGAATTTGAATCTCCCTAGAGATTTTAGGAGGCTAAACTATTATCTCAGGCCCACTATAGATTACACCTCAATATAACAGGCTGAAATTGGCTGGTATATGACAAGGTACAAGGTGTATATAGTATTGGGGAGAATTTGAATCTCCCTAGAGATTTTAGGAGGCTGAACTATTATCTCAGGCCCACTATAGATTACACCTCAATTTAATAGGCTGAAATAGGCTGGTGTATGGCAAGGTACAAGGTGTACATAGTATTGGGGAGAATTTGAATCTCCCTAGAGATTTTAGGAGGCTGAACTAATTTCTCAGGCCCACTATAGATTACACCTCAACATAACGGGCTGAAATTGGCTGGTGTATGACAAGGTACAAGGTGTATATAGTATTGGGGAGAATTTGACTCTCCCTAGAGATTTTAGGAGGCTGAACAATTATCTCAGGCCCACTATAGTTTACACCTCAATTTAACAGGCTGAAATAGGCTGGTGTATGCGAAGGTAAAAAGGTGTATAAAGTATTGGGGAGAATTTGAATCTCCCTAGAGATTTTAGGAGGCTAAACTATTATCTCAGGCCCACTATAGATTATACCTCAATTTAACAGGCTGAAATACGCTGGTGTGTGACAAGGTATAAGGTATATATAGTATTGGGGAGAATTTGAATCTCCCTAGAGATTTCAGGAGGCTGAACTATTATCTCAGGCCCACTATAGATTACACCTCAATTTAACGGGCTGAAATTGGCTGGTGTATGACAAGGTACAATGTGTATATAGTATTGGGGAGAATTTGAATCTCCCTAGAGATTTTAGGAGGCTGAACTATTATCTCAGGCCCACTATAGATTATACCTCAATTTAACAGGCTGAAATACGCTGGTGTGTGACAAGGTACAAGGTATATATAGTATTGGGGACAATTTGAATCTCCCTAGAGATTTTAGGAGGCTGAACTATTATCTCAGGCCCACTATAGATTACACCTCAATATAACAGGCTGAAATTGGCTGGTGTATGACAAGGTACAAGGTGTATATAGTATTGGGGAGAATTTGAATCTCCCTAGAGATTTTAGGAGGCTGAACTATTATCTCAGGCCCACTATAGATTACACCTCAATTTAACGGGCTGAAATTGGCTGGTGTATGACAAGGTAGAAGGTGTATATATTATTTGGGAGAATTTGAATCTCCCTAGAGATTTTAGGAGGCTGAACAATTATCTCAGGCCCACTATAGATTACACCTCAATTTAACAGGCTGAAATTGGCTGGTGTATGCGAAGGTACAAGGTGTATAAAGTATTGGGGAGAATTTGAATCTTCCTTAAGATTTTAGGAGGCTGAACTATTATCTCTGGCCCTCTATAGATTATACCTCATTTTAACATGCTGAAAAAGGCTGGTGCATGACAAAGTACAAGATGTATATAGTATTTGGGAGAATTTGAATCTCCCTAGAGGTTTTAGGACGCTGAACTATTATCTTAGGCCCACTATAGATTACACCTCAACTTAACGGGCTGAAATTGGCTGGTGTATGACAAGGTACAAGGTGTATATTGTATTGGGGAGAATTTGAATCTCCCTAGAGATTTTAGGACGCTGAACTATTATCTCAGGCCCACTATAGATTACACCTCAATTTAACATGCTGAAATAGGCTGGTGTATGCGAAGGTACAAGGTTTATAAAGTATTGGGGAGAATTTGAATCTTCCTAGAGATTTTAGGAGGCTGAACTATTATCTCAGGCCCACTATAGATTACACCTCAATATAACAGGCTGAAATAGTCTGGTGTATGACAAGGTACAAGGTGTGTATAGTATTGGTGAGAATTTGAATCTCCCTATAGATTTTAGGAGACTGACCTATTATCTCAGGCCCACTGTAGATTACACCTCTGTGTAACAGGCTGAAATTGGCTGGTGTATGACAAGGTACAAGGTGTATATAGTATTGGGGAGAATTTGAATCTCCCTAGAGATTTCAGGAGGCTGAACTATTATTTCAGGCCCACTATAGATTATACCTCAATTTAACAGGCTGAAATAGGCTGGTGTATGACAAGGTACAAGGTATATATAGTATTGGGGAGAATTTGAATCTCCCTAGAGATTTCAGGAGGCTGAACTATTATCTCAGGCCCACTATAGATTACACCTCAATTTAACGGGCTGAAATTGGCTGGTGTATGACAAGGTACAAGGTTTATATTGCATTGGGGAGAATTTGAATCTCCCTAGAGATTTTAGGAGGCTGACCAATTATCTCATGCCCACTATAGATTACACCTCTGTGTAACAGGCTGAAATTGGCTGGTGTATGACAAGGTACAAGGTGTATAAATTATTGGGGAGAATTTGATTCTCCCTAGAGATTATAGGAGGCTGAACATTTATCTCATGCCCACTATAGATTATACCTCATTTTAACATGCTGAAATAGGCTGGTGCATGACAAGGTACAAGGTGTATATAGTATTTGGGAGAATTTTAATCTCCCTAGAGATTTCAGGAGGCTGAACTATTATCTCAGGCCCACTATAGATTATACCTCAGCTTAACGGGCTGAAATTGGCTGGTGTATGACAAGGTACAAGGTGTATATTGTATTGGGGAGAATTTGAATCTCCCTAGAGATTTTAGGAGGCTGAACTATTATCTCAGGCCCACTATAGATTACACCTCAATTTAACATGCTGAAATAGGCCGGTGTATGCGAAGGTACAAGATGTATATAGTATTGGGGAGAATTTGAATATCCCTAGAGATTTTAGGAGGCTGACCTATTATCTCAGGCCCACTATAGATTACTCCTCTGTGTAACAGGCTGAAATTGGCTGGTGTATGACAAGGTACAAGGTGTATATAGTATTGGGGAGAATTTGAATCTCCCTAGAGATTTTAGGAGGCTGAACTATTATCTCAGGCCCACTATAGATTACACCTCAATTTAACGGGCTGAAATTGGCTGGTGTATGACAAGGTACAAGGTGTATATTGTATTGGGGAGAATTTGAATCTCCCTAGAGATTTTAGGAGGCTGAACTATTATCTCAGGCCCACTATAGATTACACCTCAATTTAACAGGCTTAAATTGGCTGGTGCATGAAAGGTACAAGGTGTATTTAGTATTGGGGAGAATTTGAATATCCCTAGTGATTTTAGGAGGCTGACCTATTATCTCAGACCCACTATAGATTACACCTCTGTGTAACAGGCTGAAATTGGCTGGTGTATGACAAGGTACAAGGTGTATATAGTATTGGGGATAATTTGAATCTCCCTAGAGATTTTAGGAGGCTGAACTATTATCTCAGGCCCACTATAGATTACACCTCAATTGAACAGGCTGAAATTGGCTGGTGTATGACAAGGTACAAGGTGTATATAGTATTGGGGAGAATTTGAATCTCCCTAGAGATTTTAGGAGGCTGACAATGATACTCTCAGTCCAAGTATGGCAGGAGGCAGCCTAATAAGCAGGACTGCTGCACACAAAAGTGTGGAAAAATGAACGCTTGGTAACTGTGCAGAAAAGAGGAAGAAAATATTTTTTGCTTTTAATAAAGCAGTTTGCACAGCAGTGTGCAAACAGCAATGCAGCTATCAGGGAGCCTTATAAGGCAGTCTAAAAACCAACAGAGCTGATGCATAAAAATATATCCTCCCCTGTCACTGCACACAAACTGTTGTGTTGTACAGTGAAAATGGCTACCAGCAGAAGCAGTTTTTTTTTCTTCTTCCCTGCCTAACAGTCTCCCTTATACAAAATCAGCAGCAGCAGCAGCCTCTCCCTATGCTAAGATCGGCAGAAGCAAGATGGCGGTCGGCGTGCACGCCCTTTTATAGCCCCTGTGACGCCACACAAAACAAGCCAATCACTTGTATGCCCTTCTCATAGATGATGGTGACTGCTGCCCATGTCATCGTATTGTCCACAGTGTGCGTCCTCCATCTGAAAAAGGGCGCTGGAAGCATAATTTGAAACGTGACTTTGGCACTGGTCACCGACCTCATGGCCGACCTCACGCTATGGTCGGGTTTCGTTTCATGAAACCCGACTTTAGCGAAAGTCGGGGACTGATGAATTTGACTGACCCGTTTTGCTCAACTCTAGTAACAACGTCTATGATTAGGCGGTGCTTGGGGAGGTTGAGTGATCACTGCAGCTTCTGCATATGACTGGAGTGGACGTTTGAGCGATGGATGTGCGAGCACAGTCTTCGCACCTTATGGAGCAGGGCTGTTAACTCCGGATAATTATTTAGGAAGCACTGTACCACCAGGTTCAAGGTGTGAGCCAGGCAATGTATGTGTGTGAGTTTTGAAAGGGCTATGGCTGCCACAAAATTGTGCCCATCATCACTGACTACCTTGCCTGGCTCAAGATGTAGACTGCCCAGCCATGACTCAGTTTTTCGATGCAAGTAGTCGGTCTGTACCTCCGCGGAGTGTCTACTGTCGCCCAAAGACATCATTTTTAAAACAGCCTGCTGCCGCTTAGCACTAGCTGTTCGATAGTGGGACACCTCGTGTGCAACACTGACAGATGTGGATGGAGTGCTCGTGCGACTGCGCTCTGTCGACGAGCTTTCGCTTCTGGAGGAGGAGGAGGGTCGAATGCCTACAGCCAACTGTTTCTTATACCGTGGGCTAGGCAGCACTCTTCCACCGCCGCTGTCCCCTGTGGACCCTGCATCCACCACATTAACCCAGTGTACAGTGATGGACACGTAACGGCCCTGGCCATGCCTACTGCTCCATGCATCTGTTGTGAGGTGCACCTTTCCACTCACTGACTGTTTTAGTGCATGGACAATGCGGTCTTTCACATGCCGGTGGAGGGCAGGGATGGCTTTTTGAGAAAAGAAGTGCCGACTGGGTAGATCATAGTGTCGGACAGCGTAGGCCATGAGCTCTCGGAAAGCTTTGCTTTCTACCAAATGGAAGGGCATAATCTCTATTGAGATAAGTTTGGCAATGTAGGCGTTCAAAGCCAGTGTACGCGGATGAGAGGATGAGTACTTTCTTCTCCTACTCAGAGTGTCAGGTAGGGTGAGCTGGACTTGAGAGCTGCATATGGGGGAACTAGCATTGGACATGACGGATTGAGAAGGGGTTGGTGATGGTGAGGGTGTTGATGGCCTAGATTCAGTGTATCCTCACGAAAATATTGTGATTGCCTGACTGCTTTGGCCTAGCGACGACACCTCAACATTTGTTGATGGTGGTGTGCGTAGTGGTAGCCTTACAGTGGGGGAACCGATGGAGCGTTGCTGGCTAACTTCAGTCGGAGCAGGTCCACATGTGCTACCTGAGGTTTTGTAGTCCACCCACGCTTGCAAGTGCATGTTGGTTAAATGTCTAAGCATGCAGCAGGTATTCAAATTGATTTTTCCCTCTGCTAAAGGTCCTTCGGCACTTCTTACAAATAACCTTTGCGTCATCAGTAGGATTTTGTTATAAAAAGTGCCACACTGCACTCTTCCTACTATGGTACAAATTTTCAGGGCTTGTACTCTGTGCCAACTTGACCGTCTGGCCAAGCTGTACTGCAACTCTTTTAGTTTTCTTGCCAAGTTTTTTGACAGCTACGGGCCTGCCGGATAACCACTGCTGCGATGACTATGCCTGCTGAGGATCCTTCTCCTGTTCTGACCTATTATCACCAGCAACCTCTTCATACAATGGATGCCAATCCAGGTCAACAACTGGGTCATCTATGACCTCATCTTCAATGTCATCTGCACCTTTCTCTGTATCTTCCTCTGTGTCACCGTGTAAGGTGGTATAGTATGCGGGAAGGGGCACCTGAGTTTCATCAGGGTCTGATTCGGGCACAGTAGACTGCAAGGGCAATGTAGTGCTGTGAGTGAATGTAACAGCAGATTCATCTTGCAGTGGCTGTGCATCAGTGCACTCCATGTCAGATTCATCTTGGACTGGGGAATTCAGGATTAGACTTGATAACCCAGGAATGGTATGTGAAAAGAGCTCCATGGAGTAATCTGAAGTGTGTGCTGCAGTGTGGGTGAAGGACACAAGCAAAGGTGTTGTTCCTGACCAGAGGCCAGCACTGATGACTCTGTGCTTGCAGTTTTTGTAACTTCAGAAGAGGAGGCAATAGAGCTGGAGGCTGTTTCGGCAATGTAAGCCAAAACCTGTTCCTGATGCTCTGGCTTTAAAAGCAGTTTATGCTATGATTGGGTCACCGAGGAGGAAAGAAAGGCCAAGCTAAGCCACAGAAAATCAGAGAGGTAGGTAACTAAGTGGATTACAGACCCCTGATCCTATCCACACAACAAGTAGTAGCCGTGGAGCGTACCTACGATGATCCTAGATGCCTCGACACAGCCGGAGAGCTAAATAAGCCTAAAGCAAGAAGGGGGAAATCTAAACTGCCCCAGAGCAGACCCCAAAGGAATAGATATATTGTCGGTGAGACAAGATGAAAACACAAGCGCAGGTAGGAAAATAGACTGAGCAAACGATGGGGCCCACACTAACTAGACAGGACAGGAAAGGAAAGACACTGTCTGCAATCACGCAAAAAACCCTGCAAAAAATGTCCAACATGTCTGATAGAAAAATACTAAAGTCGCACAACTTCGCCCACTATATCAGCACTCTGGTGTATTCTGAAAGCAGAGCAAAAAGAAGCCAATCTAATAAGGGACAAAAACAAAACTGGCACAAGCAGTAACATATGGATGGAAATTCAGCACAGCCCCAGCCGGAGCTGGCTGACCACACAAAACTGAAATAGACAAAACCAGATCAAATGTGAACAATAGCAAAAGAACACTTAGCTGAGCATGCAGGGACTGAGCTGGAAACTAAGACCTCAGGAGGCAGGAAAAAATCACCAGCAGGGATAGAGGGAGTCGGCTATCTTAAATCCAGTCAGAAAATCCAGATCTCCAATCGTCCTCCTCATTATCAGGTGGCAAGCCTCTGTTAATCAGATCAGCTCCATTACCTCCAGTAACCACCAGAGGGAGCCCAGAAAGAGAACTTGCGACCCTTCTGTCAATGTAACCAGCTCCAATACCTTCATTAGTAACCAGAGGTAGGCCAGAAAGTGAATTCACAACAAGTTTACCTACTCCCAGAAAAGGGAACCTTAATGGCCTTCTTGTGCCAGGCGATGATGCAGGCTCAACACCTCCTGCCTTAGCTGCTATTGTGCTTTTGCCAGAACTAGCCAATGCACCACCACCACCACCACCATCAGTACCAGATGCGCCCCCCCACCCATGTCCGCAGCCTCTTCCACCAGACTTCCTCATGTTTGGGAAAATGTACCAAAAATACCAGCAGAGAAATGGTACTGTATGAGTAGCGTACAGCTGTGTAAGGTGTATGTAAGAAGTGAAATCTCCGTATATATTTTGTGAGTCACAGACACTCACCCAGTATGTATTTCACCATAATCCAACAAGCAGATATATGGTACTGTATCAGAGGTGTACAGCTGTATATGTTGTTGGTGAAACAGTCAATCTCTGTATATGTATTTATGGAGTGTCACACACACACGCTGACTTTGTGTAGATGTGACCCTAATAAGAATGCAGCTGAGCGCTCTGGTCCCAAGTACCGGCAGCAGTGCTGGGTATTGATTGATGCGAGAGACTCGTGCAAGTTTCTCGCATTGCAGTTGCAAGTGTGAACCCAGCCTTTGGAAGAGAATAGTAGAGAATCCATTTTTAATACAGTGATATGTTAAAGTTTGGGCACCCCTATTAATGTTAACCTTTTTTCTTTATAACAATTTTGGTTTTTGCAACAGCTATTTCAGTTTCATATATCTAATAACTGATGGACTCAGTTATATTTCTGGATTTAAATGAGGTTTATTGTACTATCAGAAAATGTGCAATCTGCATTTAAACAAAATTTGACTGGTGCAAAAGTATGGGCACCTCAACATAAAAGTGACATTAATATTTCGTAGATCCTCCTTTTGCAAAAATAACAGCCTCTAGTCGCTTCCTGTAGCTATTAATGAGTTCCTGGATCCTGGATGAAGGTATTTGTGACCATTCCTGTTTACAAAACAATTCTAGTTCAGTTAAGTTTGATGGTCGCCGAGCATGGACTGCCCGCTTCAAATCATCCCACAGATATTCAATGATATTCAGGTCTGGGGACTGGGATGGCCATTCCAGAACATTGTAATTGTTCCTCTGCATGAATGCCTGAGTAGATATGGAGCAGTGATTTGGATCATTGTCTTGCTGAAATATCCATCCCCTGCGTAACTTCAACTTCGTCACTGATTATTGCACATTATTGTCAAGAATCTGCTGATACTGAGTTGAATCCATGCGACCCTCAATGTTACAAAGCTTCCCGGTGCCGGCATTGGCCACACAGCCCCAAAGCATGATGGAACCTCCACCAAATTTTACTGTGGGTAGCCTCCATGCATAACGCCTTTTTGTATGACCAAACAACTCAATCTTTGTTTCATCAGTCCACAGGACCTTCTTCCAAAATGTAACTGGCTTGTCCAAATGTGCTTTTGCATACCTCAGGCGACTCTGTTTGTGGCGTGCTTGCAGAAACGGATTCTTTCGCATCACTCTCCCATACAGCTTCTCCTTGTGCAAAGTGTGCTGCATTGTTGACCGATACACAGTGACACCATCTGCAGCAAGATGATGCTGCAGATCTTTGGAGGTGGTCTGTGGATTGTCCTTGACTGTTCTCACCATTCTTCTTCTCTGCCTTTCTGATATTTTTCTTGGCCTGCCACTTCTGGGCTTAACAAGAACTGTACCTGTGTTCTTCCATTTCCTTACTATGTTCCTCACAGTGGAAACTGACAGGTTAAATTTCTGAGACAACTTTTTGTATCCTTCCCCTGAAAAGCTATGTTGAATAATCTTTGTTTTCAGATCATTTGAGAGTTGTTTTGAGGAGTCCATGATGCAACTCTTCATAGGAGAATCAAATAGGAGAACTACTTGCAAGTGGCCACCTTAAATACTTTTTCTCATGATTTGATACACCTGGCTATGAAGTTCAAAGCTCAATGAGGTTACAAAACCAATTTAGTGCTTCAGGAAGTCAGTAAAAAGTAGTTAGGAGTGTTCAAATCAAGAAAATGATAAGGGTGCCCATACTTTTGCACCGGTCAAATTTTGTTTAAATGCAGATTGCACATTTTCTGTTAGTACAATAAACCTCATTTGAATCCAGAAATATAACTGATTCCATCAGTTATTAGATATATGAAACTGAAACACTTTATAGCAAGTCCTGAGCTACAGATAAAGTTATAGATTATAACATTTGCATTAAATTTAAATAAACAAAAACACAAAATTGAAATGTATTTAACATCTTTAAATAAAATAGAATTAAGGCACAATAGAATTTATCCGTTTCTTTATTATTTTGTAAATAGATCTTTCATTTTAACTTTTCTCATTCGGCTTTTCAGCTATTTCCAGACTCATTAATTTCTATTATACTTCATTCTTCTAGAATATTCATGTAAAAATTGCCAGAGTAGATAAAGGATAAGCTTTTCTAACTGTCATGGTCAGTGGCAAAGGTTAGTATCATCTTGATTATCCTTTTTTTGAGAAAAGCCAGAGAATATTTAAAACAATTCACTAAGGCTATGGCATTAGAGGGATTGAACTTTTTGTATAAATATTCATGTAAAACTACATGAAAGACGGAGAGAGTTGACTTGCGTCAAAATGATAAAAGACAACCAGAGGGAGCTAAAGGTAAAACAGTACACTGACCCACCCTGCATTAGTATCACACTCATGATTAAGTTCAGGAAGCTTTTATTTCTTAAAAAAAGTAAGAGAGAAAAACATTGATACTTATATTTTTGGAATAGTTTAGAATAAAGTATGTTCTGGAATCTCTAAAGACAGTAAAAAATAAATTTCTTACCATTAGATTTTTTTTTCAATTTACTCTGCGTTTGATTGTTGCATCTTGGATTTGCTTTATGGTGATGGTTTCTTTCTTTCATTTATACTAGGACTTTTCCATAAAGTATAATAGGCTATAACCTATTTTAAAAACACATCTAAGCTATTGGGTGCATTCTATATTAAATGTCACCTGCTTAACCCAGCAGGAAGTACGGCGGCATCTAAAAATCACTAAATTTGACAAATCCCCGGGCCCGGATGGGATACACCCCCGAGTACTACAGGAATTAAGTACAGTCATAGATAGACCATTATTTTTAATCTTTAAAGGTTCCATAATAACAGGGTCTGTACCACAGGTCTGGCGTATAGCAAATGTGGTGCCAATATTCAAAAAGGGGACAAAAACTGAACTTGGAAATTATAGGCCTATAATTTTAACCTCAACTGTGGGTAAAATCCTGGAGGGTTTTCTAAGAGATACTATACTGGAGTATAACCTCATGACCCAATATCAACATGGGTTTACAAGGGACCGTTCCTGTCAGACTAATCTGATAAGCTTTTATGAAGAGGTAAGTTCAGGACTGCACCAAGGGAATGCAGTGGACGTAGTGTACATGGACTTTTCAAAAGCTTTTGATATGGTGCCACACAAAAAGTTGATACATAAAATGAGAACAATGGGGATAGGGGAAAATATGTGTAGGTGGGTTAAGAGCTGGCTCAGGGATAGGAAACAAAGGGTGGTTATTAATGGAGCACACTCGGACTGGGTCACGGTTAGCCGTGGGGTACCACAGGGGTCAGTTTTGGGCCCACTTCTTTTTAACATATTTATTAATGACCTTGTAGGGGGCATAGAGAGTAGAATTTCAATATTTGCAGATGACACTAAACTCTGCAGGGTAATCAATACAGAGGAGGACAATTTTATATTACAGGAGGATTTATGTAAACTAGAAGCTTGGGCTGATAAATGGCAAATGAGTTTTAATGGGGATAAATGTAAGGTCATGCACTTGGGAAGAACGAACAAGATGTATAATTATGTGCTTAATTGTAAAACACTGGGCAAAACTGTCACTGAAAAAGACCTGGGTGTATGGGTGGACGACAAACTCACATTTAGTGGCCAGTGTCAGGCAGCTGCTGCAAAGGCAGATCAAATAATGGGATGCATTAAAAGAGGCATAGATGCTCATGAGGAGAACATAATTTTACCTCTATATAAGTCACTAGTGCGACCACACTTAGAATACTATGTACAGTTCTGGTCTCCAGTGTATAGGCAAGACATAGCTGAACTGGAGCGGGTGCAGAGAAGAGCGAGCAAGGTTATTAGGGAACTAGGGGGTCTGCAATACCAAGACAGGTTATTACACTTGGGGTTATTTAGTTTGGAAAATCGAAGGCTTAGGGGTGATCTTATTACAATGTATAAATATATGCAGGGACAATACAAAAAAAGACCTTTCTAATGATCTTTTTACTCTTTGACCTGTGACGGGGACAAGGGGCCTTCCTCTATGTCTGGAGGAAAGAAGGTTTAAGCATACTCACAGACGCGGATTCTTTACTGTAAGGCTGGTTTCACATTTGCGTTTTTTGCGCTTGAAAAAAACGCATACGTGCGCATGCTCTTTTTCTCCCTATATTTAACATGGGTGCGCACTTATGCGTTTTTCGTGTGCTGCGTTTTTTTGTGGTGTGCGATTTTATTTTCCAGACGCTACATGTTGCATTTTTTGGTCTGCCCAACCACTTCAAAAAAGCGCATGCGCACGTATGCGCACGTTTTGCGCTAAAAAAAGGCCATTATGGCCTATGGATGCGCATACGTGCGCACTGGCATGTATGCGTTTTTTTAGTGCTGCGTTTTTTTTTTGTGTCCACTATTTAGGCTGGTTTCACTTTAGCGCTTTTTAAGCGCAAGCACGGCCGGGGGTAGCTCCGCCCCAGAGCAGGCTATCTGCCCGGCGTGCCCGCCCCTTGCTTGTAGCGCCGCCTCCTAGCGGACAGCGGCGCCTGCGATCGGCGCACCCTATCTTTAGCATAGGGTGCGCAGATCGTGCTCAGGCCGTGCGCTAGTTGTGCTTTGACCTGCGCTGCGCACTTTTGATGGTGCGCCGTGCGCGCCAAAATCGAACTTTTCGGTGCTAAAGATAGGGTGCGCCGATCGCAGGCGCCGCTGTCCGCTAGGAGGCGGCGCTACAAGCAAGGGGCGGGCACGGCGGGCAGAGAGCCGGCTCGGGGGCGGAGCTACCCCCGGCCGTGCGTGCGCTTAAAAAGCGCTAATGTGAAACCAGCCTTAGACAAGTTATAAAATTCTAAAGTAAAAAAAAAAAGTCTATATAAAGGAGGTGTCTGCCAACACTGTACCACAACTACAGTGACAGATTGGAGAGCAGACATTCACCAACGAACCCATCTTCTATCAGCGTCAAGAATGTGAGTATTATTACATCGTATGCCTGTCCTTTTCAATTGTGTATGTACTAATGATTTTTATTATTTTTACATGCAGCATGTCTTCGGAAGGTAGTCCAGTTAAGGGAATTAAACTAGGAACACTTGGAGGAGAGGAAATAGGTGCAGGAACATTTGTTCGAAGTGCATGTCGCCGTAGGCTTGTCTGCCTGGATCTACTTGGCCCCAATGCCCGCCTTGATTGATTTCGCCTAGAACTTGGGGCAAATATGTTTTGAACGAATCACATACTTTTTTTTTACAATAGTTGGACAATTTTCTTTTGAAAAAATTTGGTTTCCTGAAACCCGATCCTACCAACGTCACTCAAAAGTCATAATCATAACTATTTATCAATCATGGCCTGGTTATAGTTATCAATCATGGCCTGGTTAATACACATCAGATTTAACATGCAGCTTTGCTTACGTTCCAATATATTTCACGCAGACTAGCAATGCTGCATTTTAACTCATATGTGTATTTACCTGCCCAGGTGTGAGAACATCAAAAAATTCACCGGTATACATGGGAAGTTTTTTATTTAATTGGAGTGTAAAAAATATAGTGCACTCAGTAATGGTATCAAATAAGGTTTTTTATTACCATAAACAAACGCAAACATTCTTACAACATTTCATCTTGCCAGTGCACCCGTCCTACATCAGAAATAAAGTAGGCCGCAAATTGGTCCCTCATTTGGCCAACTTCAACGGATGACCTGAGAGGGTGCTGAGTGAATTCAGGCAATGGGTTAGGAGCATCATCGTCCAGTTCAAAGGTCGGGTGCTCTTTAGCCATCACAAAATTATGTAGAACCACACAGGCCTTCACCACCTCATTGACTGTTTCAAGTTTAAGATTAATGGCCGTGCCGAGAATTCGCCATCTGGAGACAAGAATCCCAAAAGCACACTCGACAGTTCTTCTGGCCCTGGTCAGCCTGTAATTAAATATTTTTTTGGTGTGGTCCAAGTCCCAGCTGGAGTAGGGTTTCAGTAATTTTGCGCACATTTGAAAAGCCTCATCCCAAACCATTACAAAGGGCAGTGGCGGAGCTTCGGTGTGAGGAAGAGGCCGTGGCATAGGGAAATTAAATTGGTTGCCATACAACCTCCGGCCCATGTCTGAGTTTTTAAAAGCCTGTGAGTCATTACCACGGCCAAATGCTCCAATGTCCACTGCTACAAACATACATCCAGCATCCGCAATGGCCATGAGTACTATTGGAAAGTACTTTTTGTAATTATGGTACTCAGATCCTGTTCTTTTGGGTTTGATGATCCGTATGTGTTTACCATCAACAGCTCCCAAACAACAGCTGGGGAAATTGCATACTGTCCAGAATTTGTCAGCAATTTCCATCCACTTTTCAGCGGTGGGCAGGGGCCTAAATTCTGGACAAAGAACATTCCAGAGAGCCCGGCAGGTGTCCGCAACAATTCCAGACAAGGTAGAGATTCCAATACGGTACTGGAAGTGTAGTGAAGATAGGGTTTCTCCAGTTGCCAGGAATCTGTGAACAGAGAAAGAAGTAAAATTAATATTTATGTATATTATTTTAAAGAACTATAAAATAAAATATTAGTACATTCACGAAAACTAATTACCCAAGGTTTTGAATACTAAATTAAAAAAAAAAACATCAGACCGCACCCCTTGGTTTTTAAATATTACGTACCGTAATGTCACCAGTAGCCGTTCCTCAGGAGGAATCGCACGACGGAGCTGTGTGTCCTGTCTCCGGATGGATTGTTGGACACGAGCAAGCAAATCCCTGAAGCTTTCTTGGGACATCCGGATATAATCTGTAAATTTCTCCGGGTTTGCCTGTAGCTCACTGTAGAGGGTGTGGTATGCCCCACGGCTCTCCCGGAGTTCAACAATCGGATGTATCCACATACGCCGCCGCTGCCGTCTTCGCTGCCTCTCTCTCATCCTTTGTTCATGGCAAGCAACTGCATACGCCTGAGCCATCGCGATGTCCAAATCCAAGTTGAAGTGAAAACTCTTCCAGCGCAGATCCATGGTGACACGAGAAGAATCAAGCAAATCGGAAGAATACTGTAGACAGGGTCTATATATTAACATACCACACCGACATTGACGTCCCATTGGTCTTGTGTGTTGTTGAATGGTTTTTTTTTTCTTTTTTGGGGGTTGTCCAAAAATCTGTAAAAAAACGCAAAAAAAACCGCAAACGCACTAAAAACGCATACAAACGCATAAAAACGCTGCGTTTTTTTCCTGCATGCGCATAAAAATGCTTGAAAAAAACGCAACGTTTGTATGCATTTGTATGCGTTTTTTCTATGCTTTTTTTTGCGCTAAAAATGCGCTGCAAAAAAAAAGCAAGTGTGAAATTAGCCTAAGAGCAGTGAGACTATGGAACTCTCTGCCATATGAAGTTGTAATGAGTGATTCCCTAATAAAATTTAAGAAGGGACTGGATGCCTTTCTTGAAAAGTATATTATTACAGGGTATATACACTAGTTTCCTTAATATTGCGTTGATCCAGGGAGCTAGTCTGATTGCCGTATGTGGAGTAGGGAAGGAATTTTTTTCCCCAATGAGAAGCTTACTGTCTGCCACATGGGTTTTTTTTGCCTTCCTCTGGATCAACATGTTAGGGCAAGTTAGGATAGGATATGGGTTGAACTAGATGGACTTAAAGTCTTCCTTCAACCTTAATAACTATGTTACTGATGTCCGTGATTTGCTGTATCTCAAGTTCACACAAAAAATGTGAAAATTCTAAGTTACTCAATGTAATTCAAAGAAACAGATCATACATGTAAAGCATGTGAAACAAGTCAAGAAGACCCCATTGTTTCTATAAATGTTCCGAAAAATATATTACTTTGTACTTACTGTAATGGTGATCAGGCAAGCACAAAAGATCTGCCAATGTAAAAACCACGATAGCTTGAAAGCAGCAGTCAGGATCATATTTCTGTCCAAACGCTACACTTACATCACTACTCAATGCAAGCCTTTGCACAAGTTGTGCACTACAAAATGTACCCACAAAGCTCTCCACAGTTCTGCACCACCCTGCATATTTACACTCATCTCTATATATCAGCTTATTCATCCTCTCCATTCCGCTAACAACCTAAGACTAACATCCTGTATATACCAAACCTCCGACTCCTGTCTTCAACGCTTCTCTCACACTGCACCAGTTTTCTTGAATGCATTATGTCATGTCCCACGACTTGAGAATCAATCAGTACTGTACAGTTGCCATGCAACAAGTTTTGTCTTTCAGAAGTTTGTACTTCCTCTCTTCCTGTTTGTCTCCCTTCCTAGTTCTCTAGCTGTGATGTCAGTAGTCCCTCCCATTTTCTTCCTCATTTTCTAAATGTCTGCCATCTTGACCTCATGTTTTTCAGCTCTGGCTCAGACTAGTCTTTTTTTACCTACTGCAGTTGTTACAGCTACAGCTACTGTAATTGTGCATAACTAGAACAATTCTGCTTGATAATAAACATTCTCCTGGAATCTTCATGCGTGCCTCCTGCAGAAGAGTCAAGCAATTTGATGAAATCACTTTGAGTGAGTACTGGTACATAGGGACAGCCATAGAAACTGTCTCAACCTCCCTACACTCATAGCCTAGTTTTGGAGTCAGAATGTACTACCCCAGACAATTCAGTTAATTCTCAGTATCTATGGTTTCAAGTGTGCCCTAAAACCATATTCTTTAGACTAGCCAATCCCCACACCTCACTAATCTAACTAACTATTCCACATTTTCTATTCCATGCACTCAATAGCACTTTGTGTCTGTACTTGTAAAGATACTGGCTAGGGACTGTTTCATGCAGCATTATTTGTATGCCCCTATTTATTATACTGTTGGCTGAACCATACTGTGGTGATTAGAGGACCTCCAAGGGTGGACCCGCTGGACCATGATAACGAACCTCCCCCAGACGAGCGGACCAGGTGGACCACACCCTATACAGGGAGCATTAGGGGCAGGCCCGAGGGAGACTATCACCACGGCAGCTGGTACCCGGGGAAGAACAACGGACCTCAGCGAAGGACAAGGCAGACTGGCGGCAGACAGGCAGGCCTGCGACACAGGAGCACGGAGGGAACGGAGACACTGGCAGCCGAGCATGCTAAGACACGGGACACAGGTGGGCTGGAGACACTGGCAGGAAGACACGGCTGAGATACAGGAACACGGAGAGGTGGAAGTCACTGGCGGGAAGACATGGCTGGAGCACAGGTAAACAGAGAGATTACGGAGGCACCGGTTAACAGGCACTAGGAGAAAGTACACAGAGGGCGTCAGGTCAAAGGCAAGGCGGAAGAGCCCAAAGCAGGGAAGACAAGGGATGCAAGATGACGTGGGGCCAAGATCACTTGTAAAGCACAAATGACGGTCAGGCACCACCAGGAGTAAGAGGCGGCCTGAAAAGCAGAGTGCGCAGAGGACTTCCGGGTCAGGGACCTCACAGAGCAGGCTGTCAGGGTTGTTAGGGATGGTTGCTTAGGAATGGGGAGTGCGTGTGCCACTGAACTCAGTGCGCATGTGCCCCCGACGGAAGACAGGAGTGGGAGCAGGAACCTGAGCGGGCACACGCCGGGACACCAGGGACCGGTAAGTACAGCGGGGCTCGGAGGAAGGCAGCGCGACGGGCGGAGGCAAAGGGAAGGAGGCAGGAGGCGACCGCGGCGGCGGCGTGACACATACAATATGAACTCTTTATTTTTACCTTTTATGTAACCTCCGTTTCCTCATAGATTGTATGCTTGCATGCAGGTTCCTCAATCCTCTTGGCATGTATTACATTTTATGTTACTCTGCAATATCTTATCTTTATGTAGAATACCCACTTAATTGTAGTGCTGCGGAATATATTGGCTGTAGAAATAACAATGATTATTTTTATTATTATCATTGAGCCTCAAAGACAGCTCAGTAAAGATAGGCAAATTTATTTGAGTGGAATTTAATTTTGCTTAAATTTTTCTGTATTCTCCAAAATATTTTTTTTCTGTAATTCGAGACACGAATTCAGCAAAATATCAATCATCTCATTCTTATACTCACCGCTCACCTTATCATCCACCATCACTGATCGCTACCTGTGAGAAGTTCTCTGTGGTTCCTTTTTCCCTTTTTCCACCATCACACACCGCATATCCGGCATCTATACTCTATGGTGAGAATGCCAGGCATCGGAAATCAGTATGATGTACTATACATACAGGGATTTCAGAGGCCTGGTCGCACCCGTAAGCATTGAAATTAATGTTATGTACTTAAAAAAAATCCATTACATTTATTATGCCCTAGGGTCTAAAGAGATCCCGGAGCATCATAATAAGAATTCAATTTGCAGAGAAGAATTTTGCATCAAATTAAATCTGATATTTTTTTTTGTTTAGTTGAATGTTTGACCAACGAAGTGCTCTGCATATGCATGTGTTCTTCTTTAGCTTTACTCATGGCGCTATACTGTATATCCAAACATAAATTGAGCAAGATGATCAACTTTAAAAAACGAAAAAGCACAATGTTTGTACTAGACAATGAAGTGCCACTTTATTAGAGACAATCGCCCCTTCATGATAATTGCTTCCCTTTATTAATATTAGGTATGTGAGCCCAGAATGCAGCCTAAAATGAAGTTATTAGGTTTTCTGAGGATCAGTTTCAGTGTGAATCCATTTTAAAATGAAAATATTACCAATATGAATGTCTTCAAGGCATGATAATTGGTGGTAAACCAGCTGGGGGCAGTATTTCAAAAGCTGAAAACCGTCTAGGTTGCGATGGTTCTGAAAGGATGCTAAGAGCAGTGTGCTCAAGGACAAAAAAAAAAGAAATGCTAAGGGGATCTTGACTATGTAAACTATTTAACAATTTGTGGACTAAAGAGTTTCAAAAACGTGTCAAGACTTGTTGTGCCCACTCAGGTCAATTTCTAGCTTTTCTGCTGCCTGAAGTCAAAATTGAATTCCAATCCCCTGTCCAAACATCCTAAAGAAAATAGTGTCTAAAAAGGTCAGATGAACAGAATTATCCAATTACAGGCCGCAGTGGTCCTATGACTATTGTACAATGATAGTATCATACGTGGTGCTATCTGAAAGCAGGTGGTGAAAGCAGGTGTGTATAATTGATTTTGTTATTTTTATTAAAGCATCAGTCCAGCATTTTTTTTCTTGCACCATTACCTTGTCCCCTGTCTCCTACTCACCTACCGCCGCCTTCATCCTTTTCCAGCTTTGCTTCCATTGATATCCAGCGAAAAGTGACCCGCTGGCATTTCCACTTTTTCAAGATACACACACCAGAGATCACTTTTCAATACAACTCTATGACTCTAATAAACTTGCTTCGAGGACCAGGACAGTCAGACGTTATGGGCACAAGTTGGTGCCACGGGACCAGAGTGTGCGTAGGTAAAAGGTGAAGTCACTGGAAATTGAGTGTATGACTGGGGACAATAGGCTTACATGTAAAGCGCCACTCAAGCCCTGAAAAAAAAGCCTGCTGGAGTGGTGCTTTAAACCCAAGCCCCCAGGCAATATAACAATTAGGCATACAGGTAAATAGAGATGTAATGTTATATCTTCATGGTTTATATGAAAATGTACCTATTTTAATATGCTTCAATTAGAAAATTGATTTTATGGATTGTCAGATTTTTTAAGAATTTATATATTAATGTCTTGGAACCAGCAAGAGATCCAGTGCACCCTGATTTTTAAAGGGCACAAACTTACCTTCTTGGTCTTATTATATTGTGGATTGCCTTTTCAATTCTTTGTGATGCATAATGGTAGAGATGTATTGATATATAGAGATGTATCTATATGTACCAATACAATATGCTTGTAAAGAAGAAGAATACTATTTAGATATTTAGGGAGAGACAATTCTCCATTCTCCCTCCCAGGCTATAGGCTGTCAGTTTAAATTCTGGAAAAAAAAAACACAATTGAAGAATATATTATATTTAATTATCCATATATTAATGTACGTTCAGAGCAAAGAAAGATGCCAGAGCCCCTACGAAAAGGTCCTGAGCCAGACAAGGAGAAATTGAACCATAACACAACGTCATGACTAAAACACATGTATTGAGACTGGTCCCACTTGTCCCATGTGTTATATTCTCAGATAATGTCCTGCTCTTAGGAGCAGAAAAACTGTATTGTATATCGTGGAGATGTCGCATACTCTGAGATACTTCGGACTACTGACTGAAATGAGCGGCTCATCTTACTTGATGGCAAATGCGGCCCTGTGCCCACGTAAATAAATTGAAGCCATATGCAGCACTGACACTCCAGCTCATGTGTCTAAACTATGTTAACTAGCATTAGTGCCATTATTTTCAAAGAAAAACACAATGGGCCAATATTCTAGTAACCTAGTAACCCAGTGCTTATGAGGTGACTTGTGACCTGTCATGGGTTTTGTTCGCTTGCTACAATAATGTTTTAAAATTATGCAAAAAACTAGAGTTCCTAATAAAATTTAGAAAAAACTAGGGGTCGACACATGCATAGGTAGGAGCGCATCCTAAATTTCTTTCTTGCTAATTTCCATAGTCTGTAAGACTTTTGCTTAGGGTCAAAAATCTATATTTATAGCCCAGGGACACTATCCTCAGAGTCCATTTCTTTGAAACCAAGGAGAAGGTTTTAAAATCTTTGCGAGAGAGAGGTTCACCCCCTGAGCCTTATGAGGATCTTAAGATTTTCCAAGACTTTTCCAAAGAGACTATGGACGCAAGAAGCTCCTTCAGAGATCTGACCTCTAAACTTAGGGAACTTAGAGTG
Organism: Dendrobates tinctorius; assembly: GCF_039654945.1. Taxonomy (NCBI): domain Eukaryota; kingdom Metazoa; phylum Chordata; class Amphibia; order Anura; family Dendrobatidae; genus Dendrobates; species Dendrobates tinctorius. The sequence continues at coordinate 17,208,972 of NW_027361784.1, read as the reverse complement.
TCATATAGATGGGGTTTCCCTACCAAGCTTTTAGTCTGGTATAAAGATAAACTCTACTCCATCTATACTCCACACGAGGGTCAGAGGTTTCTTAAATTCCTGATGGATGAGCCATCCTTTAGAGATAGGGATTAGGATTGATCTTTGTCATATGTTTGAATTTATTTGGGGGTCACTATTATTTCCTTTTCCTGAACATGAATATTAGTACCCGTAATTACAGCTTATCGTTGTCACTGTGGGAACTTGCCACTTAATTTTTTTCTCGTTTTTCCCCCGATCTAAAGTGAGACACCAACCAGTTTGGAGTCCTCCAGGAGAACTCTCAAGTTCTTAATTTTTTTTTTTCTGTATTTCATTGTTCTATTTGTTTCCCTTTCTTGTTTTGATATTGCATTCTAACGATGAAAATTTTATCGTACAATGTTAGGGGGCTCAACAGTCCGAATAAGAGGTATGCGGTATGGAAGGAGATCAACCAAACCCGGGCCGAATTGGTATGCAGGAGGTTAAACTGGCTTCCGATCGACACTCGGTCTTCCAGCACAAGAACTTCCCACACATGTACAAGTCACTCTCCACAAAGAAAAAGGCTGGGGTCATCACATTGGTAGGTGGCACCGTTCCTTTTCAGCTCATCAAAGAAATACCAGACTCCTTGGGCAGGTTTCATATACTCATATGCTTACTCCATGAAAGGTCATGCACAATAGTGAATGTATATGCACCCAACAAGGGACACATTCGTTTCTTGAACAAGCTTATCAAAAAAAATCGACAAAGTTAAAACAGGCGAACTCATCTTATTGGGCGACTTTAATATTGTCCCAGATAGCAGCATTGATTCATCCTCTTTAGTTCGCCACAAGGTCCCAGCTTTAAAAAAACTGGTTAATTCAAAATGAGCTTTATGATGCTTTCCGCTGCTTGAATACATCGTCACGTGAGTATTCCCATTTTTCAGATGTACATAAGACAGCTTCCAGGATAGATCTTCTACTTACTAACATATTCACTCTGTCTAAAATTAAGGACATTCGCTTCATTCAGAAGTCCATCTCGGATCATACCCTGGTTCTCATTGACTTCCTTGTGGGTCCTCCCCCTGACAAACCATTCCGCTGGAAGCTTAACTCAGCTTTGCTATATATACCAGAGTACAAACAAGAGATAGAAGATGCTCTCTTAAACTACTTCAAGGAAAACGTACCTGGTGAAGTAGATCAGTTCACGGTCTGGAACACCCATAAAGCGGTCCTAAGAAGAGAAATAGGGAAAATATTACAAACCTACAGGCCCAAATTAATGATCTAGAGAAAAAACAAACAAACTTAAAAGTTCCTTCCCAGACCGTCCAGGCTGAGATTTTGAGACTTAGACAGAGTTTGAGATCTGAAATCTACCAGGAATATGATGCAGTCATCAAAGCATCTAGGTACAAATCGTATGCATCTCTTAACAAGCCTACCAGGTTTATGATGAGGAAATTAAAAAGAGAAAGAATTAAAAGGAGAATAAATAAGATAGTATCTCCCTCGGGTGACCCCAAAACTCACCCTAGGGACATTGTCAACTCGTTTGCAGAATTCTTTAACAATCTCTATAACCTGAAAGATGACCCCCAAACACTGGTGGTTAACTCGAATTTTGTAGATTCTTTAATACAGAGTATCAATCTACCAAGAGTCGATGAGCTGGACTTGAATTATGTCAATAGCCCCTTTACAGAGAGAGAAATTGTTGACGTTATCAAGAAACTGCAGTCCCAAAAATCACCAGGGCCGGATGGCTTCTCTGGAGACTACTATAAATCCTTTTCAAAAGTTCTGGCTCCACAGCTGGCTTCCGTCTTTGATCTGGCGTCCTCTCGGGGTTCCTTCCCAAAGGAGATGTTAGAGGCAACAATTATCATGATTCCAAAGGAGGGGGGGACCCCAAGAGGATACAGAGCTATAGGCCAATATCGCTCATAAATAGCGATATTAAAATCTACTCAAAGATCATTGCAAACCGATTAAAAAACATCCTTCCACGTCTGTTGGCGGATGATCAAATAGGGTTTACAAAGGGCCGCCAGGCCTCAGACGGAACTAGAAGGGTGTTGAATCTGATAAATTTAGTGAACAACCTGAGAATCCAAACTGCTTTTCTGGCACTGGACGCCGAGAAGGCATTTGATAGACTAAACTGGCTTTACTTAAAAGCAACTCTCGCTAGATTTGGCTTTGACGAGAAGTTTCTATCAACAGTCTTCGCCTTGTACTCGGGTCCTAGTGCCAGGATTTATGCAAACAATTTCCTCTCCGACCCGTTCGACATTACCAATGACACGAGACAGGGGTGCCCCCTGTCCCCCCTTCTATTTGTGCTTGCCATAGAGCCCCTAGCCGAAAAAATAAGAATAAACAATGATATTAAAGGCTTTAAACTGCCTTCACGAAATTTTAAAATTGGATTATTCGCAGATGATCTATTCCTCACGCTACTGGATCCTGCAAACTCCATCAAAGCCCTTTCAGTTGAACTAGAAAAATTCTCTAGAGCATCTTATTTTAAGATAAACCCAAACAAATCAAAATTTGTAACTCTAAACATGAAACAATCTGAAATTAACAAAATAAAGGCCCAAACCCAGTTCATTTGGGAGGAGAAAGAGATTGTCTATCTAGGGATTAGAATAGCTGGATCAATCCAAGCCACAGTTAGGGCCAATTTAAACAGCATTATAAAGACTATTACAGGCGATCTATCCTTTTTGGCTCAGCTAGAGACTTCCATCTTTGGGAAGATACTGGCAGTCAAAACTTTTATCCTTCCCAAAATTTTATACATATTTAGGACTTTACCAGTTAGCTTTCCGCGCCGAACCATTGATAAAGCTCAAGAGCTCATCCGACTATTTATTTGGAAAGGTAAAAAAGCAAGAATATCTGCAGACTTGATGTACAAAAATATAAAACATGGGGGCGCAGGACTGCCCAACATATATGCTTATTATCAGGCCTCACTCATTAAACAGAGCTGGCACTGGTTTACTGAAAACATGACGCATCCAACTTGGTAAGGCTTGGAGAGAGATGCTAGTGATAGAGGTTCATTGCAAAAGCTTTTCTTTAACTTCCTTCTGCAAAAGCCCAGTGCGAACTCATCTCATCCTGTATTCCGGCCGATAATCTCAGCCTGGAGGGATCTCATTAAGCCGACTAAAAATATCAAAAAAGCAGAGCAAATCTTAAAGTTGCCTCTTTCTTCATTGGCACTGATGGATGATCTCCCGATACCGGAGGTTTGGGGGAAATCTGTAATTAAAAGGGTGGGGGATGTTTTTAGTGGAGTGGAGTTCCTGAAATTCGGTGAGATCAGGGTTAAATATAATTTACCGTCATCTGAGCTAGTCTTTTACACCATGTTGAAAGACAGAATTTGGAAATTCATAAAAGGGAAGACTTTGAATTATGAAATGCTAACTTCACTGTTGTGCAACCTTAAAAATAAAAACCTCTGGAGTCTGCGTAATTTGTATAGATCTGTCGTCAAAGACCTAATGAGCCACAAAAACATATGCATGAAGAGATGGGAGTCCGATTTTGGTGCTGATATCCGTCTCGAGAACTGGAACGATGCCATCAAAAACACTTACAATTCCAACATATCAATGGGTCTTCATGAGAGTTATTTCAAATTGTTAAATAGGTGGTACTATACCCCGACGAGGTTATCGCATTTTAACACAGAGCTATCTTCCTTGTGCTGGAGAGATTGTGGACACCAAGGGAACCTCTACCATATTTTCTGGGGTTGTTCAAAAATCAAAAACCTCTGGCTTCAAGTCACACAGCACATTAACCTCATTGCTAAGGACTTCACAATTACACCTGAAAGAGCACTTCTTTCATTAGACATGGAACAATTTGATGATTCGGTAAGACACATTATCATACACATCCTCTTAGTGACCAAGACCATGTTAGCACAATGGTGGAAGAAAGCAGAGGTTCCCAAGTTTTCAGACATACTTGACAAGATAGGCCAACACAGCGATTTAGAATGCAGATTTGCGATTAACAACAATCACATTCACAAATACTCAAAAAAATGGAAGACCTGGAACAACAAATTTCATATCAAATAGACTTAACAAGAGGCACTATATTTTGAAGTTTAAACCTGGGCACTTTAGTACTGGGATGTTGTATCTCCTTCCAAGAATGTTACCCCATAATAAGGATTGTCGATTTTTTTTTCTTTTATGTTGTTATTCGATATATGTTATTCTATGCCTATTTGTGGGTTCTCTAGTTTTTAAATTTTTTTTCCGTACCTGTACAAGGTTGTTTATTCCCCACTCCCTTCCCTCCCTTCTTACCTTCCTTTCCCTACCCTGTTTGTTTCTAAAAAAACAATAAAAATATTTTAAAACAAAAATCTATATTTATAGAGTCTACTATTAGTCCTTGCTATTTTTAAAATTGCACTTCACGAATGATTGGCTGAGTGAGTAATTAAATTCACTTTGCTGAGGAGCGTAAGATTTTTATACCATATCTGATCACGAATAATTGTCATGATTGGTGTCATAAGTGTAATCAGCCCAGTTTAGCTTTAAATGAGTTTATTTCTCCACTTTTGATGGTTGTTCCTCTAATCATGTTGCGTAACACAGCTAGAAGTGTCAGAAACCTTGACTGAAGTAAGGAACACAGCTTTCATTTAATTTGGATGGGAATTTTATGATCTGATAACTAAATAATTTTGGTTTTCAATATGTAATTGCTAACACTTAAAACTAATGGATGAAATGCAAACCTAAAATGGCTAAAAGCAGATCAGACAGTGATTCCACATTGAAGGCATGGTACATTATTGTACTATTTAGTTTTTAAATGCAATAAGAATATAATTGCCATGAGCCTTCAACTTTTAATTTTACAAGACATGGAAATATAAAATCTATAGAAAATGGGAGTATGAAAATGTTTAATGCATACCTTAAAGGAAATCTGTCAGTAGGATCAATCCCCCTATGCCATCTATATAGACATGTAGGTCATAGGAAGTTGAATAAAAGGATTCTTGATATCTGCGATCTGATGTCTTATTTCAGAGAAATCAATATATTTCATAATATGTAAATTAGAATGTACTTCAAAGTCTTATTTCAAATGAATAACTGACAATTTTCTCTCCTGATCTACAGGTGCTTCTCTCAAAATTAGAATATCATCAAAAAGTAAATTTATTTCATTTCTTCAATACAAAAAGTGAAACTCATATATTATATAGAGTCATTACAAACAGAGTGATCTAATTTAAGTGTTTATTTCTGTTAATTATGAAATATTAATTCCATCTCACACAGTTGTTCTCTTTTCATTCACCTGGGGCCCAGACACCGGACTCACCTGGCCCCACAACAATGTTAATAGAAAAAATTGGAGTCTGGCTCAAGAAGACTGGATTTTCATTTTCATTTTTTTCAAAAGAAATTATATTGCATACAAATGAAAATTGTACGTGGTCGACATGACCCAGTCGACACGTTTCGACTGCACTAAACAGTCTTACGCATGACTCAAGACTCATGAGTAAGACTACTTAGTTCAGTTGAAACGCGTCGACTGGGTCATGTCGACCATGTACAATTTTCTTTTGTATGCAATATAATTTCTTTTGAAAAATAAAATGAAAAGTAAAATCCAGTCCTGTTGAGCCGGACTCCAATTTTTTCTATTATCCTTTAATTCTATTAATGTTGATGATTATGGTTTACAGCCAATGAAAACCCAAAAGTCATTATCTCAGTAAACTAGAATGCTTTATAACACCAGCTTGAAAAATGATTTTAAAATCCAAAATGTTGGCCTACTGAAATGTATGTTCAGTAAATGCACTCAATACTTGGTCTGGGCTCCTTTTGCATCAATTACTGCATCAATGCGGCGTGCCATGGAGGCGATCAGCCTGTGGCACTGCTGAGGTGTTATGGCAGCCCAGGTTGTTTTGATAGCAACCTTCAGCTCGTCTGCATTGTTGGGTCTGGTGTCTCTCATCTTCCTCTTGGCAGTACCCCATAGATTCTCTATGGGGTTAAGGTCAGGTGTGCTTGCTGGCCAATCAAGCACAGTGATGCTGTTGTTTTTAACCATTTAGTGATAGAGCCAATTTGGTACTTAATGACCAAGCCAATATTTACAATTCTGACCACTGTCACTTTATGAGGTTATAGGTCTGGAACACTTCAACAGATCCCACTGATTCTGAGATGATTTTTTGTGACATATTGTACTTAATGCTAGTGGTAAAATCTCTTAATATGATCTGCATTTATTTATGAGAAAATGGAAATTTGGCAAAAATTTGAAAAATTTTGCAATTTTCAAACTTTTAATTTTTGTGCCCTTAAATAAGAGAGTCATATTGCAAAAAATTGTTAATAAATAACATCTCCCACATGTCTACTTTACATCAGCACAATTTTGGAAACATAATTTTTTTTAGCTAGGACAGTATAAGGCTGTGTACCCACGTAAGCGTTTTTTTTGCGTTTTTTAAGTGTTTTTCCTGGCAAAAACGCATACAAGAAGCATCCCATTCTTTTTAATGACTTCCGCAATTTTTGTGCACATCATGCATTTTTTCAGCAAAAAAACGCATCGCGGTAAAAAACGCAGCATGTTCATTTATTTTGCGGAAAAATCCGCATTTCTAACTATATTCTATGAGCAGGAGGATGCTACTGTAAAAAAAAACGCTTAAAAAACGAGCAAAAATCGCGCAAAAAAAAACATGAAAAAGATGCATTTAAAAATGCTTGTTTTTCCTGGGAAGGGGTCCAATTGTTGTTCAATTGCTCTTGACACAGCACAGCACAGCACAGCACAGTACAGCCAAATGTGATGGACAGCCACTGTTTGTGTGCATGGCAGGGCTCAGAAGGGAGGGAGCACCGTTTGACTTTTTGAAAGCAAAATTGACTGGAATCAATGGCGAGCGCCATATCGCGTTTGGTACTGATATACCTAAACAGTGGAAAACCCCCAATTCTAACTAACCCTAACCTAACCCCAACACACCCCTAGCCCTAATCCCAACCCTAACCATAACCCCAACCACAACCCTAACCCCAACCCCACTCTAACCCCAACCCTAACCCCAACACAACCCTAACCCTAGCCCCAACCCTAACCCTAGCCCAACCCTAATCCTAGCTATAACCTCAACTTTAACCCCAACTATAACCCTAACCCAACCCTAACCTTAGCTATAACCTCAACTATAAGCCCAACCACAACCCTAACCCTAACGCTATTGGAAAAATGGAAATAAATGCTTTTTTATTTTATTATTTTTACTTAACTAAGGGGGTGATAAGGGGGTTTATCTACAATTTATTTATTTTGACCACTGTGATAGGGTCTAACACAGTGATCAAAATGAACCAATATGAAAAATTTCCTATTGTTGCCAGTTACCAGGTCCCGGCCTGCAGATCTCGCATGTGCCCACCACTTTCTTCCTGGAAGAAGATGCCACTCGCCGGGGGGATAGAGGAGGGTCCAGGTACACCGGAGGTACCTGGGGGATCGGGGGACCCCATTTCTCTCTCCTCTGATGTGCAATCACATTAGAGGAGAGAGAAAGTAATTTTTTGTGGTCGCGTTATTCTGTGAATAACGGTGATCGCAACACTGGGGTCGGTAAAAACCGACCCGAATCACGTTCTCTGGGGTCTCAGCTACCCTCTTTAGCTGAGACCCTGGATATTTTCTGACTCAAGAGGGCACTATCCACTTATTTCTCAGCAAAGTTAAAAAGCGGTGCTGAGGAATAAGTACCCATAACTGCCGCCATTAAAAGGAGTATTGGCAGTCATTAAGGGGTTAAACCAGGTACTGATTCTTTTCTGATTCTACATACCGATCAAGAATTTTTAAAGCTTGAGGGTTTCAGGGACAAAAGTCATACAGTAGATCAGTTAATGATGTTATTTATATGACAAATTTCACTCTGGATGATTACCTATTAATTCATCTGGGAATTATTGCTAACATTATGGCTCCCATATATTTGAGAAAAGCAACTTACGCTTCTTGCATGGCACACATCCTGAATTTAATTGTGCAACATTTCTTTAAAAGACATAACCGCTTGAGGAAGGTAGTGGTTATGGTCTGGAATGTGTCTGCTCATTTCAACCATTCTTTGTGGCAAAATCACACCCTCCTGATTTTGCAAAAGCAAAAAGATGTGACAGAATGCCACCTGTTTTGCAACATCACAAACTGAATGGACGATGGAATTTGACGCTACAGTAAAGCTACAGTATATATTTTGCAACAGTGGTATGAGCAGTGTAAAGCAGTGAAGAACTAATTAATGCAGCAGAAGAGTTGAAGCATGAGTTACTTTGTGATCAACAGTTGATAGCAAATGACAAAGTTTTTCAATAGGGAAAACTGTGGATCAAACTACAGTCTTTAGCGAAAGTGTTAGCGCCCTCAAAATTGTTCAAGAAAATGAAGTATTTCTCCTAGAAAATTATTGCAATTGCTCTGTTAGACACATGCTTATTTCCTTTGTGTGTATTGGAACGACACTAAAAAGACAGAGGAAAAAAGGCAATTTGGACATACCGTATTTTTCTGAACATAAGATGCACTTTTTTCCCCAAAAATTTGGGGGGAAAGTGGGGGGTCCGTCTTATGCTCACAATAAACTCACTCCTGTGCTGGTGGCATGTGCGGTGGGGCTCTGTAGTGTGGTGGTGGCAGCGGGCTGTGCTCCGATGCAGGGGCAGAAGCGCTCTGTGCTCCCTGGAGGGCTCCGCCAGCATTTCCTCAAAGCCTGGAGGCCCCCGCACATCCATTGCTGCCATGTTGTGGTGGCCTCCGGGAACATGAACACCGGGAAGATGGCCACCGGTCCGGGGACAGTGCATGCTCAGGTTCAGATCTCATCCCGACATCTTGGGAGATGAGATTCAAATCTCGGCAACGAGATCTTGGGACGAGATCTGAACCTGAGCATGCGCCGACCCCGGACCGGCGGCCATCTTCCCGGCATCCAGGTTCCCAGAGTCCATGTTCCCGGAGGCTACCACACCATGGCAGCAACGGATGTGCGGGGGCCTCCAGGCTTCGAGGAAATGCCAGCGGAGCCGCTCCTCCTGCACCGGAGCCGCCTCCCCTGCACCGGAGAACAGTGTGCCAGCACAGCCCTCCTGCCCCAGCACAGCCCACCCCACCTGTCCCAGCACAGTCCATCTGCCCCAGCACAGCCCACCTGCCCCAGCACAGCCCACCCCACCTGCCCCAGCACAGCCCACCTGCCACAGCACACCTGCCCCAGCACAGCACACCTGCCCCATCACAGATCACCTGCCCCAGCACAGCACACCTGCCCCAGCACAGCCCACCCCACCTGCCCCAGCAAAGACCCCCTGCCCCAGCACAGACCACCTGCCCCAGCACAGCACACCTGCCCCAGCACAGCACAGCCCACCCCACCTGCCCCAGCACAGTCCACCCTATCTGCCCCAGCACAACCAGCCTGTCCCATCACAGCCCACCTGCACCAGCACAGCCCACCTCACCTGCCCCAGCACAGCACACCTGCCCCAGCACAGCACTGCCCACCCCAACTGCCCCAGCACAGCCCACCTGCCCCAGCACAGCCCACCCCACCTGCCCCAGCACAGTCCACCTACCCCAGCACAGCCCACCTGCCCCAGCACAGCCTACCAGCCCCAGCACAACCAACCTGCCCCAGCACAGAGCCGCCACCACCGCACCGCACCAGCCTGGACTACGGAACGACCACTGTGATCACTCCCCCACCTGTGCCGGATCCCTTCCCTGGTAAGCTGAATTTGAACTGTAAGACAGACCCCCATTTGACACATTATTATTTTTTTTCTCTATTATCCTTCTGAAAATTTGGGGTGTGTCTTATGGTCTCGTGTGTCTTATAGTCCGAAAAATAGGGTAATTTCACACAAAACCCTAAAAATGGGCCAGACAAAATTGTTGACACCTGCAACTTAGTATGTGGTTGCACTCCCTTTGGAATAAATAACCAATCGATCGCTTCCTATAACCATCAGCAAGCTTCTTACAACTCTCAACTTGACTTTTGTACCATACTTAAGGTGCAAACTGCTCCGGTTTTCTCATATTTGAAGGATGCCTTCTCCCGACAGCAATTTTAAGATCTCTGCACATATGTTCAAAAGGATTTACATCTGGACTCATTAATGGTCACTTCAGAACTCTCCAGCACTTTGTTTCCATCCATTTATGCTCCATGACATATGTTTGGGGTCATTGTCTTGCTGGAAGTCCCATGACCTAGGAAGCAAACCCAGCTTTCTGACACAGGGGCTACATTGTGACCAAAATCCTTTGGCAATTTTCAGATTTCATGATGCCTTGCACACAGTCAAGGCACACAGGCAGCAAAACAACACCAAAAAATCTTTGAACCTCCACCATATTTGTCTGTAGGTACTGTGTTCATTTATTTTTTTGGTCTAATTCCATTTTTGGCAAACAATAAAATGATGTGCTTTTACAAAAAGCGCTATCTTGGTCTTATCTGTCCACACGATACTTTTCAAGAAGGATTTTGGCTTACCCACGTATGTTTTAGCAAACTGCAGTCTAGCTTTTTTATGCCTCTGTGTCAGCACGGAGTGCAAAAAGGAATAGAGAAAGAACAGAAACTTGTACATGTTTATTGCCAACTTTTTGAGGATCCCCAAGATCCATGATACATGAAACAGGATGTGAAGGAGGAAGAGAAGGAAAAGGTAGAGGAACAGAAGCAGGTGGATGTGGACGTAGAAATTAATTTGGCACAGCAGGGAGGAGAGTCTGACAGTCAGAGTGAAAGTAATGACTATGACAATGCAGGCCATGATAACCAACCATCGTAGCTGGATGCAGAAATACTCCCTCACCTGTAACAGCAGCATGGTTGCAACATCAAAAGTCAGAATCAGCAACTACAGCATAGTTGGCATGATGAACTAGTTGTTATATCTGCTGAGGCACCAACCTGATGCACTTCAGAAAAGAGATGCACCGGTTAAACATCCATGTTCAGTCGTACCCATATTGTATCTTTTCTCAGACAGATATCCTGAGCCCTGATACCATGGACTTCTCTCAGTAGATTTGCCTAGTAGCAAGATCAGGTCTTGTTTCTTTATGGGTGTACTGTCATATCCAGCCTCCAGTGTACTGTCTTAGAGGGTATTCCGCATGGAGAGTGAATTTCTCTCATAAAAGCAGACAGGTCATCCATGTGTGGAAAACCTTACATTTCTCAAAATTTTTCAAAAATGAATGTAACAACTTTTATACACCTATGGCTGATGTAATTGGTTAGATCGGCCATACCATCTGCCTTTCTGTGCATTGTGTTCTTCATTGTTCTGCTATGGCCAGTATAGAACAATAAAATTCCAGAAAAAAAGGGGTTAAAAAATTATAATAACCACAAATAAAAGGTATACTCCAAATAAAATTGTATACTAAAGAACCAAAAGGAGTACAAGACACCTTAAAAACCATATAAATTTATTAAATATCAATTTTACATATAATTTTAAAAGAATTATGTGAATAATGTAACAAAAATGAAGGACATAGGACAATGAATGCGACACACTCACAATATAATGATAAGGACCGGGGCTAATAAGACCAATTAAAACATTATATTACAGACATAATTGCAATAAAAATTGCTATATCAATATACAAATAGCATTAGACAATTGATCATTGTGCTTACATTAAAGAGCTTTAACCCCTTCATGACATAGCCCTTTTTTGTTTTTGCGCTTCTATTTTTCGCTCCCCTTCTTCCCAGAGCCATAACTTTTTCTTTTTGGGTCAATATGGCCATGTAAGGGCTTTCTTTGTGCGGGACAAGTTGGACTTTTGAACAACACTTTTTGTTTTTACTATATCATGTACTCAAAAATGGGAGAAAATTGCAGTGAAATTGCAAAAAAAAGTACAATTCCACAATAGCTTTTTCAATTTTTTTTAATCATGTTCACTAAATGCTAAAACTGACCTACTTTTATGATTCTCCAGGTCATTACGAGTTCACAGACACCAAACATGTCTAGGTTCTTTTTTATTTAAATGGTGAAAGTAAGATCCAAAGTTTGTTAAAATAAAAAACAATTGGATGATTTTCTGAGACCCATAGCGTCTCCATTTTTCATGATCTCGGGATGGGTGAGGGCTTATTTTTGGCATGCCGAGCTGACATTTTTAAGGATACCATTATGGTGTAGATATGATCTTTTGATTGCCCGTTATTGCATTTTAAGCTGCAGTTGTCTGATCACCTCTGCTATATACAGGCAATGATCAGATTGTCTGTATGTAGCAGAATTGCTCACCGGCAGTGACAATCATAGAGGTCAGCTGGAGACCTCTGGTTGTCATGCCAACCCATCAGTGACCTGCGATCAGGGTCCTCTCTCCACTCTGTATCAGTCTGTCATTGTTAGTTTACTGTAAGTGATATCTGTAATTTGTATGTAACCCCTTCTCATGTACAGCACCATGGAATCAACGGTGCTATATAAATAAATAATAATAATAATAATAATAATAATGTGACGGGGTCATTGAAGAGAAGGATATTCGGGGAGCTTGCTGGAAGGGCGATTTAAATGCTGCTGTCAGAGATTGACAGTCGCGATTCCACCTGCAGCTGTTAGTGGCATATATCAGCTGTTCAAAACAGCTGACATATGCCGGGAAATATGTGGGCTCAGTGCCGGATCCCACATCAAAGGGAAGACAAGACATGCGCAGTACTAGCGCATGATGTGAAGGAGTTAATGGTGTTCAATACAATCCTGGGAAATCTTACAGTGATACACTTGTCTTTTCCAAGAAATTAGAGACTTTATAGTATTAACATTTGCAGCACATTGATTCCCATTGAAACAAATTTCAGGAGAAAATTTGTTTAGCTCAGCAAATTAGAAGTTTCGATCAAAATTTATTTTTTTTTTCTTACATTTTTAAAGTCTTGTAATGAAAACAATGGAAGAAAACGCTACAGTTAAATCATGTATGAGGTAGCGCTGTTATTCAAGTAGGGGATACTCGCTTAGCAGCCACAAAACCAGATCCGGCACAGGTTTTCCATTAACAATCATAGTCCATGCAGTTTATTTAGCATCATAAACCCACAGCAGCAACATAAACTTCATAACGTCAGCATAGCGTCCATGACAGAGCTCCACTCTGTTATCCTGTAGTCATACAGGTTATGCAATGTTCAATATGCAGGCTTTCTAGCCACCAAGGTATCTCACCCACGTCAGGGTTTCCTCATGGTTCCTTCTCCCATGCTGCGGACATCCATTCCCTCCAGGGAATCATCTGGCACGTGCAGTCATTACACACAGCCACTTCACATGCTGTTAGCCAGGAGACACATCTCCTAGTGGGACCTTCCACAACGGACCAACCAGGTCCCTGCTGCATTCACCACCTGTGACCTACCCTGGCCACCTTATATGGTCCGTAGCCACGCCCACCGGGTCACATGGCTATGACCTCATCACAGGTCCTTGAACCATTCACACACTTTTATCACAATGTTCTCAAACACACCCCCTAGGTGGGTTTGTAGATAACTGGGCCTACCCGTCTCCCCAGTTACCTGGAGACTTCTCCCTGACACATTGAAACAACACCTCAGCAATATCATTGCTGATCAACACACACATAAGTCTCTATCTCAAGGCCACCCACCTTGAGATACATAACAGTCCTTCAGGATTCTGCCACTCATCCTCTCTCTTGGGACACCCACACAGCACCCCCTAGCGGACACAGTTGTCACTACACCACACAAGCTACATTTTAATAACAACACCATGGATCTAAAATATCTTTAAAAAAGTCTCAAACCAATATTCTGTGTATGTAGACTTTGCATTATTTAACAATAGACTTTAAAGGAAAGCTAAACACAGAAAATATAATAAAAAGTGAAAAAATATCTCAGCAGTTCCACCTTTATTATTACAGTTACAGTGGCTTGCAAAAGTGTTAAGACCTTTGCATTTTTTTCCCGTATTTTTTTACCTCACAACCTGGAATGTTACATTTTTGGAGGATTTGCATCAGTTCATGTAGAAAACGTGCCTACTTCTGTGAACATTTGGTTTTCTGTTTATTGTGAAGCAAACAACAAAAAATAGGCCAAAAGAACTGAAAACTTCAGTGTGCATAACTATTCATCCCTTTGTAGCATGTTTACCTTGGTGGCCAAAAAGTTTATTTTTGATCTCATCTGACCACAGCACCTTTCTAGAAACATTTGAGAAGTGTCCCACATGTCGTTTGGCAAACTCAAAGCGAGCCTTAAAATTTTTGTGTGTAAGTAAAAACTTTTTTCTGCACACTCTTCCATAAAGGCCACCTCAATGAAATGTATGGCTTATTGTGGTCGTATGGATAGATACTCCAGTTTCTGCTTGGGAACTGTGCAGCTCCTCCTGGGTTACCTTTGGTCTCTGTGCTACCTCTATAATTAATGCCCTCCTTGCCCGGGCTAAGAGTTTTGGTGGCGGTCCTGTCTTGGCAGGTTTGTTATGGTACAATGTTCTTACCCTGATAATGGATTTGATGGTGCTCTGGGGGATCATCAGAGATTGGGATTTTTTTTAACCCAACCCTGACTTGAACTTGTCAAAAACTTTTTCCCTGACTTGTTTGGAGATTTCCTTGGTCTTCATGGTGGTATTTGGTTAGTGGTGCCTCTTGTTAATGATGTTGCAGCCTCTGTTTCCTTTCAGAAGAGGTAAAGTGTATATACTGACAGATATATGGCACTTAGATTGCACACAGGAGAATGTCCTGTCACTAAGCATGTGACTAATGAAGGTAATTGCTTGCACCAAAAATTTTTAGGGGCTTCATCGCAAGAGGGGTGAATACATAAGCACTTGACAACTGTTAGTTATTAGATCTCATAAATTTATTTATGCCTGTATTTATCTCTCTTTACTTCAGCAATTTAGACTAGTTAGTGCTGATGCAGCAAACACAAATTGGATTGCAAAAATATTTAAACACAGTTTTTAATGTAACAAAATAGGTAAAACACAAAGTGGGGGTGAATACTTTCACAAGCCCTTCTATAATCAAGAAATAACCTACAGTAAATGTAGAAATTTTAATTTAATCTTTTTATTGCAAAATTGGTCTCTGTTGTTCAGCTTGCAAATTGATTCACTGTCCAAAATCAAAAGAGGAGCAAGTGGTGCGGCACACAATAGTCTTAACGCAAAAACGTTTGCATTTTTATTAGTACCACACTGTCATAAATTGCCAATATTTTGGGAGCTATACTGTTTAACCCTTGATGGCTATGGACACCATTATCATGGAAAAAACAATTTTGACATATTTTAATGGTTAGCTTTAGTTAATAAATTTGTAGTTAGTTTCAATCACTTTCAAACTTCCTGTTAAATCAGTTTACAGCTTGATCCAAGTTTCAGAATTTTCTCTTGTGGATGTCTCTATCCCAGGAAATCAGCTCAGTTTGAGGTCTGTGTCATCCAGGCTACTGGTATCTTCTTTAGCTCATATGTCAGCACAACTTGTATCTGGCATCTATTTCCTCTTCAAGTGCTTTCCTTCATTTCTAAAGCCCATTTTACATTCCCTCCTTGGAACTGTAGATACTTTCTCACCTCTGTGTATTATTCTCTCCTGTATGATACATTTTTAAAAGTAAGCTTACCGATGATTACTAGTAGCGATGAAAGAATTTGAGTAGAATTGAATTCTTCCTGAATGTTTCAAGAATCACATTCAGATTTACTTTAATCAGCTTCTGTGCAAATTTAGCTGAATATGCACTTTCTGCATAAAGCAAGATGGAATGCCAGTAATAAAGGAAGGGAAGTAGAAGGGGAAAGATCATACATGCCCATGCCATAAAAATACCTCACCAATGTGTGACAGAAGATGTGGTATACTCTGGATGGTAAGTCTGGATCATATTTCCTTCTATATACTGCTCTCTCCTATTATTCTCGTACAAGTTAATCTTAATTTCATATGTCTATAGAATCTAGTTACAAAACTAGGTGGATTTATTAGATGTTTTCAAGTCTCATCTGCTCTGTCTTAGAGAGTTGCCAGTAGCTTGTGGGATGCTAGTCACTTCTCATGGCCAAGCTGTGAGTCAGAATGGTCAAGTTCAAGGTCAGAAGGGTATGTCATAAACAGAATGAAGAGACAAAAGTGTAGTCAGATTACCAGGAGGATAATGGATTAGAGCATAAGGGGTTAAACAGATGGATGGTCAGAATGAATTCCAAGGTCAGGCAACAAAAGATCAAGATCAAGCATACAGAACTCAATGCACAGGAAGGCACAGGAAGCAGAAACCTTACTAGCTGAATGTAAGTCTGGCAGAGGTCTGAGAGAAACACCTCAGTTAAGTAGCATGGTGATCACCTGGAATAATGAACACTTGGAGACATTCGATGCCTCCCAGTATCAGATTGGATAGGCGAACTGTCAATCAACACACTGACAGCTCAGCATGCCTGTAATGATAAAATATGACTTCTCTGAAACATTCCAGAATCTCCCATTCTATACGCTACAGATGAGACTTCTGCCTGTCACGTAGCTGCAACCCCTCCTTTCTCCCCCAGCTCACACACATTGCAGCTGGTGGCTGCATCTGTAACAGGACACCAGACACTTCCTGTGCTAACATTCCCTGCTCTCTCCTCTCCAGCTAAGGAATGTTAATTAGCTAAGTGAAAAGAGTGTCCTTTGTTCCCTACCATGCGGCTGGATATAAGTATGGGTAATATTAAAGTGACTGGATCGCGAAAACGATACGCGACAGAGATATAAAAATCACATATCTGCGCACGAAACCAGCGTTCTAGCCCATAACTTTCACGGTTCCAGCACCCACAGAAACCGAGAACTGGATTTCTTCTAAACGGTGTGACATAATTACTGCATGTTTGGTCTTGAATTATTATCTTCGACAGGCTAAAGAAAATGATACCATGTGCGTGTTTATGCAAGGTACCCTTTGCAAGATATAGTCATTATAAGTTTTGCAGTCAGAATTGTAACTCCTAGAGCAGGGGGAGGAACATCACCAGACCGCCCCTTTTGTGATGTCACAAACCCAAAGCTATAAGGTATTCCCTCCCTAAAATTGGTCATTCCAGCTGAGATCTCATGCCAAGAGGTCCTCAGATGAGTGGAGATGTGTGGCTCTGCCTTCTCACCACATGGTTAGCCTAATACCATCTAAGCAACTGTAAGTGTTAACCTCTATTTTCATCCCATTTTTTTATATTTGCATTGTACAGTTGTGGCCAAAAATATTGACACCCCTGCAATTCTGTCAGATAATACTCAGTTTCTTCCTGAAAATGATTGCAAACACAAATTCTTTGGTATTATTATCCTCATTTAATTTGTCTTAAAGGAAAAAAACACAAAAGAGAATGAAGCAAAAAGCAAAACATTGATCATTTCACACAAAACTCCAAAAATGGGCCAGACAAAAGTATTAGCACCCTCAGCCTAATACTTGGTTGCACAACCTTTAGCCAAAATAACTGCGATCAACCGCTTCCGGTAACCATCAATGAGTTTCTTACAATGCTCTGCTGGAATTTTAGACCATTCTTCTTTGGCAAACTGCTCCAGGTCCCTGATATTTGAAGGGTGCCTTCTCCAAACTGCCATTTTTAGATCTCTCCACAGGTGTTGTATGGGATTCAGGTCTGGGCTCATTGCTGGCCACCTTAGAAGTCTCCAGTGCTTTCTCTTAAGCCATTTTCTAGTGCTTTTTGAAGTGTGCTTTGGGTCATTGTCCTGCTAGAAGACCCATGACCTCTGAGGGAGACCCAGCTTTCTCACACTGGGCCCTACATTATGCTGCAAAATTTGTTGGTAGTCTTCTGACTTCATAACGCCATGCACACGGTCAAGCTGTCCAGTGCCAGAGGCAGCAAAGCAACCCCAAAACATCAGGGAACCTCCACCATGTTTGACTGTAGGGACCGTGTTCTTTTCTTTGAATGCCTCTTTTTTCTCCTGTAAACTGTATGTTGATGCCTTTGCCCAAAAAGCTCTACTTTTGTCTCATCTGACCAGAGAACATTCTTCCAAAACGCTTTAGGCTTTTTCAGGTAAGTTTTGGCAAACTCCAGCCTGGCTTTTTTATGTCTCTGGGTAAGAAGTGGGGTCTTCCTGGGTCTCCTACCATACAGTCCCTTTTCATTCAGACGCCGACGGATAGTATGGGTTGACACTGTTGTACCCTCGGACTGCAGGGCAGCTTTAACTTGTTTGGATGTTAGTCGAGGTTCTTTATCCAACATCCGCACAATCTTGCGTTGAAATCTCTTGTCAATTTTTCTTTTCCGTCCACATCTAGGGAGGTTAGCCACAGTGCCATGGGCTTTAAACTTCTTGATGACACTGCGCACGGTAGACACAGGAGCATTCAGGTCTTTGGAGATGGACTTGTAGCCTCGAGATTGCTCATGCTTCCTCACAATTTGGTTTCTCAAGTCCTCAGACAGTTCTTTGGTCTTCTTTCTTTTCTCCATGCTCAATATGGTACACACAAGGACACAGGACAGAGGTTGAGTCAACTTTAATCCATGTCAACTGGCTGCAAGTGTGATTTAGTAATTGCAAACACCTGTTAGGTGCCACAGGTAAGTTACAGGTGCTGTTAATTACACAAATTAGTGAAGCATCACATGATTTTTCGAACAGTGCCAATACTTTTGTTCACCCTCTTTTTTATGCTTGGTGTGGAATTATATCCAATTTGGCATTAGGACAATTCTTTTTGTGTTTTTTCATTTAAGACAAATTAAATGAAGATAATAATACCAAAGAATTTGTTTGCAATCATTTTCAGGAAGAAGCTGAGTATTATCTGACAGAATTGCAGGGGTGTCAATAATTTTGGCCACAACTGTACATATCTAATGTCTCAACTTTGTAAGATCTTTTATCTCTGTAATCACTGCCCCCCTTTTGGGGAATAAATTGTAACCTTATTAGTCTGTCTTCATGCTCTAAAAACGAACACGAACCTTTAAGATAATTACGCTACTAATTTAGAGGTTTGCTACGGACCCTCTTAATTAACTCATTGATTAAGAGAATTGCAGCTGGTGGTGGTGATGTGTGGTCTGGGCCCCGGGTACTGCTGGCTGTGATGGAAAGGGATTTTATAAGCTAATTGGATCACTGCGGCCAGAGCATTTTATAATTCCCTCACTGCAGCGTGCCGGGTGGCCAGACCTCATTGAAGCAGTTGGCCCGTGACCCATTATCCCAGGTGTAGTTCCCTGACTGACCTGAGGGTAAAGGGGGCACTGGAGAGCTGCGAGTTCCAAAGTGGAACTGAAAAAGTGGAATATACATAAATCCCCGTAGTTCGTGGAAGATTGTTAGCAGTGGTGGGACATCCAAAATAACCCCCCTGCGATAAATTGTTAGGGGAAGGCTAGCTTGCTGTTTTTATCACAGGGTGCCAGAGGTGGGATAACTAAAATAAGCCCCCCTGTGCCTGTGTCAGCCGTGTGTCGGCAGTGCGTCGCATCCCTCCGTCCTTGACATACCGGTGTCAGCGGCGGGATTGTGACAATGCCCTTGTACCAGATTGGACAGCCGAGCTGTCAGTAACTGCATCCCAGACACACTGAGGGGTGGAACTGTGACCGTTTGCATCTTGAGATAAACCCCTTGGATTCACTTTCACAAAGACCTCTTGTTTGTAGACTTTGACAATAATTCACACCACTCAAGAGTGTTCTGAACTTGACAAGATGCTATGAACTATTTTATTTTTTTACTAAGAAAATAATTCTGGGAGTGTCCACTTTAGGTGTCTACTGTGCTTGTCCAGGCCTATTGTAGTAGCTGAGATTGTCATACCTTCTCGTACAATGCCGATGTTGTTAACCACAAGTATGTTGATTGATTACTGCTTCTTCACTATTTGATTGTTTGTGGCAAGATATTTTGCCACAAATCAACCTCTGGAAGTTGTATCTTGCAGATTTGACTATTTTTGTGTCGCAGTGTGGGCTTATCATATCATCTTCGTGGGCCAATCCTTTACAGGACATTAAAAAAATCTAATTTTTATGCAAAGCCAATCATTCAGCACTACAATTGTAATGGAAAGTTATTATGTGTAACACATATTGCTGTAAAATGTAATTAAATGGGATTATCCCTGTAGCAAATATTAAAAAAAGTTATAAAGTGAAAATAAAGTTGAGCAAAGTTCTGAGTAAACCAGACCTTTCCAGCTGAGTCATCACTCTGATTTCGCTTCAGCATAGATGCAATTTAGAAAATAATGGAATTTCATAATTCATAATTTCATTTGCCGTCACTGGATTTCCTTTCTTTAATGTGATGAATTCAGTGACAAAATAATGAGAACACCAAATAACTTGAGCCAATATGCTAAGGATTACGTCTGAACATAGTGGTTACATTTTACTTAGAGAGAAAATGAGCACCCAGCGTAATCTTTAGAAAGGTAGCCGTGATGGAATTATTATTTTCTGTTGAATGTATGTTAGTGACACTTCCCTTTAATTGGTGCGCTCTTTCTGACCTTTGCTTAATTAAAATGTACTTGTAAATCTGTTAAAGGCGCAGTCACTGCTACTTAACGATTATCTGCCTGTGCCAGTGGAATTACTTAAAAGTAGACACGGACCTACAGAAGGACCTGCCACTGGGTGTATTAATTGTGACACCGTAAATCTGCTTGTTGTTCATTATATGACAAGATTAGGTGTCATTAAGGAAAATAGGCTAAGATGTTATATAGCGTCGGAAAGTCCACAGACAATTTATAGCATATTATTAATGACTTAAGGATGCAGCACTTGTTTGGTTTGTCTTTTTTCATTATTATAACATTTTGAAAGCCATAATTTTATTTTCCCATTGAGGTAGCCGTATGAAGGCATTATTTTTTCAAAATGAGCTGTAATTTTAATGCTACCATTATTGATAAGTTAGAAATGTTTCCTGTTGGCATACAGAAAAAATTCCTCCAGTGCTATTTTATAGTCTTCAACACTGAAATTACAACACCATCAAGGAAAAGTCGTGGAACTATGAAAATCAAAGGATCGATAGACATGTTAGTGATCTGCAAATGATGAAAAAATGGAAACATTTTCAAAACATCTCGATTTTTTGAGTATCGATCATGAGTGCCAAGTGCAGGAATACACACACTTACAGCCTTGACTGCTATCACTGAGGTTTTTAATGATTTTCTAAGGAATGCTCTGCATTAGGGCATACAAATCCTGAAGTTCTGATGCTGGAAACAACCTTTGCAATTTGCCGACCAATGACGTCCCACATGTGCTTGCTGGAAATCAAATCTCTAGATACTGCATGCAACGGTAGCACGTAGTGATGGGCGAGCACTAAAATACTTCGGTGCTCATTGCTCAGAATGCTCGGATGCTCTACCCGAGCAACAAGCCCACTGTAAGTCTATGGGAAACTCGAGCATTTTTCCGGCGGCCCCCCCGGCGGTCTGCAGAGGGACTAGAAATTGCGGAAATCAGTGGGAACAGTGCTCAAATGACATGGGAACAGCATCGGGAAGAACCCTGGAAGCATTTTTGACTCCCAGGTCACTGCTTTGAACAATGTCAGAGTCTTACACCACTTTTACAGACTCACAATAAAATATACGAAAAACTAAGCCAAAATGGATTTTCCTGGGAAATTTGTTAAGGAACATCCGTTCCAGGGTAATGACTTGTATATAAGGCAAAATAAATAACCAAAAACAAAAATGCTCCTCCACACCTTGGGCTATGTTCACATGTAGCTTTTGATGCGTTTTTGATCTTTAGCATTGCTTTCAACCAAGACAAATGCATTCACTGGGAAATGTCATTTTAACATTTTACAACCTTATCTGCCCATGTGGTGTATGACATATCATCAGACACATCCTTTTTCATTTATTAAGGAGGGACTCTGAAAGTCGCAAAGCCTATTTTTATAGGGCCATCAGGCGGCCTTTACTATTCTTAAAGGGCCAGAAGTCGACCCTCACTATTCTTAGAGAGCCATCAGCTATGCTTTGTTGTTCCCATTATTAAACAGTGGGTCTCCTATACTGTAATTGCGTATGCAGTGAGTTGCAGGGCTGCCCATAATTAGGACGCACCCCAATACCCCTTTGAAGAGATGTACAGAAGGGCCTCCTGAAAACAATGTTCCCATTATTAGGAAGTGGGTCTCCCATACTGTTTGCCTATGCAGTGAATGCAAGGGCTGTCAAAAATTAGGAGGCACTCCGATGCCCCTTGGAAGAGATGTGGAGGAGGGCCTCATAATAAAAGTTCCCATTATAATGGAGAGGGTCTACTATGCTTGTAATACCCATGAACTAAGTGTATGGGCTGACAAACATTTACCTCAGGGTGGTATCCATGAACATACTGTATAACAATTTTTTTTTACGGGCATCATGAACACACTTTAAAAAACTTATGTTGATGCTGCATTGTGGACCACGGTCACCCTGGTGATATAGTGGTGGAGGATGAGGATGAGGAGAAGGAGGAGGACAACAGCAAATAGCCAAAATCAGGAAGCGTATACCCATGTGTGGGTGTGAAGAGGTGCATGGGAATAGACCTCCCAAAAAAAGATATTGGATTTGAGCTTATGTTAAGCTGCTATCATTCGGTGGTGTTGAGAAGTCTGGCCCAATCCAGCCCTTGTTCATTTTTATAAGAGTCAGCCTGTCAGCAGTTTCAGTTGACAGGTGGATGCGCTTCTCAGTTATAATTCCACCAGCAGCACTAAAAACCCGCTCTGACAAAACGCTCACGACAAGGCAGGCCAGAACTTCCAAGGCATAGAGAGCCAGTTCATGCCACATTTCCAGCTTGGATACACAATAATTATAATGCCCAGAGGAAGCACGGAGGACGTTGGTATGGTCAGCAAGGTACTCCCTCAGCATCATCCCAAACTTTGCACTCCTTGTGAGAGTAGCCCGCACCTCAGGGCCTGTATGATGGGAGGGTCTGAGAAAACTCTCCCAGAACTTTGACAGTGTTCCCCTGCCTCTGCTGGATTGGAGTAGTGTCTCTCTCGCCTGTACTCCTTGGTTATCCTATGAACTGTGACCTCTGCCGTCAGTGTTTTCAGATGGGAATTTTTTTAATAATTCCACAATAAGTGCGTTCTGGTACTGCTCCATTTTAGTACACCTGTCCACCTCGGGAATAAGAGATAGAAAGTTCTCCTTGTAGAGTGAGTCTAGAAGTGTCACCAACCAGTAATGAATGTCACCCAAAATTTTGAGAATGCGAGGGTCACGGGAAAGGCAGCATAACATAAACTCAGCCAAGCGTGCCAGACTGCTAACAGACAACACGTCCATGTCCTCACCAAGAGGACGACTGACCATGCTGTCCTCCTCCTCCTTGTCCTCAGGTCATCCATGCTGAACAGATGGTATGACAGTTGTGCAGGTAGTACTGTCAATAGTGCATGAAACTAGTTCCTGTTCTTCCTCCTCCTACTCCTCTTCCTCATTGTTACCCAATTCATGTTGGGATGAGATGAGGCTGGGCTGTGTGTAATCACCCTGTATGGTTCCTTGCCCCATCTCATTGTGCTCCACCTGCAATGCATCCTCTTTGATTATGAGCAGAGAACATTTCAGAACACAGAGAAGCGGGATGGTGACGCTAATTATGGCATCATCGCCACTCACCATCTTGGTGGAGTCCTCAAAGTTTTGGAGGATGGTACATACGTCTGACATCCATGTCCACTCCTGAGGTCTTATGTGTGGAGTCAAACCTGAATAACGATGGCCTTGTTGATGCTGGTAGTCAACAACTGCCCTTTTCTGCTACAAACCCTTCCCAACATCTGGAGTGTAGAGTTCCAATGCATGGGGACATCACACACCGGTGAGCCGGAAGCTGTAAACGCTGCTGAAGCATGGGAAGGGCGACAGAAGCTGTAGCTGACTTACTAAAATGGGCACACAGGTGGCATACTTTGACAAGCAGATCCAGCAGCGCTAAGTAGGTTTTGAGAAACCGCTGAAGCACATGGGTCAGGCATGGTGCGTGTGTGAGCTCGCCTCACCTCAGAGCTGCCACCAGGTTCCGGCCATTGTCACACATGACCATGCCTGGCTGTAGGTTCAGCGGTGTCAGCCACAGATCTCTCTGCTCTTTAAGAGCTGTCCACAACTCTTCAGCATTGTGTGGTTTGTCATCTAAGCATACTAGCTTCAGCACCGCCTGTTGCCGCTTGGCTGAGGCAGTGCTGCAATGCTTCCAGCTTGTGACTGATGTGGTCACTTTGGAGACAGAGGCTGAAGAGAAGGACGAGGAGGAGGATGAGGTGCAGGAACTGTAGACTGCGGGGCAACCCTGATTGACCTAGGGCCCACAATTCTCTGTGTCAGGAGGACATGTTCCAAAGGTCTGACTGGGTCCCGGCTTCCACTGTGTTAACCAAGTGTGCCATCAGCGAGATGTACTGTCCCTGCCCACAAGCACTTGTCCACGTGTCCGTGGTTAGGTGGACTTTTCCAGTAACTGCATTGTTGAGGGCATAGCTAATGTTGTTTGACGCAAGCTTGTGTAATGAGGAGACAGCACACCGGGAGAAATACTGGCAGCTGGGGACCAAGTACCAAGGGATAGCCGCCACCATCAGGTTGCGGAAAGCTTCTGTCTCCATGAGCCTAAAAGGCAACATTTCGAGCGCAAGCAGTTGCGAAATGTGGGATTTAGCAGTTTGGCCTGTGGGGCTTTGGCTTTGAATTTGTACTTGCATTCCAAGGACTGGGGTACGGACAACTGAACGCTGCGCTGGGACAAGGACGTGGACTTGCTTGCTGATGGTGCTAGTTGAGTGTGTGCAATGACACGTGCAGGGCAGGAGGCATCTTCACATGCACCATGGACAGGGGTTTGGCTTGCATGCACAACAGTGGAAGAAGCAGTGGTGTCACCCGCAGACTGCTCCTGGACCCTGGGCTTCTTCCCACAAAGTTGGGTGCTTTGCTGCCATGTGCTTGATCATGCTGGTGGTGGTCAGGCTGGTAATTTTGCTACCCCTGCTGATGCCGGCCTGGCAGGTGGTGCAAATGGCCTTTTTGGGGTTATCGTCAGAGTCTTTAAAAACAACCAGACTCGGGAAGACCTTACAGCTGCACTGGCAACTTCCGTTGTGTTGGTGTTATGGGGAACGGTTGCCCGCCTTCTGTCTGTGACCACCACACTGCTTCTTCCTGCCTGTTGGGGTGCTACGCCTTCCTCCCCCTGTGTGCTGCTGTCCTTGCTCTGCATGTCCTCCTGCCAGGTTGGGTCAGTTACTATATCATCCACCACCTCATCTTTCACTTCCACACCCTGGTCCTCCTCCTGACTTTCTGGCAACTGTGTCTCATCATCGTCCACCTCTTGGGACACTTTCCCACCGTCGCCTTCAAGTTACCGTGGCTGCTCAAATATTTGGGCATCACTACATGCGATCTCCTTTTGCCCTGCGTCAAGTGGACCAGGCAAGAGGCCTGAATCTATAAATGGAAAAGTGAACAGCTCTTCAGAGTGTCCAAGTATGGGATCAGTTGTCTCTGGGAACTCGGCATGGTGGGAGGAAGGAGGATCAGTGTGAGGAATATGCGGTCCAGACTCACGGCTACTGAGACTTGACTGTGTGGAAGACAGGGTGGTGGTGTGGTGGTAAAGTGACTGAAAGCATTATCCACTATCCAACCAACAAATTTTTGACACTACTCAGGGTTCAATAGTGGTGTTCTGCAGTCCCCTAGAAATTGGGACAGGAAGGTCGGGTGAGAAGATGTGGGTGTTTGTTGAGGCACAATTTCAGCTTGCCCACTTGCTCGGCCTCTGCATGCATCATCACCATCACGTCCAGTTCCCCATCCCTTGCCACACGCCTTGCCCATTTTAAATGGCGGATAGAGTTGAGCGATACCGTCCGATACTTCAAAGTATCGTATCGGATGGTATCGGCCGATCTTTAAAAAAAGTATCGGTATCGCCGATTCCGATACCGGAAGTCCCATTCAAGTCTATGGGACTTCCGGTATCGGAATAAGAAAAACCCTTTCCTGCCCTTGTACAGCCTCTCTGGGGTCTGTACGGGCCTTTCGGGGGGCTGTGCCGGCCTGCCAGGGGGTCTGTGCAGGCTCCGGTGGTCTGTGCCGGCCTGCCGGTGGTCTGTGCAGGCTCCGGGGGGCTGTGCCGGCCTGCCGGGGGGCTGTGCCGGCCTGCCGGGGGGCTGTGCAGGCTCCGGGGGGCTGTGCCGGCCTGCCGGGGGGCTGTGCCGGCCTGCCGGGGGGCTGTGCCGGCCTGCCGGTGGTCTGTGCAGGCTCCGGGGGTCTGTGCAGGCATCGTCCGATGGGACTACAAGTCCCATCGGGCGATGCCTGCTACCATGACAGTGATTGACACATTAGCCAATGATGGGACAGTAGTAGTCCCATCATCCGGCTAATGTGTTAAATGTAAAAAAAAAAAAAAAAAATTACATGCTACATACATACAACATGCATACTACATACATGCTACATTCATACTACATACTACATACATGCTACATTCATACTACATAAATACTACATGCAACATACATACTACATATATACTACATGCATGCTACATACATAATGCAAGCTACATACATACCACATATATACTACATACATGCTACATACATGCTACATGCATGCTACATGCTACATACATAACACATATATACTACATGCATGCTACATACATACTACATGCTACATACTACATATATACTACATGCATGCTACATACTACATGCTACATACATACTACATATATACTACATGCATGCTACATACATACTGCATGCTACATGCATGCTACATACATACTACATACATACTACATGCTACATACATACTACATATATACTACATACATACTACATACATACTACATGCATGCTACATACATGCTACATACATACCACATACATAACACATATATACTACATGCATGCTACATACATACTACATGCTACATACATACCATATACATACTACATGCATGCTACATACATACTACATGCATGCTACATACATACTACATGCTACATACATACTACATATATACTACATGCATGCTACATACATACTACATGCTACATACATACTACATATATACTACATGCATGCTACATACTACATGCTACATACATACTACATATATACTACATGCATGCTACATACATACTACATGCATGCTACATACATACTACATGCTACATACATACCACATACATACTACATATATACTACATGCATGCTACATACATACTGCATGCTACATGCATGCTACATACATACTACATACATACTACATGCTACATACATACCACATATATACTACATACATACAATACATTCATACAATACATACATAGACATACAGTACATATAACATAGAGTAACATACTTACCAATACTTGTCACATTGTTCCCCGAAGCCATTGTCTTTTCCGGAATAAATATTAACATAACAAACCACAAAAATACTCACCCACGATCCGAAGCAGTCCACGAGTGTGTCCCACGACGATCTTGGGTAGAGAACTGCAGCATCAGCTGTTGCTGCCGTTCTCTACGGGCTGCAGGAATCCAATGACGGAAGGTAGGTATCCTTCCGCACTGTATTCCTCCGCCACTTAAAAAAAAAAAAAGTCCCTAGTCTCACTTTATGCCATTGCTGTGTGGGAAATTCCCACGCAGCAATGGCATAAAGTGAGACTAGGGACTTTTTTTTTTTTAAGTGGCGGAGGAATACAGTGCGGAAGGATACCTACCTTCCGTCATTGGATTCCTGCAGCCCATAGAGAACGGCAGCATCATCTGATGCTGCAGTTCTCTACCCAAGATCGTCGTGGGACACACTCGTGGACTGCTTCGGATCGTGGGTGAGTATTTTTGTGGTTTGTTATGTTAATATTTATTCCGGAAAAGACAATGGCTTCGGGGAACAATGTGACAAGTATTGGTAAGTATGTTACTCTATGTTATATGTACTGTATGTCTATGTATGTATTGTATGAATGTATTGTATGTATGTAGTATATATGTGGTATGTATGTAGCATGTAGTATGTATGTAGTATGTATGTAGCATGCATGTAGCATGTAGTATGTATGTAGCATGCATGTAGTATATATGTAGTATGTATGTAGCATGCATGTAGTATATATGTAGCATGTATGTAGTATGTATGTGGTATGTATGTATCATGTAGTATGTATGTAGCATGCATGTAGTATATATGTAGTATGTATGTAGCATGTAGTATGTATGTAGTATGTATGTAGTATGTATGTGGTATGTATGTAGCATGTAGTATGTATGTAGCATGCATGTAGTATATATGTAGTATGTATGTAGCATGTAGTATGTATGTAGTATGTATGTAGTATGTATGTGGTATGTATGTAGCATGTAGTATGTATGTAGCATGCATGTAGTATATATGTAGTATGTATGTAGCATGTAGTATGTATGTAGTATGTATGTAGTATGTATGTGGTATGTATGTAGCATGTAGTATGTATGTAGCATGCATGTAGTATATATGTAGTATGTAGTATGTATGTAGTATGTATGTGGTATGTATGTAGCATGTAGTATGTATGTAGCATGCATGTAGCATGCATGTAGTATGTATGTAGCATGCATGTAGTATGTATGTAGCATGCATGTAGTATGTATGTAGTATGTATGTAGTATGTATGTAGCATGCAGTATGTATGTAGCATGTATGTAGTATGTATGTAGTATATATGTAGTATGTATGTAGCTTGTAGTATGTATGTAGCATGCATGTAGTATATATGTAGTATGTATGTAGTATGTATGTAGCATGCAGTATGTATGTAGCATGTATGTAGTATGTATGTAGTATATATGTAGTATGTATGTAGCATGCATGTAGTATGTATGTAGCATGTAGTATGTATGTAGCATGCATGTAGTATGTATGTAGCATGTATGTAGTATGTATGTAGTATATATGTAGTATGTATGTAGCATGTAGTATGTATGTAGCATGCATGTAGTATGTATGTAGTATTTTTATTTTTTTTTATTTTTTATTTTTTAACATTTAACACATTAGCCGGATGATGGGACTACTACTGTCCCATCATTGGCTAATGTGTCAATCACTGTCATGGTAGCAGGCATCGCCCGATGGGACTTGTAGTCCCATCGGACGATGCCTGCACAGACCCCCGGACATCAGCACAGCCCCCCGGCAGGCCGGCACAGCCCCCCGGCAGGCCGGTACAGACCCCCACAGGGTGCACAGACCACCGGCAGGCCGGCACAGCCCCCCGGCAGGCCGGTACAGACCCCGGGCAGTCCACACAGCCCCTCGGCAGGCCGGCACAGCCCCCCGGCAGGCCGGCAGAGACCCCCGGAAGGCCCGAAATGACGGCGCATCATGATGCGCACACACCGCGCATCATGATGACGTCAGGCCGTCAATCAACTGAACTTCCGATTCCGATGCCGAATTCCGATATTGAAAAAATATCGGAAGTCGGTATCGGAATTCCGATACAGCAAGTATCGGCCGATACCCGATACTTGCGGTATCGGAATGCTCAACACTAATGGCGGACAATATTTTTCATGTTCAAATGGCTGAACTTATACAGTATGTGATCCGTGTGATGGAAAACCACAGTTTTAAATAGCTGGCCTGTAGATAACTATTTTTAACAGCAAACTGGTGTCAATAACTTCGCTATCACGCTGCAACAAAATTTAAATGAAGGTCATAAATGGCAGAATTTTGAGCGCAATTATATGTGACCCGTGTGACGGACAAACCACAGTTTTAATTAGATGGATTTTTAGTGCAGTAATATGGAATGGATCTGTCTGTATTCTGCAGTACCAACAAGCAAATGGAGCAGAAAAACAGTGTTCTCTGGATTGCTTTTTAAGCAAATAATCAAGATTAAGATCCCCCAAAAATTTCTCCTAGCCTCTGATACCTGGGGCTGTGTCTAGAAATATCTGTAAAAGCAAAAGCAGCAGACAGAACTGGAATGGACCCTCTTGCTATATGCACTGCAGTCTGCCACATAAACTGCCTGCCTAGCACTGATATCAATGCAGCTGGATTAGTCCTCAGTAGAACTGTTAGTTGAGATGTATATGTCTATAATATATTGTGGTATACCTACACTAACTAAGAAACAAGCAAATCTCTCCCTAGCTCAACAGCAACTCTCACTACACTGCCTGATTCCGGAGCTGACTGTGGTGAGCATGGCGGTGCCAGGTCTGATATAGACCTGATGACGCTGTGGGGCCAACCAATCACTGTAATGCCACAACCAACATGAGCTAGAAGAGTTAAGGAGCATTTTGATTGGGTATACCTTATTGTGGTGGGATGGATTTATGCTTTTTTTTATCAAAACTAATTCCTTTGTTATTTACATGAACTATTCTTATGTATTTATCTACTTATTGCAGGGTATTTTCTCATTTTACTTTTATCCTAGGTTCATTCAGGATCTTTAGTAAGAAGAGCTGGAGCACTAACCATAAATTCGACTGCCTTTGAAGTACATGCCAAATCACTTGCATAATTGAAAACATTATTAAGAAAACACGAGTGTGTTAATGTCCCATTAAAAATAATAAAATTTATTAAGCGTCTTTAAAATCCATGGTGCTCAACTCTCAACAAGTTAAACAAAATGGTCATGTAAGAATCACAAAAGCAATACAGCAATACGAGGACTCCATATATGTTCATGATCCTAACAACAATTTATAGAATGATAAACATCTAAGATGCAATGTATAATAGCAGCTGACTGTCACATCTCCACAAAGACCTCCTCTGATGTCTGCATCCGTCGCCAGGTGCCACTATATTCATTTATATTCATTATGTGGGCGATGCTGGTGATAGAAGAAACGTTGGAAACAGAAATTCTGGATGGCATAGGCTCCATCCAGATACTAAGGTTAGGGTGACTGGGACCTGCAGTGCTTTCCTGTCTTTCCAACCTGACAGTATGGGTGTGTGTCCGGTCCAGCTGGAGTAATCAGCTCTTTGCCACAGCCTATTGGAAAACACCACCCCCAACTTAAGCTTCCAACTTACTGCTGAAATCTGCCATATATAGCTTTGTGCTCCCCTGATAAAGTTCTCTGTCTCTGCTCCTGTTTAACGTATGTGTTCCACCCTCGGCTTGTTTATTGATATTTCTCTTGCCTGACAATTTTGGACCTTTGCTTCCCTTTTGGTTTTGACCTGGCTACCTAACCATTCTCTTGCCCTGGTTTGCTCTTCTTGACACCAGCTCTTCTTTGAAAGTAGTACAGTGTACTCCATTTTAAGACCGGATCCCTGTACAGGTTGAAGGCTAAGGTTCCTCTGTTTCCTGGCAGAGTTGCTTGGGCAAAGTCTGTCCGAAGTATCCTTTTTGGGACTTTGGGCTCTGACAGATGTCACACATTTCCCCCTCTGCTAGTACACAAATGGGATTACCAATTATCTGAGCTTGAACCCACTAGTGAATACTTTTGTACTACGATGGAACAGTCTATACTAGAGATGAGTAGATCAGGCAAAACTTGAATTTGTCTGTTCATGTGATTTTTCCTGGGAAATTCAATTTGCAAAGTTATTCTCCACAAATTAAATGTCCCTAAGCTATGTGTGCATCATGCCACATTGATGACGCTATGTCAAGTTGGCAAATCAAAAGAGGAACCATACAGTTAGGTCCATATATTTGGACAGAGACAACATTTTTCTAATTTTGGTACTAGACATTACCACAATGAATTTTAAACAAAACAATTCAGATGCAGTTGAAGTTCAGACTTTCAGCTTTCATTTGAGGGTATCCACATTAAAATTGGAAGAAGGGTTTAGGAGTTTCAGCTCCTTAACATGTGCCACCCTGTTTTTAAAGGGACCAAAAGAAATTGGACAGATTAAATAATTGTAAATAAAATGTTCACTTCTAGTACTTGGTTGAAAACCCTTTGTTGGCAATGACTGCCTGAAGTCTTGAACTCATGGACATCACCAGACGCTGTGTTTCCTTCCTTTTTGATGCTCTGCCAGGCCTTCACTGTGGTGGTTTTCAGTTGCTGTTTGTTTGTGGGCCTTTCTGTCTGAAGTTTAGTCTTTAACAAGTGAAATGCATGCTCAATTGGGTTGAGATCAGGCGACTGACTTGGCCATTCAAGAATATTCCACTTCTTTGCTTTAATAAACTCCTGGGTTGCTTTGACTTTATGTTTTGGGTCATTGTCCATCTGTAGTATGAAACGATGAGCAATCAGTTTGGCTGCATTTGGCTGGATCTGAGCACACAGTATGGCTCTGAATACCTAAGAATTCATTTGGCTGCTTCTGTCCTGCGTCACATCATCAATAAACACTAGTGACCCAGTGCCACTGGCTGCCATGTATGCCCAAGCCATCACACTGCCTCTGCCGTGTTTTACACATGATTTGGTATGCTTTGGATCATGAGCTGTACCACGCCTTCACCATACTTTTCTCTTTCCATCATTCTGGTAAAGGTTGATCTTGGTTTCATCTGTCAAAAGAATGCTCTTCCAGAACTGTGCTGGCTTTTTTAGATGTTTTTTAGCAAAGTCCAGTCTAGCCTTTTTATTCTTGATGCTTATTAGTGGCTTGCACCGTGCATTGAACCCTCTGTATTTACTTTCATGCAGTCTTCTCTTTATGGTAGATTTGGATATTGATGCGCCTACCTCCTGGAGAGTGTTGTTCACTTGGTTGGCTGTTGTGAAGGGGTTTCTCTTCACCATGGAGATTATTCTGCGATCATCCACCACTGTTGTCTTCAGTGGGCGCCCAGGTCTTTTTGCATTGATGAGTTCACCAGTGCTTTCTTTCTTTCTCAGGATGTACCAAACTGTAGATTTTGCCACTCCTAATGTTGTAGCAATTTCTCAGATGGGTTTTTTCTGTTTTTGCAGCTTAAGGATGGCTTGTTTCACCTGCATGGAGAGCTTTGACCGCATGTTTCCTTCACAGAAAAACCTTCCAAATGCAAGCACCACACCTCAAATCAACTCCAGGCATTTTATCTGCTTAATTGAGAATGACAGAACAAAGGGATTGCCCACACCTGTCCATGAAATAGCCTTGGAATCAATTGTCCAATTACTTTTGGTTCCTTTAAAAACAGGGTGGCATATGTTATGGAGCTGAAACTCCTAAACCCTTCATCCAATTTTAATGTGGATACCCTCAAATGAAAGCTGAAAGTCTGAACTTCAACTGCATCGGAATTGTTTTGTTTAAAATTCATTGTGGTAATGTCTAGAACCAAAATTAGAAAAATGTTGTCTCTGTCCAAATATATATGGACCTAACGGTTGATGCCATCAAGTATGCAGTGACTAGCAGGGCTCCCGTCTAAGGGACACAGAATACTAACCTAGGTTCTGCAAATCAATAATTTCAATTCTTTTCATAATTCATCATTTTAGTCTAAGCCTTACTATATGAGGTCTTGCTTTGTTTGATGAGCTGTAGTTTTTCTAAGTGATATATTTCCAACAAGTCTGTAAATGTGGATGTAACGGTATGACTGCGCTGGGGTCCCAAGTGCGGAGGGGGCTCAAGAGCTGAACAATCTCCACACGCGATAGATGTCAACTATGTTACATAGCCAGCATCTGTCTCTAGCCGCTGCTATTAACCATTTAGATTTGGCTGGTAATCTCTGAGTGCGGCATTTAAGTAGAGCACTCACCTGTGCACACTTAGCACTAGCTTTCAATGGCCCATTGTGATGTAATTGCAGGATGTTGAGGGGCTACAAACAATCAGATGATTACAGGACTAGAAAGTAAAGGAAAAAAAATAAAAAAAGTTTAAAAAAATATCAAAAACAAAAAAATATAATCATCCCCCACATGTTCCATGCCATTAAAAAAAAACAGTATTATTAAAAACGTCAGCTCACAATGCAAAAATTAAAGTTCTCGCAAAATAAAAAGGGTACAGATATTGGAAAAAACCCTCAGACTTGGCCGAAGGTTCACCTTCCAACAAGACAATGACCCTAAGCACACAAATAAAATTACAAAGAGAGAAAAATTTAAAGGGGTCTGAATACTTTCCATACCCACTGTAAATATATATGATTGCTTATCCGGTGCCAAACTTCTTTTGCCTGATTTCCGCAATATTTATAATCCGGATATTTTTTTTTAATAATGTTTGCAAAGGTATAACATCAAAGCTATCTGCCACTGGGTATTTCAAGATACGGTATATACATTTTAGAATAGTACATTTTTATCTTTAGCTGGAAATACATTACTTCTTAAATTTAATAGAGTTTTACTTTGAAAATAGAAATGTAACACTGAGTGAAAATGACAATGCTTTTAATAGCAAGTGTCATGCCATGACACGAGGGGGCATCTATTCCAGATTAAAGAGCTAAGCCTCTCTCTTTTCCTTTACTATGTCTTTTATAGCATACCTGATATTCATTATGACTACATTCACCATCCCTTGCTTATCGTTCCTCCACATCATAATATAATTATTAAGTTGAAATAGCACAATGTCTACTGTTCAGAGAAAAGTTATTACCGACGTCCAGACTGACCTACATATATACCAATAGTAATTAGCTGTATATCCACTTGTCAGACAGAAAGGCACTACCGTTAAAAGAGATTAATTGATCCCATGCATGCAGATAAAAGTTAGAAGAAAATTATTTTTCTATGTAACATATGTCTAAAGACACGATGGAGATACTACAGCAATGGGGCTTTCATGCTGTTGAATGTGAAAATGGTACATTCTGAAAATTTTGTTCAGTGTGTAGAGCAATTTTCATCAGTTAATTTACTTTTTGAGATTGCCCAAAAATCTAAGACACCTCAAATAAGGTAGTGATGGACTGGTTTCAGATACCTGGATCAGGGTCCACCACAAGGATGGACATATCATATGTGGAGCTGCACAAGAACCCATGGAAGGAGAAAAAGAACAGATTAATCCAGCTCACCGCACTGCCTTGCTGGTAGGATCCAAATCCTGCGCACGGATTTGACTAGGCAGTCAATCAATAGTAGAAAAAAGGGAAGAAAGTTCCAGCGCTAGGAATGGAAAATTAAAAATCCATTTTATTGTGCCAATGCATATTAAAATCCCAGCAGGTACAGCATATCAGTCGGATGACTGCAGAACAACGCGTTTCGACGCCTCAGGTCTTAATCATGTTCAGAAGTATGGGCGGATATTCCTCCAATTCAAGACATTATGAGGGGTCCTTAGTAGATGTCTTTGTTCATAGTTAAGTAACTATTTTGCTTTTCTTTTAGTCTTGTATTTCCTGGGATTCACATTCACATCCTGAAACATGGCAAACAAAAAGTATGGCAGTGAAACGTGGGCTGAGTTGCTAATTATAGAAGGTTTTCATTTGCCTAAAAATATATATATAGTATTTTTCTTTACGGGAATTTTGAGCTCGTATGTAGAGTTACATCTCTATATTCCATTACATCTCCATATACAGGTGCATCTCACAAAATCAAAATATCATCAAAAAGTTAATTTATTTAAATTCTTCAATACAAAAAGTGAAACTCATATATTATTATTGTTATTTATTATTATAACGCCATTTATTCCATGGCGCTTTACATGTGAGGAGGGGTAAACATAATACATACAAGTACAGTAATCTTAAACAATGCAAGTGACGACTGGTACAGGATGAGAGGGGACCTTGCCCGTGAGGGCTCACAATCTACAAGGGATGGGTGAGGATACAGTAGGTGAGGGGAGAGCTGGTCATGCAGCGGTTTCGTGGATAGGTGGTTACTGCAGGTTGTAGACTTGTCAGAAGAGGTGGGTCTTCAGGTTCTTTTTGAAAGTTTCCATGGTAGGCAAGAGTCTGTTATGTTGTGGTAAAGAGTTCCAGAGTAGGGGGATGTGCGGGAGAAGTCTTGTATGCGACTGTAGGAAGAGGAGATAAGATGGGAGTACAGAAGGAGATCTTGTGAGGATAGGAGGTTTCATGCAGGTAGGTACCGGGAGATGAGGTTGCAGATGTATGGAGGACTCAGGTTGTGGATGGCTTTGTATGTCATGGTTAGGGTTTTGAACTGGAGTCTTTGGGTAATGGGGAGCCAGTGCAGGGATTGACAGAGGGGAGAGGCAAGGGAATAGTGGGGGGACAGGTGGATTAGTCGGGTAGCAGAGTTTAGAATAGATTGGAGGGGTGCAAGAGTGTTAGAGGGGAGGTCACAGAGCAGGAGGTTGCAGTAGTAAATGCGGGAGATGATGAGGGCATGGACTAGGGTTTTTGCAGATTCTTGGTTGAGCAATGTACGGATCTGTGAAATATTTTTGAGTTGAAGTCGGCAGGAAGTGGAAAGGGCTTGGATATGTGGTTTGAAAGAGAGATTAGTGTCAAGGTTAACTCCAAGGCAGCGAGCTTGTGGGATTGGAGAGAGTGGGCAGACGTTTACTTTAATTTAATGGATACGTCTGTTGGGGGGGTCACATGAGATAGGGAAAGATGATTAATTCTGTTTTGTCCATATTAAGTTTTAGAAATCTAGCGGAGAAGAAGGATGAAATAACAGACAGACATTGAGGGATTCTGTTTAGTAGGGAGGTGATATCTGGTCCAGAGTTGTAGATCTGTGTGTCATCAGCATAGAGGTGATACTGAAAGCCATGAGATTCTATGAGCTGTCCGAGGCCAAAGGTGTTAATGGAGAAGAGCAGGGGCCCTAGGACTGAACCTTGCTGGACTGACAGATAGGGGGCACGGTGAGGAAGTGGTGTGCGAGTGGGAGACGCTGAATGTCCGGTCTGTTAGGTATGACGCTATCCAAGATAGGGCCAAGTCTGTGATACCAAGATATGAGAGGGTCTGTAGTAATAGGGAATGGTCCACTGTGTCAAAGGCAGAGGACAGGTCCAGGTGGAGGAGGACAGAGTAGTGTCGCTTGGACTTGGCAGTAAATAGGTCATTGGTGACCTTAGTTAGGGCAGTTTCAGTGGAGTGGTGTGGCCAGAAGCCAGATTGTAATCGGTAAAGGAGGGAGCAAGAAGAGAGGTGGGAGGACAGTTCAAGATGGACGTGTTGTTCCAGTAGTTTTGAGGCATAAGGGAGAAGTGATATAGGGCAATAGCTAGATACAGAGGATGGGTCAAGAGAGGGCTTTTTGATGATAGGTGTGATTGAGGCATGTTTAAAGTTTGAGGGGAAAACACCAGTTGTTAGTAACAGGTTGAAGAGGTGGGTTAGGGTAGGGATGAAGACTGTGGTGAGGTTTAGGATAAAGTTGGATGGGATCGGGTCAAGTGCACAGGTAGTGAGATGTGATCTTGAGAGTAGAGTGGAGAATCGATCTTCTGTAATGGTGAAGTTGGTTTTGGAGGAGGAGGGCAGGGCAGTTAGGCCTCTTTCACACTTCAGTTTTTTACAATCAGTCACAATCCGCCAGGTTTTGAAAAAAACAGATCCTCAATTTTCTTTTGAGGATCCGTTTTTTTTCCCCATTGACTTCCATTAATGGCGGATTGTGACGGATTGCCGTCCGTTGCATCCGTTTTTTTTGAGGATCCGCCAAAAGTTGCTGTCCGTCACCATCCTCAAAGATTTCAAAATGGAGCTTGCAACGTTTTCTTCTCTGGCGGATCCTCCAGACACTCATTTAATCCAAAATTCTATCTGGGTGCCGGACAAAACAAAATTCTCTCTCTCTCTCTCCTTTTCCAGGCTGCGATTCCTTTAAAATTCTTCATTTGTCGGATCCATCAAAAAAACAGACAGGTGGCATCCGTTGTCATCAGTACTAAAACGGATCCGCCATCCGTCCTTTGGGTGGATTTTGACTGATGCAAAAAACTGAAGTGTGAAAGAGGCCTTAGGAGGATGGGCACTGGGGGTTGTTGACCAAGACTGTTTCTGATGTTATTAATCTTCTCCTTGAAAAATGAGGCAAAGTCTTCAGCTGAGATGAATGGGGAGGGAGGAGGTGCTGGGGGGTGGAGGAGAAAATTGAAGGTGTTGAATAACTGTTTAGGGTTGTGAGACAGGGAGGATATGAGAGATGAGAAGTAAGTTTGTTTTACTGCAGCGAGCGTGTCCTTGAAAGTACTGAGGGACTGTTTGAATGCGATAAAGTCCTCATTGGAGTGGGATCTTTTCCATCTCCGCTCAGCAGCCCTGGAAGCCCGCCTCAGTACTTTGGTCAGACTGGTTTGCCAGGGCTGTCTGTCAATTAGATAGAAACATTGCAAAGTGATCTATATCAAGTGTTTATTTCTGTTATTGTTGATGAAAACCCAAAAGTCATTATCTCAGAAAATCAGAATACTTTATAACACCAGCTTGAAAAAATTATTTTAAAATCCGAACTGTTGGCCTAATGAAATTTATGTTCAGTAAATGCACTCAATACTGGCCAAATGGCAGCAATGAAACAAAGAGTGAAACATTTAAAGGGGTCTGAATACTTTCCGTACCCATTTTAGGTGGATTTGGAAGCAGGAGTTGTCAGTACTAATCTACAGCTCTGGCAAAAATTAAGAGACCACTTTCAAATGTTCAGTTTGTCTGATTTTTCTCTTTATAGGCATATTTTTGAGTAAAATGTAAATTGTTCTTTTAGTCTACAAACTTGACAATATGTCTCCGAATTTCCAAGCAATAAATTTTGGTTTTTTTTTTCTGAAAATGAGAAATGGTCAAAATTTAAAAAAATACCCAATGCTTTCAGAACTCAAATAATGCAAAGAAAACAAGTTCATAATCATTTGGAAACAACAATACTAATGTTTTAACTCAGGAACAGTTCTGAAATCAATATTTTGTGGAATGACCAAGATTTTTAATCATAGCTTTCATGCGTCTTGGCATGCTTTCCACCAGTCTTTCACATGGCTTCTCGCGCATAAATTTAAGCAGTTCTTTGTTTGATAGCTTGTGATTATCCACCTTCCTCGTGATTACATTCCAGAGGTTTTCAGTGGGGTTCAGGTCTGGAGAATGGGCTGCCCATGACAAGGTTTTGATATGGTGGTCTCTTAATTTTTGCCAGAGCTGATCCCAGACTTCATCTTTATGCTCGATTTGTCCGGAGGCGGGGACAGTGATGCCAGGGCTGATTGGGCACCAGTGTGTGACTTGATCAGTGTGTGATCATGAGTGTGACTGGCTTCAACTTCTTCCCTACAAGACGACTAACCTATTTGTTAGTTTTTTTTTGTCCTCCAAGAGCCATAACTTTTTTTTATCTACTGTATGTAGATATAGATGTACTTTTGTATCTACCATACATTTTATCATGTCATGTACTGGTAGTGAAAAAGAAATTGAAAATTCATTAATAAATTTGCTTGCTGTGTTGTCTCTTGACACTTGTGACATTTTCAATTATTTTTCGTTTACTGGTAGTTTTTTGTGCCCTGAGCTGATGTTTTTAAGGATTTGATTTTGGGTGCATATGATGCTTTGACTGCCTCTTACGAGAGAGAGATTTCCAGCTCAAATTTTCTGATCTTTATTGTTTTCAATGAGGTTTGGGTTCAGGTTTAAGAAGCTGTACACTACTTGGACCACATCTTGCCATACCCCTCTCTTGGCCCCTATAAAATGATAAAGTTTATACTCAGCACCCATGCCGACACTGTCCCAGCGCTGTCAGCTGTCGCTCTACCCAAGACTAATCATGCGGTGTTGTGACACTGGTGCCCAATCAGCCCTGGCGTCACTGTCCCCGCCTCCGGACAAATCGAGCATAAAGATGAAGTCCGGGATCAATGAAACCCAGACTTCCTCTCCATGATCAAATTGACCGAAGGCAGGGACAGTGACGCCAGCGCTGATTGGTTGTTGGCATCATGTGTCACAACACCGCACAAGGACCCCGGGGAGAACAGTGGGTATGGCGCCAGTACGGTGAGTATAGGCTGTATTATTTTATGGGGGGTCAAACATTTGAATCAAGACGAGGTTGTCCTAGTAGTGGACAACCCCTTTAAGTCTAGGTACAGTTCTGGTACCAGAACTGATCTTTCAACTAAAGTTTGGGTCGGGTACCAGAACACGAACTTCCATGGGTCCATTCAT
Organism: Dendrobates tinctorius; assembly: GCF_039654945.1. Lineage (NCBI taxonomy): Eukaryota > Metazoa > Chordata > Amphibia > Anura > Dendrobatidae > Dendrobates > Dendrobates tinctorius. The sequence goes on along the minus strand of NW_027361784.1, from coordinate 17,168,668 downwards.
CCCTAGTGGCGGCCAAAAAAACACAATGCTGGGGTTTAGATTTTTCTTCTAATTACAACAACTATTGATCAGGTTAATTAATTTAATATTTTAATAGACTGGATATTTACAGACGTTGAGATAGCACATACCGTAACTGTATTGCTTCACTGAAACTAGATCAAATAGATTTCCCAAAATTATATCTAATCAAGACAATTCACAGAAACATTAACTAAAGGTAATTTAAAATATAACCTTTATTAAATATCCTTACAAAGTGAGAATGAACACAACCAAATTAATAGATAATAGAAAAATCTAAAGAAATAAAAACTAGAATGAAAAAGAGGTAGTAATAGTTTTTTTTTAAAATCAAGCTAACAGGTATAAATAAACCAAATGTAGCTGCAAATGGTGTCAAATATATTTGTGATATTCTCTCGGGACACTATAAGGGACAGACCAGATCATTATATATGATATGGAAAAAAGCAAAAATCTCCCAGGGGTATAAACTGAGTCATTTGTTACTTATGATTTCCTATAAGATATAAATATCAAGTTATAATTGGCACAGCTAATACCCGAAAATTGGTGATTAATAAAGGGCCAGAGGTCTCAAAAATTAGCAGACTGCCACTAAATATTTAATATTACGCAAGCCATAGGCCTGAATCATGCATGATGGGTATTAATTGAAACAGAGTAATGCATAGGTCTCATATACTGTATAATATATACTCTATTTCAGCAGTAGTAAAAAGGCCCAAATTATAACACTCATTATTACACAAAACAGTTTTTGAATAATAGCTGATGCCCAAGGAACAAACTGCCTATCTTATTCCAATAACCGGTCCTAGTAAAGGGGAAATTCTTATCACAGATCTGAATTTCACATGTATTATTGTTCAAATTGTTAATAAAACTGAATAAAAGATTGAAATTGAATAAAAGATGAATATAACAAGAATAATAACTACCGATCCATCCCAACTAATAATCTCTACTCGTTTCATCATTCATTAATTACTACCTTGATTCCTCTGGGGTTTGGCAGTGTTAAATGCGTATTGATGGTTTGGGCTTTTATGGTAAGTCATGTGACAAGGCTCGTTAAAGGGTCGACATTGGCTTTTAGACATTGGGCAGCAACTAACAGAATGGTTTTTAACAGGGAAAAATGCAAAGTACTACATCTGGGCAATAAAAATGAAAAAAGCATATACAGAATGGGAGGAATAGGCCTAAGCAACAGCACATGTGAAAAAGACTTGGGTATACTAATAGATCACAAACTGAATATGAGTCAACAGTGTGATGCAGCAGCAAAAAAAGCAAATGCAATTCTAGGATGTATTAACAGAAGCATACAGTCTAGATCACGTGAAGTCATTATTTCCCTCTACTCCTCTTTGGTCAGACCTCATCTGGAATATTGAGTCCAGTTTTGTGCACCACATTTTAAAAAAGACATCAACAAACTGGAGCAAGTTCAGAAAAGAGCAACCAGAATGGTGACCGGTCTGCAAACCCTGTCTTATGAGGAAAGGTTGCAGGATTTGGGATTGTTTAGTTTGCAAAAGAGAAGACTGAGAGGAGACTTAATAGCTGTCTACAAATATCTCAAGGGCTGTCACATTGTAGAAGGATCATCTTTATTCTCATTTGCACAAGGAAAGACTAGAAGCAATGGGATGAAACTGAATGGGAGGAGACACAGATTAGATATTAGAAACAACTTTTTGACAGTTAGAGTGATCAATGAGTGGAACAAACTGCCACGAGAAGTGGTGAGTTCTCCTTCAATGGATGTCTTCAAACAGAGGCTGGACAGACATCTGACTGGGATGATTTAGCAAATCCTGCTTTGAGCAGGGGGTTGGACCAGATGGCCCAAGAGGTCCCTTCCAACTCTACGTTTCTATGATTCTATGATTCTATGATTCGATGATTGCTACATCCTATAGGTGACATTAGAGTTCTTGTCCTTTTCCTCTCTAAAGAAACAATTTGATATTTCACAGAAATTCACAGAAAGTGATAGAACAATGCTATTGCTGTGCTACATATGCACAACCAAACAAGAGGGGCCAGCAATCTTGTTTGGATGGGCATATTGTGACGGAGTCACTACTAAAGTCCTGGAGAGGAGATATGTGTCACTTTGCTTAATGGTGCCAGTGAAATAAAGCCAGGGTATTTTCCTCCAGCACTCTAAAGTGTTGTGAGGCTTAAGATAAAGTTGCATAAATGGGATGGTTTTATGCGGACATTTATAGAGCGGGTGGGAGAATGTCCACCTTATCTCCACCTGAAGAGATAGGCATCGCCATGCTCTGACAGGACCTGTCACAGTCACAGTCACAGTCATGTGATCAGTCACATGGCTGAGGAGTCACATGGTCTGGGCGTAAATGGCTGAACTCCAGGGCCAGTTTGGGTTGTTGAGTGACTGGAGATGAGAAGTGCAGCACAATGTTTGTGCACATGGTGCCTGTTAAAGGATATTGCTAACCCTGAGTGGACTGACCCCCACTGATGCAAGGACTGCACATAGTGCTACAGTTTTGTTTTGCTGTTTTTTCCCTGAGGGCCGTGTTTATTTTGTGCTTAAAACTTGGTTTATGCTGTAGCTAATAACCCAAGTGCATCCTTAAAGATGCAGTGTTCCCATGATTACCTCCTTATACAGTCAAGTGAGCCGATCTACCACAATATGTAGCACAATGATAGACCAAAAATTCAACTCTTTAGATGACATAATACACACCATGTTTGGAGATCAAAAGGCACTGCATATCACCCCCAAAAACACCATACCAACAGTGAACTTTTTATCTTTTTTGCTTTTGCTCGACATGTCTTTGCGAATGCAAGTGTTTTTCACATGGAATTGGTGTCCCTGGAAGGTGATCTATTTACCATATAATCACCTTCCTAAAGCTAAATTTTACCTGATCCACTCTATACCAATTTCAAAATTATTATGCAAATTGGATTTGAGTGTCATAAAGATGTAACTCATTTTACAGACTATAAGACGCAATGGACCATAAGATGCCCTCCCAAATTTTGAGCAGGAAAATAGGAGTCCATCTTATGGTTTAATTTAGATTACGAGGGATGGTAGCGGTGGAGAGACGTCAAAGGAGACAGGATTGGCACTGCAGGAAGACAGCGGCAGCAACACTGGAGCGATGCTGTGGGCCTTGAGCTAGGAGGAGGGGGTGTCCCAGCTTCATGAAAGTGTTAGTGGTGAAAGCAGAAGTGGAATCCCCGCTCTACACATTGATCTCCCTGCTGTGGTCTGCAGGAGAATGGCCGCCGAAGGCGGCACATACGCAGATTGAGATCTCAGCCTCTCATTGAGCTGACATCTAAATATGTGCATGCACCGCCTCCAGCGGCCACTTTTCTGAAGTCCACCACTGGGAGATCAATGTGCAGAGCAGGGACTCTGCTGTTGGAGCGCCACGCGGCGCCTGGGGGTACTCGGTACCTGGCCTGTCGACTTCCATGAGGGACGGTGTCACGGTGGCGGACCCGGTCCGTGGCCCAGAGGCATCCAGTAATAAAATAGGGGAAAGTTGTGTGGTATTTATGTGGTAAAAATAAAGATAAAGTTATTAGATGGTGAAATACGTGACGCCACCTGTGGTATTCTAGTCAGAGGTGACCAGCGCTGCGGTGTTGTTCCTCTGGGATGGATGTTGGGCGCAGCTATAATGTTGTAGCCCTCCACAGGTAGGGCTGTAGTCCCAGGGCAAAGATGTTAAATAAATAGTAAAAATGGCTGTAAACGTTGGGGTGCAGATAAATGAGAGAAAGACACAGAGAGGTGCATTTTCTTTACCTTTTACTGGTAATAGGTTGCAGTCCAAAGTACCACATACAGGTGATGGAATGAGTCCGGCTCGCCTGGAGGCATTCAGGGGATCCACCTTGCCAGGTGGGGATTTAGGACCTTCCTTTCTGTGCTTTGTGTGTGGGTCTCCGCTGTATATAACTATGCTGCGACCTTCTATTTGTGATGGTTTGACTAACCTGAACGGCTGTCAGCGTGAGCCCATTCCACGGGTACCGTTCTCTTCACCGTCGGCCCCGGGCTCCTTATCCACTGCCGTGCCCTCAGGTGATTAATGTGCACAGGAATTTGCAATCCCCTATACTTTCAGATTTGGCTATCAGGGTGTACAGCACCTGTCAGCCTAGGACTCTGATGTCCCTTTTCTCTTTATTAGCGCTTCACTCAGGGGTCTGCTATATGCAGTATTTTAGCTTCCCTAGAGTCTCTCCATCTCTGCTCTTGTCCTTTCCCTCTTCACAGATCAGCTCTGCCTATTGAGCTCCTCACCGATCAGCTCCATGTCTTGAACTCACAGGATCTTCGAGAAAGATCTCTTTACCTCACATCCTCACGTTGTAACTGTCATTTCTCCTCACAGCTCACAGCTGCTTCGTTTCCATGACAACCCCCTCAGCTGATTTCTAGTTGACTCACCAACCCCCTCTGCTGGCCTGAATTTATAAGGCATCTCCCTTTTCTGACCTGCAACCGGAAATTGTGATTTAATCTATGCTGCCTGGCATGGGCGTCCCTTTCTGCCTCCAAGCATGACTTCACCTCTTAGAGGGAGGCGATGTCACTGTGACAACCAGACTTTGGGGTGTCACACTATTGCCATCATTTTCTTGAAGCCCACTACTGGGAGATCAATGGACTATGCTCCTACTTCCTATCACCGACCTTGAAGCTCACCACCGGGACACACCTTCCTCCAAGCTCAGGCCCCACTCTTGCTGATGCCAGCTTTCTGCAGCACCGACCCTGCCTCCTTTGACCACTCTGCCCCAAAGCCACCACCCACACCCGGTAAAAGCCACATTCGGACTATAACATACACCCCCATTTTCATTGAAAATTTGGAAGGAGAAAAGTAAAGTGAATCTTATTATCCACAAATTATGGTAATTTTTTATGTTCCAAATAAACTGATGGAAGATTTATGTCTCAGGGCCTTTTGGATTCTGGAAATCAATCTCTAACACCTGTGATAATTAGTTTGCCAGGTGAGCTCAATTAAAGGAAAACTACTTAAGAAAAATGTTCCATATTAATAGGCAGCCACATGTTTCAAACAATATGGAAAAGAAAACGATCTTTCGGCTATCAAAAGGTATCAAATAGTGTAATGCATTGAACAAAGAATGAAGCATTATATATTTCGTGAAAATTTAAGAGTGATCATCTTACTATGAGGAGATTCGTAGCTGATTCACAGCACAGACAAGTTTGCGCAGATCAAGCCAGATTTTTGCCAGAAAAAAAATATTAGATTAAGAAAGCAGTCACTAAAATACCATTACAAAGAAGCAAATAGGTATTTGAAGCTGCTGGTGTCTCTGAGGTCCCACAAAGCTTAAAGTGTAGGATCTACCAGAGGCTTACATTTGTACATAACTCTACTATTCGACCACGGCAAAACAGTGCTCACAAGCAGAAATGATTTCAGTGAGACCAGACATACATGAGGACTAATTTTTAAAAAATCTTGTTTACTGATGAGTGCCATGTGACCCTGGATGGTCCAGATGGATGGAGTAGTCGATGTTTGGTAGGTGGCCACCATGTCCTAACAAGGCTGCGACTTCAGCAAACAGGTGGCAGAGTCATGTCTTGGGCTGGAATCATGGGGGAGAGCTGGCAGGCCCTTTAGAGTCCCTGAAAGTGTAAAAATGACCTCAGGAAACTATATACAGTTTCTGACTGACCACTTTTTTTCATGGCACAAAAGTAGAACAGTAACATCCATAGCAAAATCATCTTCATGCATGACAGCATCATCTCATGCTGCAAAGAATACCTCTGAATTATTGATTACTATAGGCATAAAAGAGAGAAAGTAATGTTGAGGCCACCATCCTTCCCTGACCGCAACCCTGTTGACAACCATTGGAGTGTGCTCAAGCAAAAGATCTATGAGGGTGGGAGGTAATTCACATCAAAACAGCAGCTAGGGGGGGCTATTCTGACATCCTCCAAAACAAATTCAGGCAGAAACTTTCCAAAAACTCATAAGTTCAACGGATGCAAAAATTATGAAGGAGATATCAAAGAAGGGTTCCTGTGTTAACATGCAACATGTAACGTGTAACTTGGCCTGTTAAGGTGTTGCTGATTGAAAAAGCTTTTGATTTCAGTAAATGTGACCTCTTAATCCTGCAAATTCAACAAATGACCATTTTCAGTTCTTTACAACCAATGAAATGTTTGCATTTTCAGTTTTTTTACTTTTGAGAAAACAGTCACCATTGGGAGGTTTGTCCAATAAAATGTGAAGATGTGAACGTTATGCTGACTCATTTCCATCGAACTTTTTAGGAAAATCAGAGAAAAATAGCAATAGTAAATTCATTTGGAATATGGTGTAGCTGTCTCACACCCCATTCGTCATCCTATACAATATATATTTTATATATTTTTTTATTTATTTTAACATTACTTTTATGGTCCATATAATTTCCCCCTTAGGTTTACGGACCCTGATGTTTTCTTTAACAGGAAACCATGTGATTAGCTTATTAATGGACTTTTATCATAAAACAAATCTCATTACGACTTTGAATTGATCTATTAGGATTGTAAAGTAACACATTAAAGGATTCCAGCTAAAAAGAGTCTGAATATCTGCAGTGAGACATGAAAATTGCCTCTTCAGAGCGGAAGAGAACAGTAACTCTAGTGCAGTGCCACCTATTGGAAGTAGTAATCCTAAAAGTCAATATCGACCCTTTAATATATATATATATATAATTTCCCAAATATTCCATTCATCATCCATATGTGGCTATCCATACTCAAGGGAAAATTCTCACATTTGTCCCATGATCTTATATTATCATATTTTATTAATCTATTTTTTTCTCATCAAGAAAGGGAGGCAGATCACAAAATTCTTCATCCTATTGGATCTAGTCTCTATTTTGAAAATTATGGGACATAAAAAAACTATTTATTATTTTAGGACCATTTTCCCAGAGATTTGCAGTGTAGTTCTGCATTATTACACTTCCAAGAGGAGAAAGGCGTATGTAACATCTGTATATTAAGTGCATTTTTTGATCATTCACAAATAAGACGTTTTGGAATGCCTAAACATTAATGGATTTCGATTACTTTCCTATTTTAGCTTTAGACTTCTGTTCATATATCCACGTTATGCTCTGATCTTAATATAATTTTTTCGACACATTGAAATTAGGATTTCTACATATTTCTCAAATGTTTTTTTTCTCTTTCTTTAGAATAGATCATCATCCTGTGTAATTTTCGCAATATCAAGTAATTTGCCACAAGGCTGCATGTTTAATAAGGAAATTATAAAAGCATATTGAAAGTGTAAAAGGTTTCAATATATTTTCTAGCAATTATATTTTATTTCCCGTGAGTATTCAGTATGTGGAATTCACAGTGATCCAAAAGGGTTATACCTGCAACAACCTTTCCATTCTTTGAGAATTGAGAATACATTAAAAACTACATATATTAATATGAGCATAAAAGAAAACAGATGTTTGAGATTTTTATATTACTATGATAGATAATAATAGATAAATAGATAGAAGTCCAAAAGAATCAGAGGTAGCACACTATTCATGATGAAACACTGAGCTATTTAATTAGCCCAAAGAAGTGATGTTTCGGTCCTAACAGCATGGACCTTTTTCAATGCTACCTGTACTAATGGAACCTGTTTGAACTAGTTATCAGTATAAAAGACACCTGTCCACAACCTCAAACAGTCACACTCCATACTCCACTATGGTGAAGACAAAAGAGCTGTCGAAGGACACCAGAGACAAAATTGTAGCCCTGCACCAGGCTGGGAAGCCTGAATCTGCAATAGGCAAGCAGCTTGGTGTGAAAACTGTGGGAGCAATAATAAGAAAATGGAAGACATACAAGACTACTGATAATCTCCCTCGATCTGGGGCTCCACGCAAGATCTCACCCCATGGGGTCAAAATGATCACAAGAATGGTGAGAAAAAATCCCAGAACCACACGGGGGACTAGTGAATGACCTGCATAGAGCTGGGATCACTGTAACAAAGGCTACCATCATCAGTAACACACTACGCTACCAGGGACTCAGATCCTGCAGTGCCAGACTTGTCCCCCTGCTTAAGCCAGTACATTTCTGGGCCTGTCTGAAGTTTGCTAGAGAGCATTTGGATTATCCAGAAGAATATTGGTAGAATGTCATATGGTCTGATGAAACCAAAGTAGAACTGTTTGGTAGAAACAAAACTCATCGTGTTTGGAGGAGACAGAATGCTGAGTTGCATCCAAAGAACACCATACCTACTGTGAGGCATGGGTGTGTCAACATCATGCTTTGGGGCTGTTTCTCTGCAAAGGGACCAGGACAACTGATCCGTGTACATAAAAGAATGAATGGGGCCTTGCATTGTGAGATTTTGAGTGCAAACCTCCTTCCATCAGCAAGGGCATTGAAGATGAAACGTGGATGGGTCTTTCAGCATGATAATGATCCCAAGCACACTGCCAGTGCAATGAAGGAGTGGTTTCGTAAGAAGCCTATGAAGGTCCTGAAGTGGCCTAACCAGTCTCTAGATCTCAACCCCATAGAAAAGCTTTGGAGGAATTTGAAAGTCTGTGTTGCCCAGTGACAGGCCCAAAACATCACTGCTCTAGAGGATATCTACATGGAGCAATGGGCCAACATACCACCAACAGTGTGTGCCAACCTTCTGAAGACTTACAGAAAACCTCTGTCATTGTCAACAAAGGATATAAAACAAAATATTGAGATGAACCTTTGTTAATGACCAAATACTTATTTTCCACCAAAATTTGAAAAAATAAATCTTGCCAAATCAGACAAGGTGATTTTCTGGATTTAATGTATAAACAATTCAATATTTGCGCTCAGAGTTGTGTCTGTATAAAGGCTATACTCCACTCAGAGAAGATATTAAAGGTTCAAAACAATACAGATGAACGTTAAGAGTCAGGAACCACCCCCTGGTTAAATATTTGCACTCAGAATTAGGTCAGTATAAAAACTATACTCCACTCAGAGGAGACATAAGAGGTCCAAGGCAAGGCAGGTGAACACCAAGAGTCCGGAACCGCCCCCTGATTAAATATTTGCACTCAAAGTTAAGTCTGTATAAAAACTGTATTCCACTCAGAGAAGGTATAAAAGGTTCAGGGCAAGGCAGGTGAACATTAAGAGTCAGAAACCGCCCCCTTAACTCTTTCACAGAGAGATATAATGTAGAGGGGTGAATTCCAACTTGCATTCACATGCAGCATATAGAGGATTCACTCATGTGTTAAATAGAAGAATCTTGCCATAAGATAGTAAGGAATGGCATTACAAATCAGCAGCTTAACACTGGAGTGCTTACCAGCACAGGTCTTGTGGAGGAGAAATTCTTATGAGGAAGTAGCGATGTCCCTTGTATAGTCCAGGAATGTAGTCACTGATTAACAGAATAAAAAATAGATTCTTTGGGTAATGGACGCTGTCCCGGCCGGAGACAGACGTCCTGTCTGCAGGGCGCCCGCCCTAGCTGGTGAGCAGTGACGGCGCACACAGACTGTAGCCGACAAGGTACACAGGACCTTGCGTGACGTCACGGTCATGTGATTGCTCACGTGACTGGCTATGGAGAGCAGAGAGGCTCAAAAAACATCCAACGCATTTCTGAATCCACGGATTCCTTCCTCAGGAATCCTCTATATGCTGCATGTGAATGTAAGTTGGAATTCACCCCTCTACATTATATCTCTCTGTGAAAGAGTTAAGGGGGCGGTTTCTGACTCTTAATGTTCACCTGCATTGCCCTGAACCTTTTATGTCTCCTCTGAGTGGAGTATAGTTTTTATATTGACCTAATTCTGAGTGCAAATATTTAACCAGGGGGTGGTTCCTGACTCTTAACGTTCATTTGTTTTGTTTTGAACTTTTAATATCTTCTCTGAGTGGAGTATAGCCTTTATACAGACACAACTCTGAGCGCAAATATTGAATTGTTTATGCATTATTTATTTATTTGGATTAATTTGATGGTAATTGTCCTAATATTTTGCTGCTGAGTAGTCTGTGGCGCTAGCGCTGTCGGCCTGTTAATTTATTTTGATTTTCTGGATTTGTTTTCCCATTTTGATTCTCATAGTTGTGGTCTACCTTTGATGTCAACTACAGGCCTTTCTCATCTTTTTAAGTTGGAGAACATGCACAATTGATGGCTGACTAAATACTTTTTTCCCCACTGTATATATATATATAGATAGATATGAGATAGATAGACATGAGATGCAATAGATATATACTGTAGATAATAGATAGACATGAGATAGATGATAGATACTGTAAATATACAGTATACGAGAAACATAGATAGATATGAGATAGATAATAGATTGAAAGAAAAGATATATATATATAAAGTATATACAGTATATATAGAATAGATAGATATAAAAAGCACAGCAGCAGTCTATGAATGCCAAGACATATAGTGTGAATGGAAATAACAACTCCCAACTGCATTGTCCCTCAGCAAGATGTACCATACTTACAAAAAAGCGAAGGTTCTTAGCACATAAATTGGCCAATTCATGTGTGCCCATCAATCATGGCAAGGTGACACGTTTCTGATGGGTCCTATCATAACCCTTACATATCCTACTGTACATGCCACTTTCGGGCTAAAAAGCCTACATTAATGGACAAACATGTCCCTCCTGTGCTGCAAGCCTAAAATTAGAATGGGCAAGTAGAACTGGTTGAGAACACCTAATTCTAAAGCTACCAGGAGCTCTTAACTGAGCAGATTAACCCCTGCACAGCTAAAAGAAACTTATACCATGCAATATGAAGGTGAAGTGCTTCTTATCAGTGCAGTTGTAGGAGAAATCAGACGATGTGGTCTTCTGGCTACTCTCTTTCACGTTAAACCCATGACAGAAGAACTGTCTATTGTTTTTATTTCTGTCTTTTTCTGTATTTCAGGTACCCTTTTCTGGACTACTTTAGATTCGTTGGATTCTATCTTTCTTTCTATCTATCTATCTATCTATCTATCTATCTATCTATCTATCTATCTATCGCTTTTCACATCTAAAAACATACCAAAGAAAGACAATAACGGATGTGGCAAACACGTGGCAAAACACATACAAAAGTGTAAGGGAAAACGTAAATGAGCTGAGGTGTGGAATTCATGCTGAAATTCAGCTGCCTGAAAATCTGAAAAAGCAATGAATGTGGAAACGTACCCTAATACTCTAACAATATTGCTACCAGCAAAGATCTGAGTCAAAGATGCATCCAGGTAGCTTCCAGATGCTGTTCCCATTCCATTTGAGCGCTGTTTCCATTGTATCAGTGATTTTCCTGCCTCCCCAGACCTCCTGGGAATGTCTGTCGGAAAAATGCTTGAGTTTCCCATTGACTTCCATTGTACTTGTTACTTGAGTCAAGCCCATCCATGCATCTGATCTGCTTGATTTGAGTACCAAAAAGTTGAGCATTTTAGTGCTCCATTGTCACTAATAGATGAGACAGACAGATTATAAAGATATTGAAGATAGATAGATGTAGATGGATAAAAAATAGAAAAACAGGCGCAGCAGCAGGGTAAAGTGAGTACAGAGCCTCCTTGACAAAGACCAAACTATCCAGATAAGAAGTAACAAATGGAGGCAGCACACAGAGCAATATGGCAAAAAAATTGTGATTTATTAGTCCATAGTGGCAGTGGCAATTGTTTTGGTTGTGAGGCCTTAGAAAGGTACATATCTCAGAACTGAAATGTTGTGCAACAATTATATGGTATAACGGAATCTAAGGCTTCTTTTACATTTACCGTGCTTTTGCTGGCCGTTTTTGTGGCCCCAATAGATTTCTATGGGGCTGCAAAATCGGCCCGCAAAAATTCCCCGGTGCCCTGTGTGCCGTATGGCCATGAGGGCCATATTTGCGGCCGTGAAAAAAGATCGAACCTGCTCTTTCTTTTTCATGGCTTACGGACACGGCCCCCGTTGAAAATCAATGGGGGCCAAACCCCGTAACAGTAAAAGAAGCCTAATTGCATGGTATAATATGACACTGAGACCAAAGTTGATGCAAATTAGTATATTTAACAAGTGTAACAAAACTAACAGAGCACTTCCTGCAATTGTAACGAAAACACAACACAATATGGAATGGTGCAAGTAAAGCAAAACTAACAGAGCACTTCCTGCAATTGTAACGAATGCACAGCTCAATACAGAAATGTCCATAATAACTGAAGAGGGGGTACGACCGCTAATATAACCAGTCCAACAATAATATAATGCAGGTGTGTACAAGGCACTAAATGTAGGAGTCCAGCAGAAAGTATGTGAATAAGCACACTGCATTTAATGAGACAGTCCAGTGATATTAGGAATGAGCACACACACAGCACTAAAGTGCAAAAGTCCAGAAATCATAAAGGTGGAAATGCACTCGGTACTTACACGTGGAAGTCCAGCTTTATACGGGAGTGGCAATAACAAGGGAAGGTCACTATGTGTACCTTTTGGGATGAAAGTCCCGCACAGGTCCTGCACAGCAACCCACACAAACACAGACCTAGAGGAGAAGATGATGTCAGGATTACTTACAGTCCACAGCAGTTCAAGAGATGAATAGCTCCAACTAGAAGTCCAGGCAGTAGTTAAGCACAGACAGCATCAGGGAGATGCCCAGAAGACTGTAGTAAGCTGAACGAGGAGAGGAAGAGCACCGAGTAACAAGCAACAGCAGCAGGGAGTCCACCAGAAGACAGGCAGGAGCTCAGGAGCCAGCAGCAACAATATACTCAGGCAAAGAGGAGCACACGACCTGGACTTAAATAATCAGGACAGATAGGAAGTTCCATGACAGGGCGAGATACAAGACTCCATTTTAGATCAGGGCAAACAGGCAAAAAGGAAAGTCTGGAATCCTTACTTGTTGCCACTATGGGCTAATAAACCACCATTTTTTATACCAAATTGATTGGTGTGCTGCCTCCATTTCTTACTTATTATTTAGATACATAGATACATACATACATACATACAGTTGTGCTCAACAATTTACATACCCCGGCAGAATTTTTGTTTTTTTGGCCTTTTTTCAGAGAATATGAATGATTACACTAAAACTTTTTCTCCATTCATGGTTAGTGGTTGGATGAAGCCATATATTGTCAAACTACTGTGTTTTCTCTTTTTAACCCCTTAACGACTGCCAATCTTTTTACCGGCGGCAGTTAAGGGTACTTAAGCCTCAGCGCCGCTTTTTAACCATGCTAAGAAATAAGTGTATAGCACCCCCCAGAGTTGGAATTTCTTTGGGGTTTCGGCTACCCTTGGGTCTGCCCCTAACAATCCCTATATAGGGGTCGGCACCACCTGGTTCGCTCGCTCCTGGGAGCTTCAGTGCTGCGACCCTGAGGGTCCACTCTCGCAGCACGTCATTCCCTAGACGTCACAAACATCAAGAACACTAACCGCAACATCTCCACAGCCGCTAAACATTTTATAACATACCATGCATGTAGCACTGCATCATTTCAAGTCTGTGGTATAGAGCATATCTCCAAATCCGCATGCGGAGGAGATGTCAGACGGCGTCTCCTTATGCGTGAGGCTTTTTGGATCTACAATCTGGATACTAGAGTTCCAAACTGACTTAACAAGCTGAATGAAATAATGTTCCACTATTGAAGCCAGAGTAATGTTTGTTTCTAATTGTATTTAATTTACTGTATTAAGGTTAGAGTTTTTATATCAGTTTTGATGTACTCAGTAACTTTTAGTTTTTTATGTGCTACTGATCATTTAGAACCATACCAAAGGTCAGATGACATTATGGCATTTTGTGAGTGGTCCTTGCATACCATATAACCCCACATTGCCATAAGGGATTTAGCTTTGATAAAGATCTGGGTACAGATCGAAACACGTTGCTTTAACCCCTCATGTTCACACTGTTAAAGAAGTTTTTCACCGCTGTATATTATCTTCGAATGGATCAATAAAGATTGAAGAATTTTAAGGAGCTGGAATGTTATCTCATCTTAACGGCTATTTTGCACATCCCATCAAAATGAAGTTCCATGCACCTGCGTTGTTGGTCGGTTGCTGATTACAAGCATTACTGATCACAGGTCACAGGTGAGGATGTTACCTTTAGAAGCCATTCAAACCCATTTGTGTCAACTTCTGTGCATGTTATCAGGCCAAAATCCCTAGGGCATGTCAAGTTTTGATCAGGGTCATTTGGATGTTTTGGGTTGTCATTATGATTTAAAAGAGAAAACACAGTAGTTTGACAATAAATGGCTTCACCCAACCACTAACCATGAGTGGAGAAAAAGTTTTGGCATTACCATTCATATTCTCTGAAAAAAAGGCCAAGAAAGCAAAAATTCCGTGGAGTATGTAAACTTTTGAGCACAACAATAGATAGATAGATGGACAGATAGACAGATACATATATATACATAGAAAGCTGCAATAGCTGCATTATATAGAAAAAGAAAGTACAGCAACATTCTACATAAGTCAAGATTGGTCTGCCTGACCTTTTACTTCCCCCCCACTGACCAGCAGGTGATTTTCATCGGTTCTACTTGCCCATTTGAATTGTAGGCTCATAGCCCGGGAGAGACAAATTTGTCCATTTAATTGTAGGTTTTTAGCCTGAGAGAGGCATGTACAGTAAAATAGGGACGCATTCGAGGGAGATCACCTGCAATCGCCACTGCTCGATACTCAATGGAGCATCAATGAGCTCAGGTACGCTCATTACTTGATCGAGTTCCGCGGGTGCCCAAGTGTCATGTCTGAGTCACTGCCCCGCATATCTTGCAGCTGTTGGACAGCCAATAAACAAGCAGGGATTGTCTGCCATACATGGTAATGCCGTAGCCATGGTGGCTATTGTGATTAGATGCGGTAAATCCATAGATAAAAGTTAAAAAAAGCACATGCATTGTAAGTGTCTGTGGTTTTAATAAATAATTATTTTAAAAAAATTATGTAGGGTCCCCCATATTTTTTGGTAACCAGCCAAGCTAAAGCAGACAGCTGTGGGCTTATGATATCAGGCTGTGAAGGTCCTTGGTTATTGGGCACGTCCAAGCCTAGAAATAGAAGCTCTCAGCCACCCCAGAATTGGTGCATCACATTAGATGTGCCAATTCTGGCGCTTTGCCTGGCTCTTCTCGATTGCCCTGGTGCGGTTGCAATAGGGGTAATGATAGTTGGAGTTGATGATAGCTGTGAATTTATTACCCAAAATGTTGACACGAAGCTCTGCCATAGTCCATGTTCCCCAATATCTCCTGTTCCTGTGAATAGTGGTCACTTTACTGCTATTCATATTAATTGGAGACATCAGGTAACGTGGACTATGGAGGAGTTTTGTGTCAACATTTTGGGTAATAAATTGGTAGGTAGATGATAGATAGATAGATATTAGATAGATAAATAATAGATAGATAGATAATAGAGAGATAGATATAGATAGATATAGATAGATAATAGAGAAATAGATATAGATAGATAGATATAGATAGATAGGCTAGTGTTCATTTTTTAAAAACAAATTAACTCTAGAAGAAGCATAGTTTTAATTGAAAGCCATTTAGATAACAACTTCATGAAGTTGCTTGAAAGAATGCCAGAGATGTGTACAGCTGTCAACAGAGTAAAAGAAGAGGTACTTGTAGGAATGTAAAGTTTAGCACATATTCTTTCACATGTCTCTGTACTCCTTGTTTCCATATGCATACCTTTGCAATTTTGTTGCCTTCACTCTGAATCCACAGTAAAAAAAAAGGAAAATCATGGCATGAACAGGTGAGACCAAACTTTGAACTGATATTGTTGAGGAAAGATAATAGATAGCTAGATAGATATTAGATACAGTAGATGAATAGATGATAGATAATGATTGATACATAAATGTTTGGTAAACACACAGATTTGAAGCAATACTAAAATTAGCAGTGATATCAGGCGCGCGGCCTCCAAGACACCCACTCTCCCACTCCTGAATATAACAAAAAGAAAGGAGAGAAGCTCTGGAGAGTGACAGAAGTGCATAGTTGGTTGACACTTTTCATACTTTGAGAAAGGTGCCAGTCCGATGAAGAAACACGTTGGTAATAATAAAAAACTATGTGAAATACGATTCCTGCAGCGCAGCCCCCGTAAAAGTGCCAGATTCCATTTTTGCAAAGAAAAAAAAGATTGCAGTCCAATAACACTGGTCAACAGCATTTTTGGTGCCAAAGATATTTCATCGAATTTAGGGTATTTTTGGGGTGCTGATTCTGAATATGTCATCAGTTTTGCCAGATTGGCTCAAGTTTTTGAGATTTTTGGTATCTTATTTATAGCACTTGTTGGTAAATGCGACGCATCATCTCATTAATTTCTTTGGATTAGTACTTGAACTGAGCAGTTCTCAATATAGTTTTGTGTTAATTAGTGTTCTAAAAGTTTGTTCATAGCTTGATTTTTGCACTAACTTTATGTTGTTGTCTGTTTTCCAGTGAAAAGCATGAACTCATCATGAAGAAGTTGTCTTAACGATCCAGACTCATTCTGTTACATTTGTGGTGAATACACACTGCCAAAACATAGAAGAAACATAACAGACTTCGTCAAAAAAGTGTATTTTGCCTATTTTGGGGTTATGCTTGGGGACCAAGACAAGTTTTGGGCACCACACATAGTGTGCAAAGCATGTATCGAATTATTACGAAAATGGAGCAAAGGACAAAGAAAAAGCTTCAAATTTGGTGTTCCAATGGTGTGGAGAGAGCCAAAAAATCATCATGATGACTGTTATTTATGGTAAACACAGGTACAGGCACATCTTCACAATGAGGGACAGGCCTTCTTGCAGATTCCATGTTACTCCCATTTTCGTTTCTTATGCTTATTGAATCCTTGCACTTGCACTGCACAGAAATAACAGTCATCATGATGATTTTTTGGCTCTCTCCACACCATTGGAACACCAAATTTGAAGCTTTTTCTTTGTCCTTTGCTCCATTTTCGTAATAATTCGATACATGCTTTGCACACTATGTGTGGTGCCCAAAACTTGTCTTGGTCCCCAAGCATAACCCCAAAATAGGCAAAATACACTTTTTTGACGAAGTCTGTTATGTTTCTTCTATGTTTTGGCAGTGTATATTCACCACAAATGTAACAGAATGAGTCTGGATCGTTAAGACAACTTCTTCATGATGAGTTCATGCTTTTCACTGGAAAACAGACAACAACATAAAGTTAGTGCAAAAATCAAGCTATGAACAAACTTTTAGAACACTAATTAACACAAAACTATATTGAGAACTGCTCAGTTCAAGTACTAATCCAAAGAAATTAATGAGATGATGCGTCGCATTTACCAACAAGTGCTATAAATAAGATACCAAAAATCTCAAAAACTTGAGCCAATCTGGCAAAACTGATGACATATTCAGAATCAGCACCCCAAAAATACCCCAAATTCATTAAAATATTTTGTACACCAGAAAAAAAAATTTTTTTCGTTGACCTGTGTAATAATATTGCGCAAAAAAGTGGACTTTTATTTGTCAATGAGCTGACATTTCCATCCTAACATTGAACCTTTCTTCTCAGCAACGCCTGAATTAGAGCTGCTGGAAGATGTAAATCAGTGTACGAGAAAAATAAATGGATTCCCACTTACCTGGTGTCTTAAGGAGCCGTTCTTCCTGTCACAGGGAAAGACCAGCACAGAACATATAATAATGTGCTATCCTGCAGAGGGCGCTCCTCTGCAGCCAATAAGTTCATCCGCTTCAGTAATATAGGTGTGACATCAGGATTTTCCAGCCAATCACATGTACAGACAGCCATTAGTATTCGTGGTATTGTAGGTGGTTTCAATTTTCTATTACCCAGGAAAGACCATTGTATTATATGTAGGAAATAATAATAATAATAAGTTTTATTTCTATAGCGCCGACATATTCCGCAGCACTTTACATTTCAGAGGGGACTTGTACAAACGATAGACATTGCAGCATAACAATAATCACATAAATCATAAAAGATAACAAGAGGAATGAGGGCCCTGCTCGCAAGCTTACAGTCTATGAGGAAAGAGGGAGACACGAAAGGTGGGTGGTAACAGTTGCCCTGATTGTATGGACCAGCCATAATGTTAAGTGTTGTGAGTTCATTCTCTGGTTCACCAGTTGTGAGTTCTCCTTCCAGACTCCCTCTGGTGGTAACAGGAGGTAGTGAGGCTGATTTGATTGGTGGAGATCTGCCACCTGAGAATGAGGATGACGATTGGACCTCAGGAGTCTCAGATTGGATTTAAGACAGCCGGCGCCCTATTCAGTTGCTGGTGATTGCTTCTGGCTTGTCAGCTCTTGGCTTTCAGCTCTGTTCCAGTCATCTAAAATTAAGTTTTTCTGCTAATGTTCACAATTGATTTTGTTGGTCTATTCAGCTTTTTGTGTGGTCAGCCAGCCCCGGCTGGGGGCTGTGCTGAACTTCCATTCTTATTTATCAGTATTTTGCCAATTTGCTTTTTGTCCCTTACTAGTTTGGTCTCTTTTTGCTCTGTCTCAGAATATTTCAGAGTGCTGATATAGTGGGAGAAGTCTAGTGACTTCAGGGTTAATTTTGTTATCAGAAGTGTTGGACATTATTTTTGTAGGGTTTTTTGCAGGTTGCAGACAGTGTCTGTCCTTTCCTTTCTAGTTAGTTTGGGCCCCATCGTTTGCTCAGCCTATTTTCCTGCCTGTGTTTGTGCCTTCATATTGTTTCACCGTCAATACATGAGTGGGGGCTATCTATTCCTTTGGGATCTGCTCTCGGGCAGTTAGTTTTCCCCTTTTCATGCTTCAGGCTTATTTAGTCCTCTGGGTGTGACGAAGCGTCTAGGAACATGGTAGGTACGCTCCACGGCTGCTGCTAGTTGTGTGGTAGGATCAGGGATCTGCAATCTGCATAGTTACCAACCTCTCTGGTTTTCTGTGACTTAGCTTGTTTTGATTTTTTCTCCTCTGTGACCCATTCATAACAGTTAAGTGTGTAACAGTACAGATGCAGAGGGCTAATGGATGCATAAAGCATGTGGGAACATGATGCGGGGAACCTGGTTATGGTAAAAACTTTTGGCTGTGCCACATAGGTATAGATTAGGTTAATGTGTTGAGGCGGTAGGCCAGTCTGAATAAATGAGTTTTCAGGGCACGCTTAAAATTGTGGGGATTGGGGACTAATCGTATTGACCTGGGAAGTGCATTCCAAAGAATTGGCGCAGCACGTGTATAGTCTTGGAGATGGGAGTGGGAGGTTCTGATTATTGAGGATGCTAGCCTCAGGTCATCAGCAGAACGGAGGGCGAGGGTAGGATGGTATGCTGAAACAAGGGAGGAGATGAAGAGTGGTGCTGAGCCATGAAGAGCTTTGTGGGTGAGGGTAATAAGTTTGTACTGGATTCTGGAGTGGATGGGTAGCCAGTGTAATGACTGGCACAAGGTAGAGGCATCGGTGTAACGATTGGTGAGGAATATGATCCTGGCTGCAGCATTCAAAACAGATTGGAGGGGGGAAAGTTTGGTAAGAGGGAGACCGATTAGAAGAGAGTTACAATAGTCGAGATGAGAATGAATAAGAGAAACAGTAAGAGTTTTTGCGGAGTCAAAAGTAAGAAAAGGTCGAATTCTAGAAATGTTTGTGAGGTGCAGATAACAAGAGCGAGCCAGTGATCTTATGTGGGGGACAAAGGAAAGCTCGGAATCAAGTATGACCCCAAGACAAGCGGGCATGTTGCTGGGGAGTAATAGTGGAACCACACACGGAAATGGCAATGTCGGGTATACGTACATTAGTAGCGGGAGGAAACACAAGGTGTTCAGTCTTTGACAGGTTCAGTTTCAGATATAGTGAGGACATGATGTTAGACACAGCGTTTAGACAATCGCCGGTGTTTTCTAAAAAGGCTGGCGTCATGTCAGGAGAAGAAGCGTATAATTGGGTGTCGTCAGCATAGAGATGGTACTGGAAACCAAATCTACTGATTGTTTGACCAATAGGGGCAGTATACAAAGAGAAGAGGAGGGGGCCTAGGACTGATTCTTGAGGAATCCCAATAGTAAGGGGAAGATGAGAGGAGGAGGAGCCAGCAAAAGATACAGTAAAGGAGCGGTCAGAGAGATAGGAGGAGAACCAGGAGAGAACGGTGTCCTTGAGGCCAATGGAATGGAGCATAGTGAGGAGGCGCTGATGATCCACAGTGTTGAATGCTGCAGAGAGATAATGTATCATTGTATCATTGTATTCTGAAAAGACACAGAACAAGATATTTTTGTACTAATTGACTGAGCAATCACTTCCCGATAGATCATAGAGCAATCTCACTAGGTCTTTAGATAGGCAGCTGCATATGCACAGAAGAGGAAAAGGTTATGCTGGGTAGGATCGGCATTCAGGTTTTTTTTTTAAAGCTTCTTTTAAAACAGACTTCTCAGAATATGATACACTTTTAACCCTAAACCATTCAACTCTATAGTACAAAAATAAAGCAATATGTACTTAATACTTATTTTTTTTCTGAATTTCCCTCCAGGATGGAGCAGAGATCTCAGAAGAAGCTTCTCTTGCGCTCTTCACACCCCTGTTGTGTAACACACTTCATGTGAGTTTCTAAGAGAAGTATCTGTGGGTGTAGCTGGGGGAGCGACATATTTCTTGTCTTAGTACTTGTTCTTTCTTTAAATCTATTCTGCCATAGTCAACTTTTAGAGTTTAATAAAATAACAATAATCCCCATGATATTGTCATTTATTTTTCTTTTTGAGTATCAGAATTTTGGATCAATATGTAAAAATTTTAGAAAAGATTAATATTGTCCTAAAGTTGTTTTCCAAATAAATATTCTTTGAAAAATTTTATCTCATCTATATTTATTTTATTTCACAATTTTCCAATTTTTGGAGATTGGAATTCTCTTTCCATTGGATTGTATGGTTGAAAGCAATAATTATAATGATCAAACACAGCATTTGGGAATTCTGAGTTAAGACAAATTATTGTTAAAAATTTATGAGTTCTATTCTGAATTGTGTTGACTGATCATTGATCAGAAATAGTAATGCTTTGGCTCACCTGGTGAGGCGGATGCTCCAAGCCCAAAGACCGGGTGGGTACATGGGCCAAGGCAGGTGAGGCAGAGGGAAATGGGTAGTAGGAGCCCTCTTGACCATAGGCAGTAGGGAGACTGGGAAGCGGGTAACAGAAGTACTGGAGGCCACAGGCAGACAGGAGACTGGGAAGCAAATAGCAGAGGAAGTGGAGGCTGCAGGCAGACAGGAGACTGGGAAGCAGGTATAGATGTACTGGAGGATGTAGGCAGACAAGACACCGGGAAGCAGATAGCTGAGGTACTGGAGGATGCAAGCAGGACACTGGGAAATGGGTAGCAGAGGCACTGTAGGCCACAGGCAGACAAGAGACCTGGCAGTAAAATCAGAGGAACTGGAGTCAACAGGCAGGTAGGAGGCCGAGAAGCAGACAGCAGAGGTACTGGAGGCTGCCAGCAATGTGGAGCACGACATTGTTCAGTGGACCGGGGTGAGGGGTGCAAAGCCCAGATCCAGGACAGGTATGTAAGATCTAACATCCATGATGGGAAAAATGTTTGAGGGGCTTGAAAGGGACTATATAGGAGTATGTGATAGAAAAGGTTTTGCTAAAGTCAGAAGTTGTCAAACTACACTAATAAGCTTTTATAAAGAAGTAAATAGAAGCCTGGTCAGAGGGGTAGTTGTAAATATACTGTAGGTTCCAATATTGAGAAATTACAAAAAGTACAAAGAAAAGCCACAAAATTGATAATGGACATGAACATTCTTAATTAAGAGGAAATATTGCAATAGCATAGACATCCTGATCAAATAAGTATTTTTAAGGGAAGATTTGTGGGGCCATAATACTATTTAAAGTGCTATGTTGGGGCCATCACACTATTTGGAGGGCTATGAGTGGGCCATCATATTATTTGGAGGGCTTTGTTGGTGTCATTATACTATTTGAAGGACATAGTGGGGACCAATATACTATTTGAGTCTACTTGGGGGATCATCATTACTATTTGCAGGGTCTACTTGAGGGGCCATTATACTATTAAGGGGCTACTCAGGGAATCATCATATTATTTGGAAGACTACTTGAGGGGCTATCATACTATTTGAGAGGCTATTTGAGAAGTCATTATATTAGTTAGAGGGCTACCTGAGGGTACATATTATTTGGAAGGCTGTGTGAGCCAATTAGACTATTTGGAGGGCTATGTGGGGGCCATTATATTATTTGGAGAGCTATGTGGGCCAATGCATTATTGTGAGAATTATGTGGTTGCCAGTTATACTGTTTGAGTGCTGTGTGGGGCCAATTATATTGTTTGGAGGGTTGTGTAAGGGCCAGCTATACTGATGGAGGAATGTGTTGGGGGGGCATTATACTATTTGGAGGGTTGTCGGGGGTCATGATACTGTTTGCTTGGCTACATGGGGGCCATGATACTGTTTGGAGGGCTAGTGGGGGTGATTATAAAGTGTGACAGCCATTATACAGTGATAGGGGTTGTGGAAGCCAACAAACTATATGGAGGACCACGATACTGTATGGAGGGTCACCATACTGTATGGAGTGCTGTGTCTAGAAAATTATACTGTGTGTGGGGGACTATGGGTGCCATCAAACTGTGTTGGGGTAACTGGGTTTATCATACTTTGTGGATGAGAGAGGAGTGGCACTGTAGGGTCATTACACTGTTCGTGTGGAGGAATTCACTATGGGGTATCTTACTGTGTTTCAGGGCACATTTGCTGGCATCATACTTTATGGAGGCCATGAAAGGGGCATACTAGTGTATGGGAACACTAAAGGGCTTCAGTAGGGGAAAATTACTTTGTTAGGCTAGTTTCACACTTGCGGATGGAGGTGCTGCAGAGGGCTGTGTACTTCCTCCGTGAAGCTCTGCCCACTGCTGCACCGCTGCACATCCTCCGGTCAGCTCCGCCTATGTCTGCATGCGTTCTGCATGCAGCCTGAGTACCTATATTTAACATGGGTACACAGGGCCGGTTGCATGCGGATGCCTCAGTATGCGTAGTTTTTGAAGGTGCGGCGACCGCAACAAAATGCAACATGTTGTGTTCGGCATAGGTGGCTGCACCGTCAAAACGACGCATGCGGAGGCATCCTCATGCATCCACATGGCCCTGTGTACCCATGTTAAATATAGGTACGCAGGCCACATGCAGAACGCATGCAGACATACAGTTGTGGCCAAAAGTATTGACACCCCTGCAATTCTGTCAGATAATACTCAGTTTCTTCCTGAAAATGATTGCAACCACAAATTCTTTGGTATTATTATCTTTATTTAATTTGTCTTAAATGAAAAACCCCAAAAGAGAATGAAGCAAAAAGCAAAACATTGATCATTTCACACAAAACTCCAAAAATGGGCCAGACAAAAATATTGGCACCCTCAGCCTGATACTTGGTTGCACAACCTTTAGCCAAAATAACTGCGACCAACCGCTTCCGGTAACCATCAATGAGTTTCTTACAATGCTGTGCTGGAATTTTAGACCATTCTTCTTTGGCAAACTGCTCCAGGTCCAGGTCCCTGATATTTGAAGGGTGCCGTCTCCAAACTGCCATTTTTAGATCTCTCCACAGGTGTTCTATGGGATTCAGGTCTGGACTCATTGCTGGCCACCTTAGAAGTCTCCAGTGCTTTCTCTCAAACCATTTTCTAGTGCTTTTTGAAGTGTGTTTTAGGTCCTTGTCCTGCTGGAAGACCCATGACCTCTGAGGGAGACCCAGCTTTCTCACACTGGGCCCTACATTATGCTGCAAAATATGTTGGTAGTCTTCAGACTTCATAATGCCATGCACACGGTCAAGCAGTCCAGTGCCAGAGGCAGCAAAGCAACCCCAAAACATCAGGGAACCTCCGCCATGTTTGACTGTAGGGACCGTGTTCTTTTCTTTGAATGCCTCTTTTTTTCTCCTGTAAATTCTATGTTGATGCCTTTGCCTAAAAAGCTCTACTTTTGTCTCACCTGACCAGAGAACATTCTTCCAAAACGTTTTAGGCTTTTTCAGGTAAGTTTTGGCAGACTCCAGCCTGGCTTTTTTATGTCTCGGGGTAAGAAGTGGGGTCTTCCGGGGTCTCCTACCATACAGTCCCTTTTCATTCAGACACCGACGGATAGTACGGGTGGACACTGTTGTACCCTTGGACTGCAGGGCAGCTTGAACTTGTTTGGATGTTAGTCGAGGTTCTTTATCCAACATCTGCACAATCTTGCGTTGAAATCTCTTGTCAATTTTTCTTTTCCGTCCACATCTAGGGAGGTTAGCCACAGTGCCATGGGCTTTAAACTTCTTGATGACACTGCGCACGGTAGACACAGGAACATTCAGGTCTTTGGAGATGGACTTGTAGCCTTGAGATTGCTCATGCTTCCTCACAATTTGGTTTCTCAAGTCCTCAGACAGTTCTTTGGTCTTCTTTCTTTTCTTCATGCTCAATGTGGTACACACAAGGACACAGGACAGAGGTTGAGTCAACTTTAATCCATGTCAACTGGCTGCAAGTGTGATTTAGTTATTGCCAACACATGTTAGGTGCCACAGGTAAGTTACAGGTGCTGTTAATAACACAAATGAGAGAAGCATCACATGATTTTTCGAACAGTGCCAATACTTTTGTCCACCCTCTTTTTTATGTTTGGTGTGGAATTATATCCAATTTGGCTTTAGGACAATTCTTTTTGTGATTTTTCATTTAATACAAATTAAATTAAGATAATAATACCGAAGAATTTGTGTTTGCAATCATTTTCAGAAAGAAACTGTGTATTATCTGACAGAATTGCAGGGGTGTCAATACTTTTGGCCACAACTGTAGGTGGAGCTGACCGGTGGATGTGCGGCGGTGGGCAGACCTTCACAGAGGAAGTACGCAGCCCTCCGCAGCACCTCCATCCGCAAATTTGAAACCAGCCTAAGGACTGCAAAGTTGTGAGGTATGTTCTTTTGTGACCCCGATGAATATTATCATTTTCTTTGGGGAAGGGCCCAAATAGGACTTCTTCTATGGGGTTCCATGAATTCTATGTGAACATCTGATGCCGCATAGGTTTTTTAACTTCTTTTGCATCAATATTTATAACCAAAATTCTATGTTTATCTGAACCCCTCCAAAATTCTTTTCTATCACTTGAATACATTTGATGGAACTTGTTTTTTTTTTGTTTCAGTCAAATTAGCAATGTAACTATGTACATGAATAATATATGAAAAGCTCATAAGAATTCAGATTAATCATTTTTGCTGATTTCTTTCTCACTTTTCAGCGCCTTTTGAACGTGATGATAAAATGCCGGGTGACAAGACTTGGTTTCATATCTGGTGTCACATTCTCTGATATTGTACACACATTATACTTAGCAGCATCTATAATTTAATCATTATAGATTACATTTTTATCTGTGCGTTACAGAAAAAAAGACAAATGTACATTACATCTCTGACGTCTTCATTTACACTCTGACGGGATGAAAATAAAATCTGAATATAATTACCTCGTGCTGCATTTAAATTGTCATTACACATTATTTACCAGTAAGATGTCAGCGTGCAGAACAGTATTTCAATGTTCAGCATAAATATTTCATTATATTAGGATTGGAATAGAACAGAAAAATCTATTTATCCGTAGCAATGTAAACCACAATCAATGAATATTTATAGGAGTAAAATAACAGTGATGGACCGGAGTCTGATGAGACTCTTTACGATGTCTGAAGCTGAATACAAGATTTTACACCTGTCGATAAATGTTGCATTTTTACAATATTTTTGGTATAAAATTACTTTTCCTATCCTTCTACCCCAGCCCCAATAAATATGTAAAGTCAAATAATACAGCTCATTCTGTAAAATCAAGCCCTTGTACAGTTATGGTAATGGGTAAGTATAAAAGCTATAGCTCTTGAAATGTGGAATTCAAAAATAAGCTTTATGCTTAAAGGGGATCTATCACTTTTTATCATTGTGTGGTTTTGTACTTGGATTTCTCCTGAAATATGGCCTCCTATAAAATTTAGTCTTTTTAGTCAACTGTGCTTGAAGAGAACAATAGGAGAGCAGAGTTGAACATCACTCCCACTTGGCTAAAGAGACTAGAGCTATCTTGATGGAAGATAGAGCCATATTTCTATTAACAGAGAACTGCAAGAATGTAAGAAAAACAATACAAAGTCTGTTTTTTTTTCCTGAATATTGCAGGATTTTTTTCCTCTTTCTGTGGTTTTAATGTTAGAGTAGGACTGGCAAGTGTAAGGACCCTTGACGCGGGTTGCCAGCTTACGTGTTATAGTCAGAATATCAACTAATACCTTATATATATTGATATGTTTTTGTGCACTTTATATTTTTTTCGGGGTGCAGTTGGGCCCAAATGGTTCTGTAAACTGTGGCCACTGTTCACACGGGATGCACTATGGTTAGAACTGGGCAGCCCACCATATGGCATTACTAAGAGGCTGTGTACCAGATGCTCTGCATTCCCTGTGTGAACATTGCAACATGCGGATTATATTTTTTGCACTGGCCTGCCACACGGCCAATCCCTGATTGAAGGCTGGCTGTCACATTTGGTATTATTGCACCTGTGCAGTTGCCATTTTACTTGGGTGCGCTGAACCCTGTTAGCGCAGTTGTATTGAGGCCTGTTTAGACATGTAAGCATCTCTGCCTGTGTCTGTTTTTTTCCTGAATATTGAAGGATTTTTTCCTCTTTCTGTGGTTTTTAAAGAAAATAAAGTAAGTAAAATGGCCGGTTTACGACAAGTGACACCAGGTCCGGATTGGTAATATGCCCAACTGAGCATTTTCCCGCTGGGCCGCTGTCATGTGGGCCACGGGCGGCAGCGCCCGCTCACCTGGTCGCTTGCCAGCTGATGCGGCAACTGGCCTGGCTGTTGTTCCTGCCGCCGGCCCTCTGCGGGCACAGCGGTTATAGTTTCCAACCCTCCCGGGATTTTTCTATCCTGCACTGCAGGAAGATAAGCCGCAACGCCCTTCCCCCCCACTCACAGCGTCGCTTGCCTGCTCTCTTCTCTGTACACAGGACCTGTGATGAGGTCACAGGGGGGAGGAGTCAGGGGTCACATGATCAGGAGCCTTTGTCCAGACCCCTGACTCCCCCCCTCATGTGACCTCATCACAGGTCCTGTGCGCACAGCCCTGCCTCGTGGTGTCTGCAGGATTCTGCTGTGCTGGTTGTCATGGTGTTGGATGAGGGAAGTATGTGTGGGCTGAGGAGGGGTTTACAGGGTAGATGTAGCAGAGCTGTGTGTGTACGAGATGTACGGAGCGTAGCCATGTATGTACGAGGTGTACGGAGCGGCGCCGGATGTGTACGAGGTGTACGGAGCGGAGCCGTGTGTGTACGAGGTGTACGGAGCGGAGCCGGATGTGTACTAGGTGTACAGAGCAGAGCCACGTGTACGAGGTGTACGGAACGGAGCCGCGTGTACGAGGTGTACAGAGCGGAGCCGTGTGTGTATGAGGTGTATGGAACGAGCCGCGTGTACGAGGTGTATGGAGCGGAGTTGCACGTGTACGAGGTGTATGGAGCGGAGTCGCACGTGTATGAGGTGTATGGAGAGGAGCCGTAAGTGTACGAGGTGTATGGAGCGGAGCCACGTGTGTACGAGATGTACGGAGAGGAGCCGTGTGTTTATGAGGTGTACAGAGCGGTGCCGCGCGTGTACGAGGTGTACGAAGCGGTGCCGTGCGTGTACGAGGTGTACGGAGTGGAGCCGCGTGTACGCGGTGTACGGAGCGGAGCCGTGTGTACGAGGTGTACGGTGCGGTTCCACGCATGTACGAGGTGTACGGAGCGGTGCCGCGTGTGTATGAGGTGTACGGAACGGAGCCGGATGTGTGCGAGGTGTACGGAGAGGAGCCGTGTGTGTACGAGGTGTATGGAGCGGAGCTGTGTGTACGAGGTGTACGGATCGGTGCCGCGCGTGTACGAGGTGTACGGATCGGTGCCGCGCGTGTACGAGGTGTATGGAGCGGAGCCACACGTGTACGAGGCGTACGGACCGGAGCCGCGTGTGTACTTGGTGTACGGAGTGGAGCCGTGTGTGTATGGGGTATACGGAGCAGAGCCGTGTGTGTATGGAGTGGAGCCATATGTGTACGGGATGTGCGGAGCAGAGCCAAGTGTGTACGAAGCATACAATGCGGGCTTTTCCCACGGACACAGGAGTACACGACGGAGCACCGAGGAGCATTTTAAAACTCACACATGACGTTCCACCGGAAGTGATGTGCTGGAAGCTGACCGGAAATGAGATAATTTCATGAGGAGATTGTGACGGAACTAGGAATGCTTCAGATCCATCACCATGTCCTCCTCCGACAGCGCATACAGCAGGATCGCCTTGGAATCTGGGGTGCCGGCCATGTGAGCGGATCATGATATGTCCTGCATCGGGAGGCTCAGGTGGGCACTACAATGGGAGCCGGGCTGCTATAGTATCTTTATAGAATCTTTCTTTGTTTCTTTCTCTCTTTTTCTTTCTTTCTCATTCTCTGTTCTGTCTTTCCCTCATTTTCTTTCTTTCTCTCCCTAATATTTCTTTTTTCTTTCTCTCTCTGTTTTTCTTTCCCCTCTTTCTTTCTTTTTCTTTCCTCTCTTTCTTTCTCTCTGTTCTTTCTTTTCTTTACTTCTTTCTTTCTTTCTCTCTCTCTGTTCTTTCTCTGTCTCTCTCTGTTCTTTCTTTCTTTCCCCTCTTTCTTTCTCTCTCTGTTCTTTCTTTCTCTCTAGCTCTCCTTTCTTTATCACTCTCTCTTTTCTCTCTTCCTTAGTGCCAGTCAGTGTGCCCATAATGCCAGCCACTGTACCCTCAGTACCAGTCAGTGTGATCAGCAGTGCTAAATGGGTGCGGTTGGACGTGGACATGGATGTGACTAGTTGCGAAATGGATGTTGCCCGGGCGTGGCCTAAAATTTGCGTGTGCCGCAGTCTTTCTCCCTCTTTCCCTTCTTCAAAAGTTGGGAGGTAAGAGAGGGGCGGCTATGACCAATGGATAGCAGTTCTGCCAGGAATTCTTTCACCGTGCGTACAAAAGGGGACAGAGTTTTGGGAAAGTACTGTTCCTTAAAGCAATAAATAGGACTGAGCTGAAATACTGGGCACAGCTCTGACTACATGTTATATAGTCGTGTTAATCTCCTCTCACTTCTTGTAACCTACAAGTGTACAAAGATATTATATAGTCACCATGTGACTAGTGGGCCTGTGTAACTTCAAATGCCAGTGCTGAATTTTAGTCCAAGTCCAGCCCTGAGTGACACGTCCACTTCATTCATACAAAAGCCTATCTTAGGCAGTCCCATGAATGAAGTGTTTTCAAGCAGGTTTATCTATGGTTTTATTCAAACTTGACACTTTAAAATCCCATTCTTTGGATCGGTGAGGGTCACAGTGATGGCAAGAATTCCTTTTGATAGATGGTAACTTGCTTAAATGAGAATAACCCTTTAAGGGGTGATTGCTCATTTGAATAAGGAATTAAAACAGATGTCTCATCTAAGACATGAAGGGAATAGTTACAGGATATACCATAAATGTCTGATAGGTGGGGCTTTCAAATTTGAGAACGTCTCATATCTCAAGAACTGCTGCACCATTTACCATCGCTGGGAAATAATAAGTGGCTAGACATGCATAGTTTATTCTCTATACAAGGAGAGATGCTATCTCTTAGGTCCTATCAGAGACCTCTCGAACAGCCAGATCAGAAATCTTGCTTTGTACTGATGAAGGGCAAACACCCTGAATCACATGGCTGCAAATAGAGTGTCTGGTTTTACTTTTATTCTAAGTCAAGTGACAAAGTTCGTTAAAAGGTCGATATTGAATTTTTGGATTGCTATTTCAAAAAGGTGGCATTAGAGTTCCTGTCCTCTTCCTCTCTGGTGAGATGATTTGCATATTTCATTTCCTAGATGAGTATTGCAGGGTTTATAAGCCTCCTCTCGACATAGAACTTTCCACAAAAAGAGATGCTACACCTTAGATCGCTATCAGAAGACTCTCATCCAGCCCAATCAGTCTTCTTATTTTGCGCTTATGAGGTAAAAATATCTTGAAACACATGTCTGCAAAAAAAGTTACTGTTTAGGGTATTATCCTGTTATGCGACAAGTCTCATCAATTTGACTTTTAGGAATGCTTATTCCAGTATTCCTCTCTGAAGAGGGAATTTGCATACTTCTAATAGATGTTCTAGTCCTCTTCTTCTTGGGAGAGATAATTTTCATATTTAATTTCTCAGTGGAGTTTTGCATGGTCAATATGTCTCCTCACATTAGCATTTTAGGCATGTAGATCTCCACAAGGAGAGACATTACCTTTTAGGTTCCTGTCAAAGGTCTCTCTACCAGCCAAATTAATCTTCTTGCTTTGCACTAATGAGGTACAAATATCCTGAAACACTGTGCATGGTTTGGCTATTATCATAAGTCATGTAACAAGCCTTTTTAAAGAGTCAATATTTACATTTAGAATTGCTACTTCCAATAAATAGCTCTAGTGTTCTAGTTCTTTTCCTCCCTAAAGAGATAATTTGCATATTGAATTCCATAGGGAAGCAAGGCATGGCTTATAAGTCTCCTTACACTGGCATGTCAGGCATGTCACTCTCCACTCCTCTTTTACTTCTATGAAAGTTTTGAAAATGTCTGAGGCACTGCAGATTTTGGTGGGATGTTTCCTGTAATTTTACATGCATACCCTTTTATTCAATTTTGCACTATTATCTTTACAGTAAAATTCCTATGACCTGGCATTAATAGGATCTGGAGGGAGTAGGATTAGAGAATATTTTTGGTATTACTAAAGGGAAGAGGCTCCATCTAGTGCTGATTGGCAAAAGTCCAAGCGCTTCGACCCTCTACAGTTCACGAAACGATCAATCGTAGATTTCATAAAGCTCCATAATATTACTCTCATATTAACTATATTTAGGAGAAGAATTTCTACAAAGAAATATATAGAATTTTCTTCTCTTCTCCACCCCTCATTCCAGTAGTATTCTTACGGCTTGTTTTAATTTCGCAATCTCTAAATCTATACTTATTATCCAAATCTATTTTATTCTTCCATTTTCGCCTTAATTAATTCTGAAGTTATTTTATTCTTTTATTGTGTTATTAAAATCAAAGTACATGACTTATAATACAATGCTTGCTTCCATGCCCAAAAAGGAAAACAGAGTTAGCATGAAATGATAGAACTCTTGCTTTAATGTCCAGCCATGTGGTTTCTTGATGGAAAAATAATCATTTAAAGATGAAATTCCTCATTTAGTTTCCCATCTATTTTACAGACCTAATTGGAGACTCCATACAAGGGAACGGCTACATTTCTGAGTCTGATATCGTAAGCCACGAAATACTCGATGTACATGTGTTTTCAGTCCCTGACTTTGTCTTAATGAAAATACATACATAAACATACACCTAAGGAATTAAATGCGTCTACCGGGGCGTCTTTGATCCTTCGCGAAATCAAATCGGCAACAGATTTCAAGGGTTTTATTGAAGAACAAATATTTTTTTCCAAAACAACTTGGCATGCAAAACGAATTAAGGCAGGAGTAATATCCTTGGATAAACTAATAGACTTTCCTTTACGCATTTTCAAATATTTGAAATTATCGAATTTACGAAATGAGGTTATATCCTTTTTCAAAGGCTCTAAATGCAGGACATTTTGATACCGCAGTCAATCTTTTGGTCATAACAAGAATATTTTTTTACCTTGATAAAACTATTTATATATGAGTGGAGAAGAGAAACACATGCGCCTAGATTTTCACAATCTAATTTTGGAAAATAGATATTTTGGTTGCCAGTCGACTGTACAATTTGGGAA
This sequence comes from Dendrobates tinctorius, assembly GCF_039654945.1. Classification (NCBI taxonomy): domain Eukaryota; kingdom Metazoa; phylum Chordata; class Amphibia; order Anura; family Dendrobatidae; genus Dendrobates; species Dendrobates tinctorius. The sequence goes on along the minus strand of NW_027361784.1, from coordinate 17,136,591 downwards.
ATTGACTTCTCCGTAGGATTTATTTAGAAAGTAATTGCATTTTCTATGGAACGTGGGGACACTCTGTTCATGTTTTCGTGTCATTGTGAAGATAGAGCACTTTATTTCCTATCACAATAAAAGCTTTTGCTGTATGAAATCAGATGTGGCCGTTCTTAAAATGACATAGATATCACAATGCCGAAAGATTTCTCGAAGAACGAAAATCGACACCTACCAATAACAATTCGACGGCTTTGTTGTGTAAGTGGTTACTTCCTTCGCTGTGATATATTTATTGATTGTTAGATTAAGAATCGCTACATCTGCGCACATTTACTTAAAGGGAATCTGTCACCCCATTTTTTGAATATCAGCTGCCGGCACCGCCATCAGGAGCTTATCTACAGCATTCTGTAATGCTATAGATAAGCCCCTGATGTAACCTGAAAGATAATAAAAATGAATTATACTCACCGGGGGGGCGGTCCGGTCTTGGTCCGATGGGTGTTGCGGTCCTGCTCCTCCCATCTTCTAACGGAGACGTCCTCTTCTTTGCTGGCTGTCATGGATCCTGCGCAGGTGCACTGCTCTGCGCTGTTGAGGGCAGAGCAGAATACTGCAGTGCGCAGGTACCGGACCTCTCCCGGCACCTGTGCAGGAGCCACGACAGGGCAGAGCAGTGCGCCTGCGCAGGAGCCATGAAAGGCAGCAAAGAAGAGGATGTCACCGTTAGAAGAGGGAGGCGCCAGACCAGACCGCGACACCCATCAGACCAAAACCGGACCCGGACCGCCCCTGGGTAAGTATAATCTAACTCATTTTTCTTATCTTTCAGGTTACATCGGGGCTTATCTATAGCATTACAAAATGCTGTAGATAAGCCCTTGATGGCAGTGCCGGCAGCTGATACTCGAAAAATGGGGTGACAGATTCCCTTTAAAGGGTTTGTCTGATACATAAAGGTCCAGATTTATTAAAGCTTTTATGCTAAATGTTAAAAGTCGCAAAATTTATGTGGAACTCGAAGTTGCTCAAAAAAGTTTAGAGAGTTTTGGAGTTTCAATGCCAGTTTTGCCAACATTTTTGGAGCTGGGGTTAAACATTGACATGATCTCACAGTTCTTTTAACTTATTTTGATCTGTGGCATTCCTTATTCGAAATCTTACTCCAATCACTTACTGGAGTAAGATTTGTTACAAGGTACAAGGAGGCACACACCACCTGTTTCATTAAGGGACCTTTAGTCTACTTCAACCACCAGAGCACAGGTTTGCCTGTTTTAATTCTTAGCCTGTATCATATTTATTGACATCAAGATATCAACAATGCTAAAAAGCAACAATAATCCATTTTAGATTCTTCACCAATCAGCATTGCTCACAGACGTACTGTATACTTCAAATCTTCTTTATGCCAATCTGCCAATCCTTTAATCGCAAAATCAATGAACAGTTAAACGTTATTTAAACTTTAACACTGAAATTGATTATTTTTCCATTACTTCCTAACTATAAAATTAGGCAACTGTTTATGTAGCCTTAAAAATTCCATACCATGTTGCTCCTGGGGATTTTGTGTAAGTCCTTCACCTCGCTATCTGTTATACAAAATTTGACAGAGATCCATCAGAGCTCTTCTCCTGGTTCTAATGGCTTTCTCCACTCTCCCCTTCTATTTTCTCAGTGTTAGAGATAGCAGCAGGGATGGTGAAGAGGCTTTACAAGGCAAATAATGTAGGAAGGGGAAAAAGCAATTACATTCTCAAGGAGGGCAGAGACAAGCAGTTTTAGATAGGAACCAATGAAGAGAAAACAATAGTATACCACCAGGATACACATAGTTAAGCTTCCTTAGAGTTTTCAACCAATATGAATACAATTTTATGATATGATGAAGTCTGAACAACTTCTCCATTATTCATTAAATTTTATAAAAGCAGAAACTGTCTTTAGAGACATTAACCCCTTCACAACTTTTGATGTACCCATACGTCATAGTCGGATGGGTGTTCTCAAGCTTTGATATAAGGGTACGTCATGGCGATCGTGCGGGGCACAGCAGCTATGCCCGCATGATCATCATTGGAAGCTCAGCTTAAGTTATAGTGGAGATCTAGCTTTCAATGCCTTGACAGGTGCCTGCACCGCACTGGGTCATTTAACCCCCTAAATGCCTCTGTTCTGGCACTTTACAGGCTCTTCCAATGGGTCATGGCACCAGCATACCATAACAGTAAACTCTACACTATAATATGGCACTCCTTCCCTTCTGAGCTTTCCACTGTGTCTGAAAAGTAGTTGCCGATTACATGCAGGTTATTAGCACTGTCAGGAAAAATCACACAACAAAATATGAGGTCAGTTTTTTCCTATTAGCCCTAATAAAAACGAAAAACCTGGAAATAAAATAACATTTTAGTGGTAAAAATGTAATTATTCTTTCATCAAAGCACAATTGTTAAAATTTGTGAGACACATACTGTATGGTGTCAAGATAGATTAATTCATTGAGACATGTTTTTTGTACAGTGGGGTCACTTGTGCAGGGTTCTGCTCTTCTGGAACCTCAGGGTCTCTGCCAATGTGACATGGCAATCTCAAACCATTCCAACAAAATTCGAACTTCAATATGGCGCTACTTCCTATTCTGAGCTTTATAGTGTGCCTTAAAAGTAGTTTTTGACCACATATTGGTGTATTAGGCCTCTTTCACACATCAGGTTTTCGCCGTCAGGCGCGATCCGGCGGTTTTGACAGAAACCGGATCCGGCGAAATGCAATGCCGGATCCGGTTTCCCCCCCATTGACTTGCATTTGTGCCGGATAGCGCCGGATGGCCATGCGTTTCATCCGGTTTTCGCCGGATCCGGCAATGCGTCGCAATGTGTCGCGATCCGGCGTCTGGAAAAAACGTCTACTGTAACGTTTTTTGTCTCCGGCGAAAAAGCCGGACACGCCGGATCCGGCGCGTCCGGCTTTTTCACACAATGAAAGCCTATGAGTGCCGCAATGCGCCGGATCCGGCGAAAGCCGGATCCGGTTTTTTGGTCTGAGCATGCTCAGTAGCTCTGCCCACAAGACATATATAAAAGCAAGACAGTGGGACCCACAGCCACACCCAACATGCCACCCAAGACAGCAACCAGGCGCAGGAGAAGGCAGGAGACATCTGCAGCAGCACCATCAGCACCACCCCAATTGGAGCAGCATGCTGAACAACGGGAGGGGAGTCCAGCAGCAGATGAGAGACGGTAATTATCAAATCACCCATTCCTCCAAACTAGGGCTATTGAATATCAAGATATTCATTGGCCCTTTGTTTCTCTTTATTCAACAGCCGCCCAATAGATGCAGCAGCAGCAGCAGCAATGGCAGCAGCTGGAACACCACCCACAGGCATGGAGTGTGGCCACCAGGAAGACAGCACATCATCTTCTGGGAGCCCTCCCTCGCATCGTCAGCGTTTGACGGTAAGTTTTTATTTCCAAAATCCATCTTCTCTGTAATATATGTCTATTCATGGCCTTTTATTTCAAAACAGGAATCACAAGATGAAGAGGAGCTCCCAGAAGAAGAAGGAAGGGGTGGACAGACACCTGGAGTGGGCTCACAATTGGTAAGTTTTTTGCATCAAACGCAGAAACACAACATCACACTACACACAACACATAGAAAACAATGTTCTGCAGACCACACACAGCAAACAAATGCCTACATCCAAAGACATAACTTTTTTTGTTTTCTTCTCTAGTCTTCCCAATCTGGTGCTTGGCCAAGAGGTCCTCGCAGTGCCTCCCAGGGTCATCGGCGACAGCAACGCGGCGGTCACCAGCGTGTAAGTATAAATATTTTTGCTTTGTTTTTTTGCACTTTTTATTTCATTTCTTTTGTGGAGGCTAATTATGTTATTTTTGTCTTTTTCTTTAACAGCCTTCACAGCATGCTCCCGACTCTGACGTTGAGGATGGAGGGATTGATGTGGACCGCCTCATCGATCTCGTCAGAGAAAGGGAGCCGCTCTGGAATATGGCTGACCGCCGCCACGCTGACCTGATCGTTACCCGACGACTCTGGGAGGAAATCTGTTCGCTCCTTGTGGGCCGCTGGGAGGACCTCGATGTTCGGGCCCAGTTTACAGAGCGTAAGTATATACAGTACCGGTTGCTTGATTTAAACCAGTGTTTCCCGAACTCCAGTCCTCGTGGTCCCCACGGATCATGTGTTCAGGATTTCTATTTACTATGGAAATCCTGAAAACATGACCCCTGGGGACCATGAGGACTGGAGTTTGGGAAACACTGATGTTGTATACTAACCACTCCTTTCTCGTTTCAGGGAACAGAATTGTGAATCGGTGGCGGTCTGTGAGGGATCGTTTCAAGAAGGAGTTCAATAAAGAGATGCGGGCCCCGAGTGGATCTGGAGGACGCAGGAGCAAGTACAAGTACGCAGAAGCCCTGTCGTTCCTCCGGGAAACAATGGTCACCAGAAGGTAAATATTACACACCACATGTGAAAAAAAATGTTAGATGTAAAATTTTTTTTCAGCCAGGGCCATACCATGTCAGTATTTTAATTGTTTTTTTTTCTCTTTATTCCACAGCACGGTGAGCAGCACTCGGGAGCCGGCACGATTGGACCCTTCTGAGGCGATCCCTGAGGAGACCGGCACCGAGGGACACTTCGACCGCCCCGGTACATCTGCACCTTCCAAAGCCTTCACACACATTCAACCCATCTGTCCCATTCACCAGCACAGGAGCATCGTGGCCGCCTACATTACATGAAGCTGCTGGTGAGGAGATCGCTTTCCCTTTACCCCACCCTTCTGCCCCTGCCACCTCTAGTACACCTGCGGGTACTGGGCGGCAGCGGCAGAGGGGTCAGGAAAAGACTTATGCGCCAGAGTTCTTGCATCTGAATGCATCTTTCCAGAACTGTCTAAAAGTCTTGTCAGAGCAAATCTCCGCAGGCTATCAGCAGATCAACGCCAGCATTCTGGAGGTGAAGACACTTCTGCAAACCATGCATTCAGAAGCAAGATCTTCGCCAAACCACACCTTTTTCAGGTCTGTTGTGGAGCGCATGGAAACGCTCTCTCCTGCCCAGCAGATGCATGTAATGCATTCATGCCACGTTGCTCTCCAGCAAGTTACCTCCAACCTCCTCCTCCTCCCACCACAGTAGTTCCTCCACCTGCACCCCCTCCAGCCACTTTCCATCCTCCCCCTCCTATTACATCTACACCCCCTCCAGCCACTTTCCATCCTCCCCCTCCTATTACATCTACACCCCCTCCAGCCACTTTCCATCCTCCCCCTCCTATTACATCTACACCCCCTCCAGCCACTTTCCATCCTCCCCCTCCTATTACATACCATCCACCTCCAGCCACTTTCCATCCTCCCCCTCCTATTACATACCATCCACCTCCCCAGCACCATCCACCTCCCCAGCACCATCCACCTCCCCAGCACCATCCACCTCCCCAGCACCATCCACCTCCCCAGCACCAGCAACCTCCCCAGCACCAGCAACCTCACCAGTACCAGCAACCTCCACAGTACCTGCAAACTCCCCAGTACCAGCAACCTCCCCAGTACCAGACATCTCCCCACTTCCAGCAACCTGCCCCGTACCAGACATCTCCCCACTTCCAGCAACCTGCCCCGTACCAGACATCTCCCCACTTCCAGCAACCTGCCCCGTACCAAACTCCTTCCCCATACAACTTGCCATCAACATCATCTGCTCCTACAGTCCCTGCCCAACCCTCCACTCCACCACACACCACCTCTTCTGCTTCCCACATGTCCACCCATTCTGTAGTTTTTTCCACACCTTCACCTCTAACTGTTCCTTCCCCACCACGATCCCAGTCCTCTCTCCACACTCCCAGTGTCGAAGTGTCCCGCAGCCCCTACAGCAGTATTTCCACCACACACTACACCGAATTATAATGTGTGTATTTAAATAAAAATGACCAGTTTTATGGTTTCAGTTTTATAGTTTCAAATTTTTATTAAACATGTTTATTAAAATTTTAAAAAAGTTTACTAAAAAAAACATTTTTCAATAAAAGTTAAATTATTTTACACTGGTTGTCTGTCATTTCTTTCTGCGGCGAAAAAGGTTAAATACAGGGTATTTAAAAGGTGAAATGGTATTCAAAACTAGGTATATAACTGTGGGTAAATTTTAGCTTTTTGCCACAGTTGTGTTCCTGGTTGTGTTTGAAGCAAAGTATTTCACCTAAAAAGTTGTGTTTATTGTTGGTGATTTCCTAACAATGTACACAACTTTTGTTAAAAGGTGAAATACTTTGCATAAAACACAACCAGGTACACACCTGTGGCCTAAATTGTCCCTCATTACTGAAACCGTCACAGAACTTCTAGTGGTAATGTCATGGTAATCTTGCAAGGTGGTTTCTTCAGAGGTGTCCTCAATGGAAATGGGTTCCTTGCAGATAACAAAATTGTGGAGTACCACGCACGCTTTGATCACCTCGTCCACAGTTTCTGTCTTGAGGTTGATCGCAGTCAATAGGACCCGCCATTTGGCTGTCAGAATACCAAAGGTACATTCAACCATTCTTCTTGCTCTTGTGAGGCGGTAATTAAAAATGCGTTTTGGTCTTGTCAATCCTCTGCTAGAGTACGGTTTCAAAAGGTGTTCTGACAGCTGAAAGGCTTCATCCCCTACACAGACAAATGGCATAGGTGGACCAGATGTTTGCGGCAGCGGTCTAGGTGGTGGGAACTGGAAGGTGTTTCCATACAGTTTACGCCCCATGGCAGACAGTTTGAAAACTTGAGAGTCATTGGAGCGGCCATAGGCCCCAATATCAACCGCAATAAATTTGTATTCCGCGTCAGCGATGGCCATGAGGACAATTGAAAAATATTTCTTGTAATTGAAATATTCCGATCCCGATCCAGCTGGCTTTACAATGCGGATATGTTTCCCGTCCACAGCGCCCAAGCAGTTTGGAAACTGACATATCTGTTGAAACTTGTCAGCAATTTCAATCCACCTCTCTGTTGTGGGCTCTGGTAAAAACTCTTCAGCTAAGGAGTCCCACAGTGCACGGCATGTGTACTTCACAATTCCAGATATGGTGGAAATCCCGAGTCTGTACTGGAAATGCAGTGACGAAAGGGATTCTCCAGTTGCAAGAAATCTGTGGGGAATTAACAAACAATAAATTAGTTTTAAATCACAGCATTACATACCAAAACTGACCTATAACACTTGGAGATACAAATTACCACCAACAAGATTGCAGTGAAAGTGTGCTCTGATGCGATCATATCCAATAAATGTGGCTTACCTTGGTGAAACTGAGAAGCGGCAATAGGTGTCCGCTTTTCTTATGAGGTGTGCAATGCGCTCCACCAAGTAATCAAAATTCTCCATTTTCATCCTAACATATCCAAAAAATTTATCCGGGTTTCGTCGAAGGTCCATGCATAGTGTAGAATAGACCCCACGCGTCATTCTCTTGGCTGTGATGGGGTGGATCCACAAACGTCGTCTACGATGCCTGATGCGCTGCTGTCTCGCTCTCTCCTTCTCCAGAGCAATCACCCTCAAACGATTTGCCTCCGCTGTAAAATCCGCCAAATTCTTCAAAATATTTCCAATGACAACATCCATCTTCGCCAGTACTTGCTCTTCTCTCCAACCTGCACTTTCTCCTCTACAACCTGTCAAAGAAGGGCTGTAGGAACATGCTATATATAGTTTTCCAGTAGCCAATCCCGTTCGGAAGGCCACAAGGGTCAATTTTAAAAACCGGATCCGGCGTAATCCGTTGAAAAACGGATAGAAAAACGGATGAACCAGATGAGACGGATCCGGTTTTGTCTGTCAAGAAAAAGACGGATCCGGCAGAAAACCGGATCCGTCACATCAGGTTTTACTAAACATTTGCCGGATCCGGCGTTCCGGCACGACGCCGGATCGCGCCTGACGCCGAAAACCTGATGTGTGAAAGTAGCCTTAAGGAAAAATTTCTTAACGATTTGTAAAGTCCATTTTCTCCTATTATCCCTTTTGAAAATGAAAGACTTGGAACCAAAACAATATTTTAGTGAAAAAGATTGTAATTTCCCATTGACTCAGCCTAATGTTATACAATTATGTGAATCTCCTGAGGGTAAAAAATGATCACTACATCTCTAGTTGAATTCTTCAAGATTTACAGTTTCCAAAATCAGGTCAGTTGATGGGGTTTATGCTGTTTTGGCATGTCAGGGGCTTTTCAAATGTGACATGGCATTAGTAGTGTTGAGCATTCCGATACCGCAAGTATCGGGTATCGGCCGATATCAGCGGTATCGGAATTCCGATACTTAATTCCGATACTTTTTTCATATCGGATTCCGGGATCGGAATCGGAATAGGAAGTTCCCATCATGCTATGAGCCTGCTTGCTTTGATTAAGCCAATGGGAATCCTCCGAAGTGTGGGCACATCCTGTTAGGCATGTAGGCATGTTAACTATTGGCATGGCTGTGATTGGCTGCCGAAATGATGTCATGATGCACTATAAAAGCCACCGCAGCCGCCATTTCTGGTCACTCTGCTGTGAATTCAGTTAGGGACAGGCTGCTGTAGAAGACTGTGAGGGACAGTTAGAAATAGCGATTCTAAAAACAATATTGTGCTTTATCCAGGCTACATAAACCACCACTGTAGCTTGCTTTTCCCTAGCAGCGCTGTTTTCACAGCTGTCTGCAAGGGCTGTGTGAGTGCAGCTCACGCTGTGGAGTGGGTCCTGCAGCCACGTCAGGCTGTAGGCCACCCAGTGTGATCACTGCTGCCTCATACATCTTTTATTTTTTGAGCTGCATTTTTTAAATAATTTCAATCTAGTGTGCTTCCATCCGTATCCATATACGTTGGTTGCAAACACTAGTAGTAGACAGCGGAGCCTTTCTGCAGCCTTTCAGTGCTAGTGTCCACTTTGCTGCACTGTTCACGGCTGTCTGAGAGGTCTCTGACTGTGTGTGAGTGCAGCTCACGCTGAGTAGTGTGTCCTGCAGCTACGTCTGGCTGTAGGACGCTCAGCGTGCGTCACTGCCTCACACATATTTTTATTTGAGTGCAGCTCATTTTTTCTTCTATTAGTGTGCATCCATCCGTCTCCATCTACGGTGGTTGCAAACACTATATAGGAGTACACAGCGGAGCCTTTCTGCAGCCTGTCAGTGCCAGTGCCCACTTAGCTGCACTGTTGACGGCTGTCTGAGAGGTCTCTGACTGTGTGTGAGTGCAGCTCACGCTGAGTAGAGTGTCCTGCAGCTACGTCTGGTTGTAGGACGCTCAACGTGCGTCACTGCCTCACACATATTTGTCTCTGAGTGCAGCTCATTTTTTCTTCTCCTATTAGTGTGCATCCATCCGTATCCATCAACATTGGTTGGTTGCAAACACTATATAGGAGTAGATAGAGGAGCCTTTTTTTCTGGCTTGTGCCCTGCCGGCGCAGCCAGATTAGTATTACCCAATTTTTTTGGAGCCTCATCTTTTGCATTGTAGGTTACCTGCCTGCATTGTAATAGCTCCAAAAAGTTGGTGATACTATCAGTTTCAATTCTTTGTTCTCATACTTTGAGTTTGTTTCAAACAAAGAAACCACATAAAAAGTTCACCAAACACTACATTTTGAACTTGTGTAGGCCACATCAGCTCCTATTAAAGTCTAGTCCACACACACACACTTCATAAAATTAGTGTTTCTTGTACCTGTAACCAGCTGTTCAGGAATAAGCACACTAAGGCCCCCCTTTGTCCTTTTTTGCCTATCTTAAGCAGTCTTGCAAGATGAAGAAGGCAGGGAGTAAGGCGCGGGGGCGTGGGCGTGGGCGTGGAGTTTCAGCAGGGAGAGGACGTGGGGATTCTGCAGGGAGAGGACGTGGGGATTCTACAGGTAGAGGACGTGGGGATTCTGGGCCTGCTGCGGGCACCAGTGGATCAGCATCCCCCAGTTTTAGCAGGCAACAGTCCTTTATGCGCAGCTTTGTAGGACCTCAACGTACCCCACTGCTGCGGGAGGAACAAATTGAAGCCGTTGTCGGATGGATGGCAGCTAACGCATCGACTTCAATTACTTCCGCATCCTCTCAGGGTCAGAGCACCGAAGAGCAACCATCTGTCTCTTCACCACCTGCCAAAGTGCCCAGGCAGTCAGAGAGACATGGACAGGAGCCATCACAATCTCTACTTCTGTTCTCGGAATCTGTTGGCTTGGAAAGAGGGGGCCAGCCAAGCAGCATTCCTGAATGTGAAGAAGAGGGAGTATGCAGTGATGCGCAACTTCTTTGTCCCTCTGAATCTGAAGAGGCGAGTGGGCCAGTGCCTATGGTCAGCACACCTCAGTACGCATCAGATGATGACGAGACTCAGTTGCCACTTTCTGGTGCGTACGGTGCTGGCGAGACAACCCCGGAGAAGCAGCTGTTTGAAGAGGGGAGGGAAGATGATGAGGTCCTTGACCCATCATGGCGTGAGCAACAGGAAGGTGGTGGGAGCAGCTCGGAGGAAGAGATTCCCCTACCGGCCAAAACAGGAGGCAGAGGGAGGGGGAAGACTTGGTTGCCTGTACCCTCCACTTCGGCACCCGTTAGGAGCATTCCTCCTTCCAAAGGCAAACCGGGCGCTCACAAGAGTTGCAGTGCGTGGTCCTTTTTTGACACAGTTGCAGATGACATTTGCTTTGTCAAATGCAAGCTGTGTCATCAGAGAGTCAAAAGAGGGAGAAATGTCAGCAACCTCAATACCACAAATATGTGGAAACATGTGCGCACCAAGCACGAGTTGGAGTTGCAGAGACACCCTCAAGACGTAGGCCAACGTACAGCACCACCTACCACCTCTTCAGTTCGTGTTGGGCCCTCTTCCTCCAGCTCACACACTGCTGGTTCGGCTTCCTCACAGGATCGCCAAGGAAGAACCTCTGCCACTGTTGTCCGGAGACCCTGTCAGATTCCACCCATAACAGCACGTTCCCATCCATCACAGCCATCGGTAGCACAGGCATGGGATAAAAGGCGCCCTTACTCGGCAAACCATCCCCGAGCACAGTCTCTGAATGCTGGCATTGCCAAACTTCTGGCAGTTGAAATGCTGTCATTCAGGCTGGTGGACACTGACACCTTCCGGGACTTAATGGCATTGGCAGTCCCCCAATACAACGTGCCCAGCCGCTTTTATTTCAGCAGGCGAGCCGTCCCTGCCCTGCAGAAACATGTTGAGGGCAAAATAAAACATGCGCTACTAAACGCCGTTAGTAGCAAGGTCCACCTGACCACCGATGCGTGGACCAGTAACCATGGACAGGGACGATACCTTTCCCTCACTGCCCACTGGGTCAATGTTGTGGAGCCGGGTACGGATCTGGAGAGTGGCGCTGTACGTGTTCTTCCAACGCCACGGATTGCAGGACTCCAGTCTGTACACATAGACTCCTCCTCCTACTCAAGTTCCTCAGAAACAGCAGAGCAGGAGCCTGTTACGACCGATATGAGCACAGCCGTGGCCAAACGTCAACAGGCTGTACTCAAATTAATTTCTTTGGGGAATCGAAGCCACACAGCGCAGGAGCTCTGGAATGCTATCAAGCTGGAGAGCGATGTGTGGTTTGGGCCAGCGAATCTCCAGCCGGGCTTGGTAGTGTGTGACAATGGCCGAAATCTGGTGGCAGCTCTTGGCCTAGGCAACCTCACACACATCCCATGTCTGGCACATGTTCTTAACTTGGTCGTGCAGAGCTTTCTGAGGGACTATCCGGATCTTGATGCACTGTTGCACAAGGTCCGCATAGAGTGCGCTCACTTGCGACGTTCCAGCACGGCAAGATCGCGCCTCGCTGCTCTGCAGCGACGATTTGGCCTTCCAGAACATCGCATCATATGTGACCTACCCACCCGGTGGAATTCAACGTTACATATGTTGGAGCGGTTGTGTGAGCAGCAGGCAGCAGTCATGGAGTACCAGCTGCATCAGGCGCAAACAAGTCGCACTGTGCGCCGTTCACACTTCAGCACCATTGAGTGGGCCTCTATGAAGGACATCTGCCTCGTTTTGCGTGCCTTCGATGAATCCACGCGGATGGCGAGTGCAGATGATGCACTAGTCAGCATGACTGTCCCCCTTATCTGCCTGCTTCAACAAACACTGCAAGCACTAAGGGATGAGGTTTCAGAAGAGGTGGAGGATGAGGAGTCCCAAATGCCATCTGCTTCTGGACAGTCTGCGCTACGTGTTTCCTCACAAAGGCCTAGGCAGGGGACACTTTGTGAGGAGGATGAGGAGGAGTCGATGGAGGAGGAAGACATCTCTCCAGAGGAGGGAGGTACACAAACCTCTACTCAGTATGTACAGCGAGGGTGGGGTGATGCAGAGCAGGTCGAGGTCACGCCTCAAACAGGGGACAGCGGTTCTTTGGCAGTTGGGAGTCTGCAGCACATGGTTGATTTCATGCTGCAGTGCCTGAGAAACGACCGCCGCATCGCCCACATTCTCGTCTCGGCTGATTATTGGGTGTACACCCTCCTAGATCCTCGCTACCGGGACAGCGTACAAAGGCTCATACCAACGTTGAACCGGGAGCGTAAAATGCGGGAGTACGAAGAGTCACTGGTGCAGTCCATAATGTTTTCCATTCCACCCGACAGCATTGTTGCAAGTGCTTTACAAAGCAGCTCTGTGCGTCGAGGCAGTGGAGGAAACTCTGCACAAAGAGGGAGCAGAGGCAGTGCCGCAGCACAAGGCAAGACCACTATGGCCCAAATGTGGCAAAGTTTTGTGTGTCCACCACAATTGTCTACACCATCAGCGACGCCTCGAGTCAGCAGGAGGCAACGCTTCCGTCAGATGGTGTCAGACTACATGTCTTGCCCTGTCGCTGTACTCCCAGATGGCTTTTCCCCCTTCAAGTTTTGGGTCTCTAAGCTGGATACATGGCCAGAGCTTAGCCAGTATGCATTGGAGGTGCTGGCTTGCCCTGCTGCCAGTGTATTATCGGAACGTGTCTTTAGTGCCGCAGGTGGTGTACTAACAGACCGTCGCACGCGACTATCTTCCGATAATGTTGACCGGCTGACTTTTCTGAAAATGAACAAGGCCTGGATCTCCAAAGACTTTGCCATTCCTCTTACAGACTAAATTAGTGGTTGGCAACTGTATCCAGGTCTGCTGGTGTGTTCATTTTTCTACCACCTGAACTATAATCCCTGTGCTTCAACACAGCCAGTTGTCGCTCAGATGTGTCGTCTGCACAGAGAAACACACTAGCTCCTGTGTTACTGGGGTTCAGTAATGCCAGCTGATCCCCTGCTGTGTGGACGGCAGAGTCACCAGCTCCATCAACATTCAAACCACTACTGATTTTTAACCGTGCCCAACTTAGGTCTCTGGCTCCACTGTCTCTACTATTTCCCCTGACCTCCAACCCCGCCATCTACATCTCTGAAGTGGCGTCAGCACAATCTACACTTGTTCCTGTGTTCCTGTGGCTCAGTCCCATCAGTTTATCCCCTGATGTGTGTCCGGCAAGGTCTCCTGCTCTGTCCACATTCCCATAACCAGTAGTGGGAATGAGGACAGAGCTGGCGAACTTGCCGGACAAACATCAGGGGATCAACTGATGGGACTGAGCACCAGTAACACAGGAACAAGTGTAGATTGTGCTGACGCCACTTCAGAGATGTAGCTGGCGGGGTTGGAGGCCAGGGTAAATAGTAGAGACAGTGGAGCCAGAGGCCTAAGTGGAGCATGGTTAGAATCAGTAGTAGTCCACAACCTCCATAAAAACCGCTGCCCATTGGCCTCTGCATGCGGCATGCGTAATCCTGGGCACCAACAGCGTCAGTTGGTGTTCAGAAGTGTCGTCTCCACAGAGCCAAACACATTCGTTCAAGTGTTAGTGGGGTTCAGCACTGCCAGCTGTTCCCCTGCTGTGGAGATGGCAAGTCTCCTGCTGCCTTCACCTGCCCAAATCCAGTAGGCCCCAGCCTGCTCCTCGCCTAATCCTGGGCTCCAACAGCGTCAGTTGGTGTTCAGAAGTGTCGTCTCCACAGAGCCAAACACATTCGTTCAAGTGTTAGTGGGGTTCAGCACTGCCAGCTGTTCCCCTGCTGTGGAGATGGCAAGTCTCCTGCTGCATTCACCTGCCAAAATCCAGTAGGCCCCAGCCTGCTCCTCGCCTAATCCTGGGCTCCAACAGCGTCAGTTGGTGTTCAGAAGTGTCGTCTCCACAGAGCCAAACACATTCGTTCAAGTGTTAGTGGGGTTCAGCACTGCCAGCTGTTCCCCTGCTGTGGAGATGGCAAGTCTCCTGCTGCCTTCACCTGCCAAAATCCAGTAGGCCCCAGCCTGCTCCTCGCCTAATCCTGGGCTCCAACAGCGTCAGTTGGTGTTCAGAAGTGTCGTCTCCACAGAGCCAAACACGTTCGTTCAAGTGTTAGTGGGGTTCAGCACTGCCAGCTGTTCCCCTGCTGTGGAGATGGCAAGTCTCCTGCTGCATTCACCTGCCAAAATCCAGTAGGCCCCAGCCTGCTCCTCGCCTAATCCTGGGCTCCAACAGCGTCAGTTGGTGTTCAGAAGTGTCGTCTCCACAGAGCCAAACACATTCGTTCAAGTGTTAGTGGGGTTCAGCACTGCCAGCTGTTCCCCTGCTGTGGAGATGGCAAGTCTCCTGCTGCCTTCACCTGCCAAAATCCAGTAGGCCCCAGCCTGCTCCTCGCCTAATCCTGGGCTCCAACAGCGTCAGTTGGTGTTCAGAAGTGTCGTCTCCACAGAGCCAAACACGTTCGTTCAAGTGTTAGTGGGGTTCAGCACTGCCAGCTGTTCCCCTGCTGTGGAGATGGCAAGTCTCCTGCTGCATTCACCTGCCAAAATCCAGTAGGCCCCAGCCTGCTCCTCGCCTAATCCTGGGCTCCAACAGCGTCAGTTGGTGTTCAGAAGTGTCGTCTCCACAGAACCAAACACGTTCGTTCAAGTGTTAGTGGGGTTCAGCACTGCCAGCTGTTCCCCTGCTGTGGAGATGGCAAGTCTCCTGCTGCCTTCACCTGCCCAAATCCAGTAGGCCCCAGCCTGCTCCTTGCCTAATCCTGGGCTCCAACAGCGTCAGTTGGTGTTCAGAAGTGTCGTCTCCACAGAGCCAAACACATTCGTTCAAGTGTTAGTGGGGTTCAGCACTGCCAGCTGTTCCCCTGCTGTGGAGATGGCAAGTCTCCTGCTGCCTTCACCTGCCAAAATCCAGTAGGCCCCAGCCTGCTCCTCGCCTAATCCTGGGCTCCAACAGCGTCAGTTGGTGTTCAGAAGTGTCGTCTCCACAGAGCCAAACACGTTCGTTCAAGTGTTAGTGGGGTTCAGCACTGCCAGCTGTTCCCCTGCTGTGGAGATGGCAAGTCTCCTGCTGCATTCACCTGCCAAAAACCATTAGGCCCCAGCCTGCTCCTCACCTAATCCTGGGCTCCAACAGCGTCAGTTGGTGTTCAGAAGTGTCGTCTCCACAGAACCAAACACATTCGTTCAAGTGTTAGTGGGGTTCAGCACTGCCAGCTGTTCCCCTGCTGTGGAGATGGCAAGTCTCCTGCTGCCTTCACCTGCCAAAATCCAGTAGGCCCCAGCCTGCTCCTCGCCTAATCCTGGGCTCCAACAGCGTCAGTTGGTGTTCAGAAGTGTCGTCTCCACAGAGCCAAACACGTTCGTTCAAGTGTTAGTGGGGTTCAGCACTGCCAGCTGTTCCCCTGCTGTGGAGATGGCAAGTCTCCTGCTGCATTCACCTGCCAAAATCCAGTAGGCCCCAGCCTGCTCCTCGCCTAATCCTGGGCTCCAACAGCGTCAGTTGGTGTTCAGAAGTGTCGTCTCCACAGAACCAAACACGTTCGTTCAAGTGTTAGTGGGGTTCAGCACTGCCAGCTGTTCCCCTGCTGTGGAGATGGCAAGTCTCCTGCTGCCTTCACCTGCCCAAATCCAGTAGGCCCCAGCCTGCTCCTCGCCTAATCCTGGGCTCCAACAGCGTCAGTTGGTGTTCAGAAGTGTCGTCTCCACAGAGCCAAACACATTCGTTCAAGTGTTAGTGGGGTTCAGCACTGCCAGCTGTTCCCCTGCTGTGGAGATGGCAAGTCTCCTGCTGCCTTCACCTGCCAAAATCCAGTAGGCCCCAGCCTGCTCCTCGCCTAATCCTGGGCTCCAACAGCGTCAGTTGGTGTTCAGAAGTGTCGTCTCCACAGAGCCAAACACGTTCGTTCAAGTGTTAGTGGGGTTCAGCACTGCCAGCTGTTCCCCTGCTGTGGAGATGGCAAGTCTCCTGCTGCATTCACCTGCCAAAAACCATTAGGCCCCAGCCTGCTCCTCGCCTAATCCTGGGCTCCAACAGCGTCAGTTGGTGTTCAGAAGTGTCGTCTCCACAGAACCAAACACATTCGTTCAAGTGTTAGTGGGGTTCAGCACTGCCAGCTGTTCCCCTGCTGTGGAGATGGCAAGTCTCCTGCTGCCTTCACCTGCCAAAATCCAGTAGGCCCCAGCCTGCTCCTCGCCTAATCCTGGGCTCCAACAGCGTCAGTTGGTGTTCAGAAGTGTCGTCTCCACAGAGCCAAACACATTCGTTCAAGTGTTAGTGGGGTTCAGCACTGCCAGCTGTTCCCCTGCTGTGGAGATGGCAGTCTCTCCTGCTGTCTCCGCATTACAAAGACAGTAGGCCTCTGCCTACACCCTCCTATTTCCTGGGCTTCAACACAGCCAGTTGTAGTTCGGAAGTGCCGTCCACACGGAAAGAGATACTTGCTCCCGTGTCTCAGTGGGGTTCAGTAACGTCAGCTGATCCCCTGCTGTGTGGATGGCAGTCTCTCCTGCTGTAAACTCATTCAAAATACAGTAGGCCTCTGCCTACACCCTCCTATTTCCTGGGCTTCAACACAGCCAGTTGTAGTTCGGAAGTGCCGTCCACACGGAAAGAGATACTTGCTCCCGTGTCTCAGTGGGGTTCAGTAACGTCAGCTGATCCCCTGCTGTGTGGATGGCAGTCTCTCCTGCTGTAAACTCATTCAAAATACAGTAGGCCTCTGCCTACACCCTCCTATTTCCTGGGCTTCAACACAGCCAGTTGTAGTTCGGAAGTGCCGTCCACACGGAAAGAGACACTTGCTCCCGTGTCTCAGTGGGGTTCAGTAACGTCAGCTGATCCCCTGCTGTGTGGATGGCAGTCTCTCCTGCTGTAAACTCATTCAAAATACAGTAGGCCTCTGCCTACACCCTCCTATTTCCTGGGCTTCAACACAGCCAGTTGTAGTTCGGAAGTGCCGTCCACACGGAAAGAGATACTTGCTCCCGTGTCTCAGTGGGGTTCAGTAACGTCAGCTGATCCCCTGCTGTGTGGATGGCAGTCTCTCCTGCTGTCACCTCATTCAAAATTCAGTAGGCCTCTGCCTACACCCTCCTATTTCCTGGGCTTCAACACAGCCAGTTGTAGTTCGGAAGTGCCGTCCACACGGAAAGAGACACTTGCTCCCGTGTCTCAGTGGGGTTCAGTAACGTCAGCTGATCCCCTGCTGTGTGGATGGCAGTCTCTCCTGCTGTAAACTCATTCAAAATACAGTAGGCCTCTGCCTACACCCTCCTATTTCCTGGGCTTCAACACAGCCAGTTGTAGTTCGGAAGTGCCGTCCACACGGAAAGAGATACTTGCTCCCGTGTCTCAGTGGGGTTCAGTAACGTCAGCTGATCCCCTGCTGTGTGGATGGCAGTCTCTCCTGCTGTAAACTCATTCAAAATACAGTAGGCCTCTGCCTACACCCTCCTATTTCCTGGGCTTCAACACAGCCAGTTGTAGTTCGGAAGTGCCGTCCACACGGAAAGAGACACTTGCTCCCGTGTCTCAGTGGGGTTCAGTAACGTCAGCTGATCCCCTGCTGTGTGGATGGCAGTCTCTCCTGCTGTCACCTCATTCAAAATTCAGTAGGCCTCTGCCTACACCCTCCTATTTCCTGGGCTTCAACACAGCCAGTTGTAGTTCGGAAGTGCCGTCCACACGGAAAGAGATACTTGCTCCCGTGTCTCAGTGGGGTTCAGTAACGTCAGCTGATCCCCTGCTGTGTGGATGGCAGTCTCTCCTGCTGTAAACTCATTCAAAATACAGTAGGCCTCTGCCTACACCCTCCTATTTCCTGGGCTTCAACACAGCCAGTTGTAGTTCGGAAGTGCCGTCCACACGGAAAGAGACACTTGCTCCCGTGTCTCAGTGGGGTTCAGTAACGTCAGCTGATCCCCTGCTGTGTGGATGGCAGTCTCTCCTGCTGTAAACTCATTCAAAATACAGTAGGCCTCTGCCTACACCCTCCTATTTCCTGGGCTTCAACACAGCCAGTTGTAGTTCGGAAGTGCCGTCCACACGGAAAGAGATACTTGCTCCCGTGTCTCAGTGGGGTTCAGTAACGTCAGCTGATCCCCTGCTGTGTGGATGGCAGTCTCTCCTGCTGTCACCTCATTCAAAATTCAGTAGGCCTCTGCCTACACCCTCCTATTTCCTGGGCTTCAACACAGCCAGTTGTAGTTCGGAAGTGCCGTCCACACGGAAAGAGATACTTGCTCCCGTGTCTCAGTGGGGTTCAGTAACGTCAGCTGATCCCCTGCTGTGTGGATGGCAGTCTCTCCTGCTGTAAACTCATTCAAAATACAGTAGGCCTCTGCCTACACCCTCCTATTTCCTGGGCTTCAACACAGCCAGTTGTAGTTCGGAAGTGCCGTCCACACGGAAAGAGACACTTGCTCCCGTGTCTCAGTGGGGTTCAGTAACGTCAGCTGATCCCCTGCTGTGTGGATGGCAGTCTCTCCTGCTGTCACCTCATTCAAAATTCAGTAGGCCTCTGCCTACACCCTCCTATTTCCTGGGCTTCAACACAGCCAGTTGTAGTTCGGAAGTGCCGTCCACACGGAAAGAGATACTTGCTCCCGTGTCTCAGTGGGGTTCAGTAACGTCAGCTGATCCCCTGCTGTGTGGATGGCAGTCTCTCCTGCTGTAAACTCATTCAAAATACAGTAGGCCTCTGCCTACACCCTCCTATTTCCTGGGCTTCAACACAGCCAGTTGTAGTTCG